>NW_026712219.1:429782-1029782 GCF_030504385.1 Musca domestica
TATATATATATATATAATATCTATAATTATATATATCTATATATTGTGATCGATCCTTCAAAATACCGAAAATTAGAGGGTACAGTAATATGGGGACCACACTAATAGTGGAGCAATCTTAATTTCTTTAACAGGAAAGCTTATATATCTCTTAGAACTCGGAATGTCAAATTATACATGATATGGTTTAATATTGTGTTTAAAAACTTTAAAAATACCGAAATCAGGAAGTAACGCTATAAAGGGGCAATACCGAAACGTGGACCCTATATGTTTCATTTTTAATACCAAACATACTAGTGGTTGTCGACATTATTCACCGGAATGTTTCAAATTTGGCATTTAAAGTTCGAAATGGATACTACAGCCTAACACAGAAAGTGCAGGTCTACGTCTTCGTATAGCCCCCATATAACGGTACCTCCCAATATTCGGTATTTTGATGATTTTAGCGTCATTATTTACGGTAGTAGTTTCAAATTACGTATTTTGGGTTCGCAATGGGAACTACAGTCTGTGACAGAAAATTGCCTATGCAGGTGCAGGTCTTCGTAAAGGCCACATACTTATGTATATCAGTAGCCCCCTATATTCGGTATTTTGACGATTTAGGTACAATACTCACGGATTTTAGGTACAATACTCAAATTGTCGTATTTGAAGTTCGTAATGGAAGCTACAGCCTGTGACAGAAAATTGTCTATGCAGGTCCAGGTACTTCGTATAGCCCCTATATAACGGTACCTCCCTATGTTACGGTATTTTGATGATTTTGGCTACATATTCACCGTTTATTTCAAGTTTCGAATTTGAATATGGTAATGGTTTTTGACAAACAATGCCTATGTATATATATATATATATATATATATATATATATATATATATATATATATATATATATATATATATATATATATATATATATATATATATATATAATATATATATATATATATATATATCTAGAGAGAGAGAGAGAGAGGTTTGATGAACCAAGTTTGGACGAAAGGCAGACAGACAGACAGATGAAACCGTTAATTCGATGAGTCACGTTTTGGCCATAACAAATTATATGAGGCTAACCTTTTCGATATTATTGTCTTAAATTCATATACAGGGTTGCCCATATTCGACGGACTCATGTTTTTTTTTTTTTTTTTGGAACATTCCTATCGACGAGGCTTGTCCGCAGGCAACATTCTTTCCGTCAGTTGCATTTTTTACGGGAACAAATACAAATCAATGCGAATAATCCGTTGTAAAGTGGACCGAGCAATGCCCAACTGCTGAGAACGGCGTTTTTGGGATGTTATTGGGGACCACTCAACACTGGCTCGTACGGCAGCGACATTCTCGACCGATCGCCTTGGTCGACTTTTATATGACCTGTTCGGATTAGAAAGAGCCTTACCAGTCGAACATTTTTCGTATAAACGCTTAATGGTGTTCTTCGAAGACGCACTTCTCACATTTTTTTTAATATTTTAAAAGCACGTTAAGTTTTCACAATTGACTTCTCCTGTTGAATGTAAATTTCAACTATTTCAGAGCGCGTGTATTGGTTCATGGTAAAAATCTGCTTGGACTGACTCTTCAAACGCGGTATGTCATTAAGAGATGTGCAATCTCTATCAAAAGTTATGTCGTTGCCAGATGGGTCCGTCGAATATGGGCAACCCTGTACTTCTCGGATATATCAAAAACATGGACATATTTTCAATGAAATTCTGCTTTTGCAATTCTATGCAGGGTATATTAATTTTGTCATACCGTTTGTAACTCCTCGAAATACTTATGACGGTTCCAACAAAGTATATATATTCTGGAGCAGCGTAAAATTCTAAGACGATCTAGCGATGTCCGTCTGTTGTAATTACGCTAACCTTCAATCGAATTGAGATAGAAGACTACAATTTTGCATACATGCATATTTCATAAGGGTACCTCCCTTTATTCGATATTTTTATGATTTTAGCGACATTTCCCACTGGAATTCTTTCAAATATCGCATTTGAAGTTCGGAATCGGCTTTCATTGATGACAAAACTCGAAAGACTCTAAAGTGGATTTTTGTTTTCGACTTTATATTAGACCTTTGGAATTGCTCTTTATATATGGAATACAGCTGTACGAATAGCCTTTTAGGAATACAAAAAAAAATAAAAATTTAAAATTTTCCAGTCACATCAAAAATTGTTGTCCTTCCCCTTCTGATTGTTTATATAAATAATTTTTTTTGTTGTTGTTTGTGTATCAAATAATATATACTTTAGTTGTAAATTTTCCATAGAACAGCATGGGTTTGACAATGTTATACAAAGTGTATTAGTGTACAGTTGTATGTATGTGTGTCCTACAGTGTCCAAGTAGTGTCCTCATTTTTATTTATTTGTTGCTCGGCATGTGATAAATTAAGATTTATACCTTGAATACTACCAGTTTGTATTATTTTATACAATAGTAGCAGCAGCAGTCAGGGGCAAACACAGAAAACATTTCAATACTGTTATACAAGTGAATACTGGGAATTCAAAAATATATTTGTAGCTAAAAAGAGAACCATCCTTGTATGAAATTATACAATAAAAACTTACACTGAAGGACAAAACACGATTTCATACGATTTTAAACTATATGCCTGTAAATATGAGAAAAATTTGAATTTTAAAATATTGAAAATTTTAAATGAATTTTGATTTAAAGCGAAATTTTGCACCCATTTTTTATACCCTACAACACCATGTGTTGGGGGTTTTATAACTTTAATTGAGCCAAAAATTATGTAACACCTCGAAATATTGGTCTCCCACATAGGAAAGTATATATGTATCTTCCTATCTCATCGAGCAGATTCGATCTAGCTATGTATGTCCGTCCGTCCGTCTGTCCATGTTAATTTGTAATCACGCTACAGGTCGCAATTATGGCCCAATCCTCACGAAATTAAAAATGTTGATGGTGATGGGGTCAGAATAGAAGCCTATTGTTCTTGGAGATGATCGCAAAATATATAGAGGTTGAAATGGATCAAAAACAAAAAAAACTAAATATTGATTTTGCTGTTGCTCAACAGGCCACAGTTCTAGACCAATCGACGAGGAATTTTGCATGGAGTCAGAGTTTGGGGCAAAATTCTACCAATTTGGATGGTCATCGGACCATATTTTGTAAATAAGGAAAAAAATAACAAAATTTTCCACTAAATCTCGAATATTTTTAATACAATGATGCTGATAGCCAAGATATCGGATATACAGCAAAAGAGGTACAATCCACAGGGTGAGATGAAAAAACTGCAACCAACTTCAGACTGCTGTCATTTCAAAGCCACTCGTCCGACAGCTGTTAAAATTATTCCCGTGAGAGCTCATTAAAACTACCACTTAATTGAAAACTGTTATATGGTGATATACGACAATGTGAACCTGCATACGATTTTTTTTGCCATAGGCTGTAGTACCAATTGCGAACTGTTTTACAATAATGTCGCAAAAAAACCGAGTATCGGTAGATAAGTTCAAATGGGGGCTATACGAAGACGATGACCTGCATACAACCTGTCATAGGTTGTAGTATCCATTGAGATCTTTCAGCACGAAATTTGAAACGATTTCGGTTAATAATGTTGCTGAAATCATCAAAATACCGACTACCGGGAGGTACCGTTATATGGGGGCTATACGAAAACGTGGACCGACATGGCCCATTTACGAACTTAACCTATTTAGCCTACTGGTAAATTTTGTATGTATGCAAAAATTTTAACCTTCTATCTCAATTCGTTCGAAAGAAAGCGTAATTGCAACAGAAAGGCGGACAGGCAGACGGACATCGCTAGACCGTCTTAGAATTTTACGCTGATCCAGATTATATATAATTTGTAGGGTCTATTATGAACATTTCGAGAAGTTACAAACGTAATGCTAATATACCCTCCATACAATTGTGGAGGGTATGAAAAAAACAATGAATGAGAGAAACAAAATCATTTCGTTTGAATTTATATCTGTTTTTGGGGATCTAACCACATTGAGCTGTGCAAAGATTCACATTAAAGGGTGGTACTACATTGGAATTTTTTTTAGTTTTTATCCACTGAGAATAATAATAATAATAAAAACACCTAAATACCTAAAATTAAGAAGTACCATTATATAGGGCCTGTATATAAAAAAGTGGACTTACATTCGGAAACATTTTGCAGGGAGAGATTGTCTAAATATGTAAATTTTGGAAGTGCCGTTATATTTGGTCCAAACATAATTGTGAACCTATCTTCACAAAATTTGGCAGGCAGAGATTCACAAAATATCTAAAATTTGGAAGTGCCTTATACATGGTTAAAATTTAGCAGTGAGAGATTATGTCAGCTCTGAACTCAAAATGTCAAGTTGCTCATGATTTTAAATCAAATAGAAACCTTTAAAATGTGGAAAACTAGGACCAATATGGGCAGAATTGTGGTATGAGGAAAAGCCTCGAGTGATTCACGGGAAGCAAATGCATCCTCAACGAATCACTGTGTGGAGAGGTTTTTGATCTGGGGGAATAATTGTACATTATTTTTTGTTTCAGTCATTACCCAAACGAATTATTTTGTTTTGGAGGCGAGAATGGGCCGCCAAGATCGACCTTAGATCCAGCGAACGAAATTAAGTAGGTTGATAAAATTTTACTCAAATGTATATTATGTCTGCAGGACTATTGGTATTGAAAATGGGCCATGTAGGTCCATGTCTTCCTATAGCCCCCATATAACGGTACCTCCCGATATTCGGTATTTTGATTATTTTAGCGACATTATTTACCGGAACTATTTCAAATTTGGTATTTGAAGCTCGTAATAGATACTACTGCATAAAACCAAAAATGGGCCATGTAGGTTCATGTTGTTCGTATATAGTTTTATAACCCCCATGCTACCTCCTATATTCTGTATTTTGATGATTTTAGCTACATTATAAACAGATTTTTTCAACTTTCGCATTTGAATATTGTAATAGCTTGTGACAAAAGTTGCCTATGCAGGTGCACGTCGTCGTATAGACCCTAATATACGGCAACATTCGGTTTTTTTAGATTTTATCGGATTTTATTTGATTGAAAATTGCCAAATGTGTACCAAAGAGAGTATTAAAAGTTCGGTCCGTTTTTTTACTTGTTTTATCTAACCCTGTACAGAATTTTCCAGAAAAAAAGTTATTTGTGATGGAATTGAAGCGGGATATCGTGATTTTTTTATATTGGCTTGAAAAACGCAAATGGCTATCGTCAGAGCACTCCAGCATTTAAATGTGAATAAATCTTTTGTGTCTCATACCATCGCTCGTTACCGTGATACTGGTAGCGTAGCCCGACGTGAAGGAAGTGGACGGAAGTAAACAGCAACGTCAGCAGAAATGGTTCGAAAAGTAAAGAAGTGACTTGATCGAAATCCACGTCGCAGCGGCCCAAGAATGCCTCGTGAGCTAAACATATCGCAATATTCCATTCGGCAAATATTGAAAAATGAGCTCGGTTTAAAGCCATTGAAATTCCAAAAAGTGCAAGAACTTACACCGCAACAGAAAGAAAATAGACTCAAAAGAGCTAAAGAGTTGATTCGCTTGGCCGAAAATGATGAACTGCCGAATTTGGTTTTCTCCGATGAGAAAACATTTGTTGTCCAGCAACTTGAAAACAAACAAAATGATCGTGTTTACTTGCCAGCTGAAAATGTGCACCTTCGGTTGGCCAACAGAACTCAAGCGATAGCCATGGTGATGGTGTGGGCCGCCACAACATACGATGGTCGCTCTCCGCTCGTATTAATCGACCGTGGCATCAGAACAAAAGTCGAATATTATTGCGAAAATATTCTGGAGGGTGTAGTAAAGCCTTGGGCAGGCAAACATTTTGGGCGCAGACCTTGGACATTCCAACAGGAGTCAGCACCTTCGCACTCTGCACGCCCCACCCAAGAATGGTTATAAAATGAGGTTTCTCGCTTTATTTCCAGCTCACAATGGCGGCCAAAATCTCCGGATACCCGTCCGTTGGACTATTGTTTCTGGAATATTTTGGAAAGCAAGGTTGGCACTAAAAAATACCAAAGTGTCAATCACCTCAAGCAAGCGCTTCGCCGGGAATGGGCCAAAATACCGCAGAGAAATATTCGGGCAGCGTGTGGCGGTTTTATTGGCCGTTTGAAGGTCATAATTCGTTCTAATATTTCATGCTATTTCCGACATTTTTTGCTTTCATTAAATAAAATTTAAAAAAAAAATTGTAAACATTTTATCGTTTGACTTTCTTGCATTTGAGTCGATCTAGCTATGTATGTCCGTCCATCCGTCTGTCCATGTTAATTTGTAATCACTCTACAGGTCGCAATTATGGCCCGATCCTTACGAAATTTTGCACGAAGGTGGGGTTGGGGTCAGAATAGAAGCCTATTTCTTTTGCAGATGATCGCCAAATGTTTAGGGGTTGAAATGGACCAAATACTGAAAAAATTTCGGATTTTGCAGTAGCTGTGCAGGTCGAAATTATAGACCAATCGACGCGGAATTTCGCATGTAGCTAGAGAAGGCAGGGAAGAAGCCTACCAATTTGGGTGGTCATCGGATAATATTTAGCGGGTAAAATAGACCATATCTTTTGTGTTGAAAAAATTCAAAATTTTTCATTAAACCGCGAATATTTTAAATCCCGGCAAAATCACAAAGCCATGATAAGGTTACTTCTGATCTTTACATTGATGTTAACATCCAACAAATCGGATATATAGCAAAATATGTGCGATATATATGTCAATTAAAGAAGATATGCTTGAAAGATCTCTTATATGTCGAGAACGGCTGAACTGATTTCGACAGTTCTCATTAATTCAGAATGGCCTCTTGGCAGGAAAGAAAAAACTTCTAAAAAAGTCGCATAAAAATATCTCTCTAAAGATGAAAATATTGATTTTGTAAAATTTTCTCAAATTTTTTCAATTTTGTCATATTTTTGACATATTTTCATTTTGAATTAAACATTTGGTAATATTTCTACAGCTAACAAAACTAAGTAGTTAGGATATCAGGATATCATATACAGATCGCATTTATGGCCCGATCCTTAAGAAATTTTGCATGGAGATAAGATGAGGGTCAGAATAGAAGCCAAATCTTTTTGGAGATTATCGCCATATATTTAGGGGTTGAAATGGACCAAAAAACTGCAAAATTGTCAGCAGGTCGTAATTATCGCCCGATCCTCACGCACATTTGAATGGGAGTTACCGGACATTACAAAAGCCAAGCAGTTTTGGATGGCCATCCAAAAATATTCAATGTGTGAAATAGTTTGTCAACTTTTGTAGACAAAATACGAAAATATCCATTCCAGTGACTTTTTGGAGAATTCACAAATACAGGAAAGACGCACTTCTGACTATTTCGTTAACGCTGATTTCGTTGAAGAATATAGTCGAATGTCTGTATCTCATATAGATGCGTTTCAGACAAAAACCAATAATAAATGTTAATCTTTTGCCACTTCTGAGAGATTATAGGTCTTTGGGAAATATTGGTTCCAGATCTAGGAAGACCATTTACGTGCAACATCTACCAATAAATTGGAAATGAGCAAATTAGTTTAAGTTGCTATTATTCGAAAATTAGAGAACGAAGCCTGATGGTTTTCTTTTATTATTTGTCACAATATCTTGTGGAATTCTTTCGAGTATCTCGCCTATATAAACTGTATCGTTTATTATAGTGTTGTAGGGTAGTCAACGGTCGACCCCGCTCGACTGTAGCCTTTGCTTACTTGTTTTTGGTTAAATTTTACATAGTAAATTAAAAGAAATGCAGAATCATTTGAAATAGATTACCTTCTTAATTTTATTATGGATGTATGCAATATTTTCTCCTTCACTATATCTTCCTGCCTGCAATATATTTCCCATATAATACAGTTTTTCTGGAAAATGATATTTCAATAAATATACATTCTCCCTTCCTCTCTCTCTCTCTCTCTCTCTCACACACACACACACATAGTTTTACCAATTGCAAGCATAGATGCCAGTGACAAATGACAAATCCTGAATATCCCATTTTCCATTTGTACCATTTCATTTCATTAAGAAATTTAATTTCTTTTGTCTTGACCATTCCGTAGCTGGTATTTGATGCTGCTTATGAGAATGGCAAGTAGAATCTGAAATTCATTACCAAAAAATAAATTTAATATGTGTGCTATATGTTTTTTTCTTATTTTAAACGAGAGAGGTATACCTTAAAAAACAAGTTAGAAAGTTTCAGTAGATGTTTTTTGATAGATATATGGTCCCATTATTTTACCACTGGTTTATTTCTACCCTTTTTGGGGGACGTGGACAAATATTGAACCTAAATATAGGTTAAATTGCCATGTCAAATTTCAGACCGAAATGAGAAGCTCAAAAACGAAGATTAATTCCGCGAAGCATTCTACCGCTTTACAATTTTTCACAAACATTTATATTACCACTAGTATGTTTGGTATTAAAAACGGCACATATCAGTCTAAATGTCGGTAAGGCTCCTATATAGTGTTACTTTCCGATTTTGGTACTTTGATTGTTATGCCCACATTGATATCCCGAGTTCTGACTAGGTATAATTTCTCCTTACTAAAAAAAATAAGATTGCTCCATTATTTTGTATAGGCTACATATTACGGTATCTCCTTTTTCCTGTATTTTGAAGTTTTCGACCATAATTTTAAACCCAATCATGAGTACGTTGACATTTTAAGTTTAGAGCGGAAAGTGCTCTCAATACTTCATTTTATGAAGATAGGACCATATATTGCGGTGCTTCAAGATTTTAGATATTTTCCGATTCTTTCCCAGCAAAATTGTATATTTGGAGCCCGATATAACCGTACTTCTCAAACTTTGACGTTTTCTGACAGAGTTTATTTTACAAAATTTATTATTTGGTATTTTGTTTCTCAGTTGTTGTTTTGTTGCTCTTGTTGGATAAAAACCTAAAAATTTGCCAATATAGAACCACCCTTCAACTTAGGTCTTTACAGAGCCCATTGGGGTTAGATCCCCAAAAACAGAGATAAATTCTAGCGAAAACATTTCATAGCTCCCATTCATTTTTTTTTTCATATTTTAATCAGTAAAAAATCAAACATTTTATACCTTCCACCATTCGGGAGTAATTTTTTGCCACAGGCTGTAGTAATGATTCCGAACTTCAAATACGAAATCTGAAACCAGTTCAGAGAATAATGTCGGTAATATAATCAAAATACAGAATAAAGGTAGGTATATGGGGGCTGTACAAGATGTGGACCTGCATTGGAGATTTTTCGTCTCAATTCGAATTTTGTCGAAATTTGTCGCTAAAATCATGAAATACCAGATATCAGGGGGTATATAGAAAATTCTCTTCCTGGGGGTGGGTGGGGGTATGTATAGCAATCAGAAAGTTCCTTGTGCGGATTTGAAATATGTGGCTAAAATCATCAAAATACCGAATATAGTGGGTTACCATTGTATGAGGGCTATACTATATGATGGACCGCATAGAGAACTCCTTGTGTAGAGTTTCAGACAATGCCATTGAAAAATGTGGCTTAAATTATCAAAATACCGAACATAGGGAGGTACCGTTATATGGGGGATATGCGATATCGTAAACAATCGCGAAGAACTTCTTGTGAAGAACGCTTGCCTGAGGTGATGGACACTTTGGTAATTTTTAGTGGAAACCTAGCTTTCCAAAATACTCCAAACACAATAGTCGAACGGATTGGTATCCGGAGATTTTGGTGGCCATTGCGTGCTGAAAATGCAGCGAGGAACCTCATTTTGTAAAAATACTTTGGTGGTGCGTGCTGAGTCCTGTTGGAATGTCCAAGGTCTGCGGCCAACATGTCTGCGTGCCCAAAGCTTTTTCGCGATAATATTCGGCATTTATTCTGATGCCACAGTCGATTAATAAGAGCGGCGGGTGACCATCGGCTGTTATGACGGCCCACACTATCACCATGACCAGCGCTAGAGTTCTGTTGGCCAACCGAAGGTGCACATTTTCAGCTGACTTCTTTGGCAAATAACCAGGATCATTTTGTTTGTTTACAAACTACTAGACAACGAATGTTTCACATCGGAGAAAACCTAATTCGGCAGTTCACCACTTTCGACCAAGCGAAACAACTCTTTTGCTCTTTTGAGTCTATTTTCCTTCTGTTGCGGCGTAAGTTCTTGCACTTGTTGGAATTTTAATGTCTTTAATCCGAGCTCATTTTTCAATGTTTGCCGATTCGAATATTGCGATATGATCAGCTCACGAGGCGTTTTTCGGCCACTGCGACACGGGTCTCGATCAAGTCACTTCTTTTATTTTCCAACCATTTCTGCTGATGTTGTGGTTTTCTTCCGTCCACTTCTTTGACATCGGGCTACGCTACCAGTACCTCGGTAACGAGCGATGGTACGAGACACAAAAGATTTATTCACATTTAAATGCTGGAGTGCTTTGACGTTAGCCACTTGTGTGTTTCCAGGCAAATATAAAGAAATCACACTATCACGTTTGAATTCCATTACGAATGCTTTTTTTCCGGAAAATTCTCACCAAAATGCTTTTGTACGCTTGTAAACAATATAATGGGCTGTCACTGGGATAATTTTAACAGCTGTCGGACGAGTGGCTTAGAAATGACATCAGTCTGAAGTTGGTCGCAATTTTTTCATGTCACCCTGTATACATATATTCAGGGTCAGCGTAAAATTCAACAAGTTAAAAAGTAATTTCGGCCGGGCCGTACTTTAAATATCCTCCACCATTCGGAACGAATTTGGAAATTTTCAAAAAATAAAATCCTTAAGAAGTTCTGTTTAAATTTTAAAAATACCGAATATAGCCGTTTTATTGGGGTCTATATGACGTGGACCTACATACGCATTGTTTGTCATAAGCCATTACCACATTCAAATTCGAAAATTTTAAATAAACGTTGAATAATGTTGCTAAAATCATCAAAATATCGTATAAAGGGAGGTACCGTTATATAGGAGCTGTGCGAAGACCTAGACCAGCATAGACAATTTTCTGTTACAGACAGTAGCATCCATTACGAACTTCAAATACGACATCTCAAACAATTTCGGTGGGTATTGCACCTAAAATTGTATATATATATAGTGAGGTACTGATATATAGGGGACTATACGAAGACCTGGACCTGCATTGACAATTTTCTGTCACAGACTGTAGACCAGACCATTACGAATTCTAAATACGTAATTTGAAACAATTCCGGTGAACGATGACGATAAAATCATCAAAATACCGAATATTGGAAGGTACCGTTATATGGGGGCTATATGAATACGTGAACCTACACAGACAATTTTCTGTCTTAGGCTGTAGTATCCCTTTCGAACTATAAATATCAAATTTGAAAAATTTCCGGTGAATTATGTTGCTAAAATCATCAAAATACCGAATATCGGGAGGTACCGTTAGATGGGGGCTATACGAAGACGTGGACCTACATTGCCCCCCTTACGAACTTAACCTGCCTACTGGAAAAATAAATATGTGTGCAAAATTTTAGACTTCAATCTCAATTCGTTCAAAAGATAGTGTGATTACAACAGACGAACATGGCTAAATCGATCTTAGAATTTTACGCTGATCAAGAATATATATACATTGTTGGGTCTGACATGAGTATTTCGAGGAGTTACAAACGGAATGACAAAGTTAATATACCCTCCATAGGTGGAGGGTATAAAAACAATTTAGCGATGCCCGTTTTGTCCGTCGGTCCGTCTTGTTCGTTGAAATCACGCCGTATTCACCCGAATTGTTTTACAATTTCGTATTCGAAGTTTGTAATGGGAATTACAGCCTATGTCTATTAAACGGGTCCACATCTTCGCATAGTCCCCATATAACGGTACCTCCCTTTTTTCAGTATTTTGTTTATTTTAGCGACATTAGTAACCGGAATTATTTCAAATGTGGTATTTAAAAAACTTAATGGGTACTACTACTACTTAATGGGTGGCCCATGACAAAAAATTAAATATGCAGGTCCACGTCTCCGTATGACCCCCACCGTTTAAACGGTATTTTTCGGATTTTTTTATTTTTTAAGTTCCTCCCAAATGGTGAAGGGTATAAAAGGTTCGGCCCGTCCGAACTTAGCTACTTTTTTTCTTGTTTCAATTAATATCCGTTTTTTCTGTTTCCCCCCTCTGTGCAGGTATACACGTATATTTTATTTTTAGCTCTACTTTCACTCACTGCTCGATTTTTCTTGTAATTATGTTTTTTTTTGTGTTGCACGTTGGTGCTCCCTGCTATGCTTAGCACTTTAGTAGTTTTCCAGAATGCTAGATTATTTAGTATTTGACATATTTTATTCAGTTCAATTTCACAAAAAATCAAATGCTTTGTTGTCAATTCATTTTCATAGCCAAATTGTCAAAGAGACCACCAACCAAACATAACAAGCCTGATTGAAAACTCCAAATTCGAGGTAAACAAGCACTCGTTTGTGTTTATTTGAAATAAATATATATATTGCATATTTTCACAATAACAATAAATTCAAATATTTCACATATGTATGTGAGCTCAGTGCATCTTTATGATAACGGAAGAATAAAATAAGTAAAAAAATAATTATTAATTTTCTGCCGTTTCTATGACAATTGATGCCAGTTTTATTGGTAGCAGGTAGAAGTAATGTAAGCGAAATCATGCATTCAAGAGAAAAAAAATCGTGAAGGCTGCCAGTTGTTGTTCACCTTTGGCAAATTGGCATTCAGGCAGAGAGACATGGAGGTATGTAGCTCTCTACACGCAAAAAAAGAAACAAAATCGAACTACCGAAGAGCGAGAGAAATGATTGGAATTTAATGTTGCTGCAGCAAGCGTAACAGTCAATTATGAAGCTCATCAATATACATAGAACAGTGGAACAATGCTATGATAAACCGATCTCGATAAAATTTGGCAAAGATATTTCTGAGCTGTATTTGATATATCCACCTGAATATCGTTGTTACAAAGTGCATATTACGGCTGTGGGTAACAAATACAACAAATCGAATGAACAATATGTATGGGAGCTATAGCTATATCTGAACCGATCTTCACCAAATTTGGTACACTAGCTTCTAGACACAATTCGGTCGTAAGTACCAAATTCCATCCAATTTGGGAAAATATTAGACGTTTGGTGCACAATAAAAGGTAAATCGGATCATGGTACAATGATATCAAGGTAGGGCTATGATACCATATGATTTCAATTTTTTTTATTTTCTTGGCTTAATATGTCATCTTTATTTGTTTATGTATGTGTTTTCTTTTCAATAACAAAAAAATTGTTCAGATAACAGTCAAATTCGGATGTTTTCAAAATGTTTATTTCATCGTATGCATCGACAAAATCTAGAGTTTTTGTAGCGAAATAATCCTTTAGAGATATATAGAACCTGGTTTTGAAAAGAAGTGTTGACCTTTCATTCAGTTTTCGCCGTTTTCAATTATTTATTCAAAATAAATGCAACAAGTTGTTTGATTTTTTTATTGTTTTGATACTAATTTAGACATTACAAGCCAAACAGGTAGACCTCTATACTTGCAATTTTATCAAAGTTGGCCTACCTTCTCTTCATTGTACCATGAATCGGATGAAGTTATATATGGGAGCTATATATCGAAATCTGAACCGATCTCGGTAAAATTTAGCAAAGGTATTTCTGAGCTGCATTTAATATATTTCCCAAAATATTGTTGTTACAGAGTGCATATTACGGCTGCGGAGGACAAAAATAACAAATCGGATGAACAATATATATGGGAGCTATAGCTATATCTGAACCGATTTCGATCAAATTTGGCATACTTAATTTCAGGACTAATTTGCTTGTATGTGCAAAATTCCATACTATTCGTGCTGATATTACACGTTTGGTGCCCCAATAAAAAGCAAATCAGACGAAGATATATATATATATAGGAGCTTTATCTAAATTTTTACCGATTATCTCCAATTTCAAAAGGGGTACATCATTGGGCCAAACAAATGTTGTTTGGAAAATTTCATCTCAATCGGATAATAAATGCGACCTGCATTTTGTTCACAAGAATACATGGACAGACGGACTGACATGCATAAATCAACTCAGAAAGTGATTCTATGAAGATCCACAAAAGTAACTATGGGTCTATCTCGCTTCCTTCGCTATGTTACAAACAAATGCACAAAGACCTAATACACTTGCCACTATGTGGTGTAGGATATAAAGACATTTAATATACCCACACAGAAGAATAAGAGAAGTGCTACGGATTGATGTCTATTAGGGTTTTAACTTGCTCATCTTTTGGTGAATATTGCCAGTCTACGTTCAATAGCAAATCAATTTTGTTGTTATAAAAAAAAAATTAAACATGCCTATTTTCAAAAAAAAAAATACTAAATTATTAAAACAAGGAAAAAAGCCGCAACTTTTAGCCGGGCCGAACTTTTAATACCCTACACCATATGGAAGGAACTTGACACATTTTGAAAAAAAAAAAATTGTCGAAATATACCGCTTCAATGAAAACCGTTATTTGACAGCTATACAAAGATGTGGTCCCGCATAAGTAATTTTTTGTTGACATAGGCTGTTGTACCAATTTTGAAATTCAAATATAAAATTCGAAACAATTCCGGTGAATAAAGACGCTAATATCATCAAATTACCGAATGAAGGGACATACCGCTATACTTCGGCTATATGAAGACGTGCACCTCAAAATACCGATTATGGGGGGAGGGGGGAGGTTTACCGATGTATGGGGCTTATACGAAGACCTGGACCTGCATAGATAATTTTTCGTCATAGATTGTAGTTTCCATTACGGACACGAAAAACAAGAAGTGAAACAATTCCGTAGAATAATGTCCCTAAAATCATCAAAATATCGAATATCGGGGGTATAATTGCATGAGGACTATACGAAAACGTGGACGTTTATAGTAGAGCTAAAGTACGTTATAGGTTGGAGTACCTATTACGAATCTCAAATACGAAATTGGAAACAATTCCGGCAAATAATGTAACTAAAATGATCAAAATATCGAATGTTGGGAGGTACCGTTTTATACAGCGTGAGATGAAAAAACTGCAACCAACTTCAGACTGCTGTCGTTTCTAAGCCACTTGTCCGACGGCTGTTAAATTTATTCCAGTGACAGTTCATTATATTGTTTACAAGCGTACAAAAACATTGTGGTGGGATTTTTTCAGAAAAAAAGTTATTCGTGGTGGAATTCAAGCGTGATAGTGTGATTTCTTTATGTTTGGCTGGAAAACCACAAGTGGCTATCGTTAGAGAACTCCAGCTTTACATGTGAATAAATCTTTTGTGTCTCGTACAATCGCTTGTTTCCGTGATATTGGTAGCGTAGCCCGACGTCAAGGAAGTGGACGGAAGAAATTTCCAGAATTTTTCAGAAAAAAAGTTGTTCAGCAGAATGGTTCGAAAAAAATAGAAGAAGTGATTTGATCGAAACCCGCCTCGCAGTAGCCGAAAAATGGCTCGTGAGCTTAACATATTCCAATATTCCATTCGACAAATATTTAAAAATGAGTGAATAAATCTTTATGTCTCGTACCATCGCTCGTTATCCTGATACTGGTAGCGAAGCCCGACGTCAAGGAAGTGGATGGAAGAAGACAGCAACATAAGCAGAAATGGTTCGAAAAATAAAGAAGCGACTCGATCGAAACCCGCCTCGCAGTAGCCGAAAAATGTCTCGTGATCTGAACATGTCGCAATATTCTATTCGGCAAATATTGAAAAATGAGCTCGAGGTTAAGCCATTGAAATTCCAAAAAGTGCAAGAACTTACACCTCAACGACAAGAAAGTAGACTCAAAAGAGCAAAAGAGTTGAATCGCTTGGCCGAAAGTGGTTAACTGCCGAATTTGGTTTTCTCCGATGAGAAAACATTCGTTGTCCAGCAGTTTGTAGACAAACAAAATGATCCTGTTTACTTGCCAAAGAGGTCAGCTGAAAATGTGGACTTTGGGTTGGCCACCAGAACTCAAGAGACGACCATGGTGATGGTTTGGGCCCCAATAAAAGCCGATGGTCGCTCGACAGTGGCTAGACCTCCTTATAAATGCCGAATATTATCGCGAAAATATTCTGGAGGGTGTATTAAATCCTTGAGCACGCAAACATTTAGGCCGCAGACCTTGGACATTCCAACAGGACTCAGCACCATCGCACTCAGCACGCGCCACCCAAAAATGGTTACAAAATGAGGCTCCTCGCTTTATTTTCAGCGCACAATGGCCACCAAAATCTCCGGATACCAATCCGTTGGACTATTGTGTCTGGAGTATTTTGGAAAGCAAGATTGGCACTAAAAAATACCCAAGTTCCGATCACCTCAAGCAAGCGCTTCGCCGGGAATGGGCCAAGGTACCGCAGAGCAACATTCGAGAAGCGTGTGACGGTTTCATTGGCCGTTTGAAGGCCATAACTCGTGCCAAAGGTGACCAATTCGAACAAATCTAAACTTCTATCTAAACTTGATGGTATTTCCGACATTTTTTGCTGTCATTCAATAAAATTAAAAAAAATGTGTAAAAATTATGGCGTTTGACTTTGTTGCAGTTTTTTTTTTATCTCACCTTGTATTCCCATGCAACTCCTTGTGTGGATTTTTAGATAACTCCATTGACAAATTTGGCTACAATCATCAAAATTCTGAATATGAAGAGGTGTCGTTATATTCGTAGCTATAATAAAAAGGTGGACCTATATTGACAAATCTCTTCCAGGGGTTAGTGTACTCACAAGGAACTCCTTGTGTGAATTTTAAGATAATTCATTACAAATTTTAGCTACAATTATCAAAATTCCGAATATAGGGAGGAACCGTTATATTGGGACTATACGATATTGTGGACCTATATAGACATTTCTTTTCCAGGGCGTAATGTATTCAGAAGGAACTCCTTGTGTGGATGTTAAGACAATCCCATTGAAGAACTTGGCTACAATCACCAAAATACCGAATAAAGGGGGGGGGGGGGGGGGGGGTAACGTTATATCATATTGTGGGCCTATAAAGGTAATTTTCTTCCAGGGGGTACTCACAACGAACTTCCTGAGTAGATTTTCACACAATTCCATTACAAAATGTGGCTACAATCATCAAAATACCGAATATCGTGGGTACAGTTATATGCGAGATGTACGATATCGTAGCCCTATATAGACAAATCTCTTCCAAGGGTTAAAGTACTCACAAAGAACTTCTTGTTTAGAATTCAATTGGAAAATTTTGATGCAATCGAAACCGAAAATCGCCGGTACCATTACATGGGGGCTATACCATATTGTGGACCGATATAGCCCATTTTCGAACTTGACCTGTCTGCAGACAAAATACTGATCTGTGCAAAACTTTTGCTTCCTATCTTAAATCGTTTTGACTCTAGCGTGATTACAACGGTCGGACAGACGGACAGGGCTAATCGTCTTAGGATTTTACGCTGTTCAAGAATATATATACTTTGTTAGGTCTGAAATTATTGTTTCGATGAGAGTGAGACGAACACAATATACCCTCCACACAATGTATGGTGTAGGTTATAAAAATAATTCATTGTGTTCAGCACCAACCTGGAGTGAATGAAAAATGTCCGCCCTCTAATTTAATATCTATTTTAGTCATGTTCCACTGTATGTTTGCATATTCATGCATATTGGTTGTTGTCGCCATCAGTACCATTAACCAGCCATTGCATCCATCGTTCTTCACAACGAACATAAAGTTATAGTTTCTAAGGCCAACCATAAACTACCTGAATGAATTCTTTTTGAGAGCAACGCCAACAAGTTAACCAGTTTTCCTGTTTCGTTTTTTTTTTTTTGTTCAATAATGTTGTGGCGAACGTAAACTTTTTAATTAGCTCTTGAGGTTTTGGTTTTAAAATTTCTCTAAACTGAGACAGAAAAATTTTCTGCTAAGTAGATTAATAAGAAAAGAAAAAACAAAGCAGGATCGAACTTTTGAAATAACACTTAACACAAGTGGAAATCATTACGAACTTTAAACACAACATTTGAATGAATTCCGGTTAAAACGATATCAGATGCTTGAGTGATTTCCACTGATGCACAGAAAGTCGACTTTTTGAGTAAATGTTTTTAGACCATTGTAGAATACAAAAATTCAACTTCAGCACCGAAAATTCCAAAATCATATGTTGTTTTGTTTTCTAATTACACAGTGCTAAAGTTGCTAAATGTTTCACGTTTTCGCACGAAAAAGGAAAACAAATTAATTTTGGGTTTTAGAAGAGTAATAATTTTGTTTTTCTTATCAAAAGAGATAATTTCGAAACATCGAATACAAGTAGTTATCAGAGTTTTAGAATAAAGAAGATTTAGAAACAATATTTAATAAATATTTTTAAAATTAATTCAAAACAAGTAAGCAAAGGCTATAGTCGTGCGGGGCCGACTATGTTATACCCTACAACACTACAATATGTTAGAAGCCCCCTTATGTCCAAATCCATATTGGAAGATTTCGCTTCTGAAATTAGGATTTTGACTAGGGACATTTACCCAATATTTCTGCACTCCGTCGGGCTGCAACAACTAGTCCATTTTACAATGGTCATCCAAAATGCTAGAATTCTTCCCTGCCCTTAACTCTCTTCACATGCGTGTCGATTGGCTTCAATTGTGTGAACGGAAAAACATTTCTGTTTTTGGGTAATTTGAACCCCTAGATATTTTGCAATCATCATTGAAACCAATAGGACTAGCCATTCTGAGCCCAACCCTACCCTTGTGTAAATTTTCGTGAGGATCGGACAATACTTGTAATACTTATATAATATCCCCAACCTGTGTTGTAAGGTACAAAATATTATAAGTCAAATTGAAAAAATCGCATGCGATAAAAAATGTGTCACAAAATACAACAAAATCTATAATAACATCATTATTGGCATATTTTTCTGCGATTTTTTTAGATTTTATACTTTTATGTCAAGAAGGCATTCTGAATTGACAAAATTTGTCAAAATCGGCCCAGCCATTCTTGAGATATAAGTATTCTAACTAACATCCCCTTCCTTTGTACTAACATATTTCGCTATATGTTACCGATATATATATATATATACTATCGGCAACGGTCAGATTTGACCTGTTCGTCTATTTGTGATTTCACCGGGATTAAAAATATTCGCGGTTCAATGGAAAAATTGACTTTTATTTAACACAAATGTTATGGCCTATTTCACCCACTAAATATTACCCGATGACCATCAAAATTGGAAGGCTTCTGCCCAGCCCTAAGCTCCAGCCCAATGCTAACTTTCGCTTTGATTGGTCTATAATTGCGACCTGTAGAGCGACTATAAAATCAGGTTTTTTCCGTTTTTGGTCCATTTCAACCCCTAAATATTATGCGATCATCTTCAAAAGAAGTAGGCTTCTATTCTGACCCCATCCCCATTAACATTTTCAATTTCGTGAGGATCGAGCCATAATTGCGACCTGTAGAGCGATTACAAATTAACATGGACAGACGGACGGACGGACATACATAGCTAGATCGACTCAGCTCAGCGAGATAGGAAGGTCCATATATACTTTCCTATGTGGGAAACCAATATTTCGAGGTGCTACATAATTTTTGGCCCAATCAAATTTATAATACCCCCAACACATAGTGTTGTAGGGTATAAATATCCGAAATAGCATCAAATTTTAGAATAAATTTAGATTTGTGCCATTTGGTCACATTTAGCACGAATTATGGCCTTCAAACGGTCAATGAAACCGTCACATACTGCCCGAATGTTGTTCTGCGGTATTTTAGTCCATTCCCGGCGAAGCGCTTGCTTGAGGTGATCGGAACTTGGGTATTTTTTAGTGCCAATCTTGCTTTCCAAAATACACCAGACAAAATAGTCCAGCGGATTGGTATCCGCAGATTTTGGTGGGCATTGTGCGCTGGAAATGAAGCGAGGAACCTCATTTTGTAACCATTCTTGGGTGGCGATGGTGCTGAGAGCGCTGGTGCTGATTCCTGTTGGAATGTTCAAGATCTGCGGCATAATTGTTTGCGTACCCAAGACTTTATTTCGCGATAATATTTGGCATTAATTCTGATGCGACGGTCTATTAATACGAGGGTAGAGTTATCGGCTGTTATGGCGGCCCACACCATCACCATGCCCGGCGCTTGAGTTATGGTGGCCAACCGAAGGTGCACATTTTTAACTGATCTCTTTGGCAAGTAAACACAATCATTTTGTTTGTTTACAATCCGCTGGACAACAAATGTGTTCTCATCGGAGATAACCAAATTCGGCAGTCCACCACTTTCGGCCAATCGAAGCAACCCTTTAGCTCTTTAGAGTCTAATTTCTTTCTGTTGCGGTGTAAGCTCTGGCACTTTTTGGAATTTCAATTGCTTTACCCCGAGCTCATTTTTCAATATTTGCCAAATGGAATATTGCAATATGTTCAGCTCACGAGCCATTTTCGGCCACTGCGACGCGGAATTTCGATCAAGTCGATTTATTACTCTTTTCGAACCATTTCTGCTGATGTTGCTGTTTTTTTCCGTCCATTTCCTTGATATATGTCGGGCTGTGCTACCCATATCACGGTAACGAGCGATGGTACGAGACACGAAGATTTATTCACTGAGTTTTTAATATTTGCCGAATGGAATATTGCGATTTTTTTCATCTCACCCTATATATTCTTGACCAGCTTACAATTCTAAGATGATTTAGCCCTGTCAGTCCGTCCCTCTGTTGTAGTCGCACCAGTCTGAATGAAGATAGGAAGCTAAAATTTTACACATATCAGTCTTTTGTCTGATGGCAGGTGAAGTTCGAGAATGGCGTAAATCGGTCCACGATATCGTATATTCGATATTTTAATGTTTTTATCGAAATTTTTCAATAAAATTGTCTGAAAATCTCCAAAAGGAGTTCCTTCTAAGAACTTTTCCCCCCCTGCAAGAATATTGTCTATATAGATCCACGATATTGTATATCCCCCATATAACGGTACCTCTCTATTTTTGGTATTTTGATGATTTTAGCTACATTTTTCTATGGAATTGTCTAAAAATCCATGCTAGAAGTTTTTTCTAAGCTATTTACAGCCTGAAAGGAAAATGTCAAAAGTTGCCTTTGCAGGTCCACGTTATCGCATAGACCTGAATATAACTGCTATATTCTGTATTTTTAAGCTTTAAACAGAATTTTTAACAGATTTTATTTTATTTTATTTTTTGAAAATTTCCAAATTCGCTCCAAATTGTGGAGAGTATTCAAAATTCGGCCCGGCCGACTTACTGATGTTTTACTTGTTCAACCTCAAATTGAAATTATTTCAAATTGATAAACATTTTCAATTCACCCCAATATCCCAGATATGCTTCAGTGCATTTTAAAATTACAGTAATGGAGATGCCATTGACATGACAGCAACAATTAAATATCTATTTCGGTTGTATTGAGACCACAGCAATGTCTCCACCATCCTTTCGGTTTACCGAATCGACTGTGCATCGGCAATGTGCAAGCACCCATCGAGTGGTTTCAACTCCAATCAAGTTAGGCTATGCGATGATGCCACAAAACAATGACCAATACATGGAAATAAGGGAAGGCCTACCAGTGCAACCTACCGGTGAATGGCGGTATGGGTTTATTCTATTGAATTCTATTCTTGTTGTCATAGACTTCATTTGGAAAAATTTGCCAATAAAAATCTAATTTAGTTGCTATCTTTTTCTACATGAGATTCGGTTATGGCAACCTCATTTCGAAGTCAATTGAAATATTTTCAACAATTATTCCTGAAAATCTCGGTAGAGGGTATATGTGTTGTTTCCTAAAATAAGTCATTACTATTGCTTTATGGGTGGATTTATTTGGAATTATTTTTTTATTAAAATCATTATGAGTTTTTAGTAGAAATTTTGCAAGAACCAAAAAAAAAAATATGTTATACAAAAAAAAAATAATTTAAAGCACTAATTGTGCGACAGTATTGGTTACTTCAAAGAAATATAGATTTTATTTTTAAATTTTCTTTTCCACAATTTTATTATTTTCCCAAATCTAAAAATTTTTTTAGCTAAATTAACGCAATTTATATTTTTATACCCTCCACCATAGTATGGAGGGCAAATTAAGTTTGTCATTCCGTTTGTAACACCTCGAAATATACATTTTAGACACCACAAGGTGAAATAAAACCAGTAAAGAAAGTCTTAAAGTCGGGCGGGGCATTTGTATCTTTTAAATTCGGACTTGTTTTGCCCATTTGGTCCAAAATTAATTTGAAACCAGATAAAGATATATATAGGAGCTATATCCAAATCTGAACAGATCTTGATAAAATTTGGCAAAGATATTTCTGATCTGCATTTGATATATTTCCCTGAATATCGTTGTTACGGAGTGCATATTACGGCAAATCGGATGAACAATATATATGGGAGCTATAGCTATATCTGAACCGATCTTCACCAAATTTGACATACAACCTTCTAGACTCAATTCGGTCGTAAGTGCCAAATTCCATTCAATTTGGGAAAATATTAGACGTTTGATGCCCAATAAAAGGTAAATCGGACGAAGTTATATATGGGAGCTATATCCAAATCCGAACCGATCTGGATAAAATTTAGCAAAGGTATTTCTAAGCTGCATTTGATATATTTCCCTAAATATTGTTGTTACAGAGTGCATATTACGACTGCGGAGGACAAAAATAACAGATCGGAGGAACAATATATATGGGAGCTATAGCTATATCTGAACCGATTTCGATCAAATATGGCATACTTATTTTGAGGCCTAATTTGATTGTATGTGCAAAATGCCATGCATTTCGGGCTTATATTAAACGTTTGGTGCACAATAAGAGGCGAATCGGGCGAAGATATATATATGGGAGCTATATCTAAATTTTTACCGATTATCTCCAATTTCAATAGGGTTCGTCCTTGGGCCAAACAAATGTTGTTTGGAAAATTTCATCTCAATCGGATAATAAATGCGACCTGCATTTTGTTCACAAGAATACATGGACAGAAGGACGGACGGACGAACGCACTGACATGCATAAATCAACTCAGAAAGTGATTCTATGGAGATCCGCAAAAGTAACTATGGGTCTATCTCGCTTCCTTCTCCATGTTACAAACAAATGCACAAAGACATAATACCCTTACCACTATGTGGTGTAGGGTATAAAAACTGCAACAAAGTCAAACGCCATAATTTTTACATTTTATTGAGTACAAGCAAAAAATGTCGGAAATACCCTCAAATTTTAGAATAAATTATGGCCTTTAAACGGCCAATGAAACCGTCACACGATGCCCGAATGTTGCTCTGCGGTATTTTGGCCCATTCCCGGCGAAGCGCTTGCTTGAGGTGATCGACACTTTGGTATTTTTTAGTGCCAACCTTGCTTCTCAAAATACTCCAGACAGAACAGTGCAACGGATTGGTATCCGGAGATTTTGGTGGTCATTGTGCGCTGGAAATGAAGCGAGGAACCTTATTTTCTAACCATTCTTGAGTGGTGCGTGCTGAGTGCGATGGGTTTGCGTGCCTAAGGCTTTAATACACCCTTCGCGATAATATTCGGCATTTTACTCTGACGCCACGATCGATTAATACGAGCGGAGAGCGACCATCAGCTGTTATGGCGGCCCACACCATCACCATGGTCAACGCTTGAGTTCAAGTGGACAACCGAAGGTGCACATTTTCAGCAGCTCACTAAAGGCGATCATTTTGTTTGTTTACAAACCGCGGGACAAATCAGGGAGAAAACTAAATTCGACAGTTTACCACTTTCGGCCAAGCGAAGCAACTCTTTAGCTCTTTTTTTAGTCTATTTATACCCTACGCCACATAGTGGTAAGGGTATTATATCTTTGTGCATTTGTTTGTAACATGGCGAAGGAAGCGAGATAGACCCATAGTTACTTTTGAGGATCTCCATAGAATCACTTTCTGAGTTGATTTATGCATGTCAGTCCGTCTGTCCGTCCGTCTATCCATGTATCTTTGTGAACAAAATGCAGGTCGTATTTATTATCCGATTGAGATGAAATTTTCCAAACAACATGTTTGGCCCAATGACGAACCCTATTGAAATTGGAGATAATCGGTAAAAATTTAGATATAGCTCCCATATATATCTTCGTCCGATTTGCCTGTTATTGTGCACCAAACATGTAATATCAGCCCGAATAGTATGGAATTTTGCACATACAACCAAATTAGGCCCTGAAAATAAGTATGCCAAATTTGATCGAAATCGGTTCAGATATAGCTATAGCTCCAATATATATTGTTCATCCGATTTGTTATTTTTGTCATCCGCAGCCGTAATAGGCACTCTGTAACAACAATATTTGGGAAAATATGTCAAATGCAGCTCAGAATTACCTTTGCTAAATTTTATCGAGATCGGTTCAGATTTGGATATAGCTCCCACATATAACTTCATCCGATTTACCTTTTATTGTGCACCAAACGTCTAATATTTGCCCAAATTCGAGCGAATTGAGTCTAGAAGCTAGTGTACCAAATTTGGTGAAGATCGGTTCAGATATAGCTATAGCTCCCATATATATTATTCATCCGATTTGTTGTATTTGTTACCCACAGCCGTAATATGCGCTTTGTAACAACGATATTCAGGGGAATATATCAAATACAGCTCAGAAATATCTTTGCCAAATTTTATCGAGATCGTTTCAGATTTGGATATAGCTCCCATATATATCTTTATCTGATTTCAAATTATTTTTGCACGAAATAGGCAATACAAGTCCGAATTTAAAGATACAAATGCTTCTGCATGTTTAGTCCATTGAACTTTAAATTATAATTATAATCATAGCGTCTATGATTGAATTCTCCCATAAAAACTTGTAATTGTTATGTGGAGCTCTAGTTGATTAGCAAAGTGGTGTAGGGTATCATAAAGTCGGCCCCGCCCGACTCTAGGACTTTCTTTCTCGGTTTTAAATAAAGTAATTTTGATTGCACACAACATTTCTATATATTTCGTTCGTCAGCTGAAAAGAATTTTATTTGTTTTTACTTCCAGTTCTCCAGCATTGCTCGAAAAATTAAAACAATTATTAATTTGTTATTGGCATTTTTAGTAATTTTTTATTCATATTTTATTAGATTATTTTTCATCTTTTCTTTTTTTTTTTTTTTTGTTTGCTCATTTTGAAGTTATTAGAAAAAAAATCATAAACATAAATTGTGAAATTTTCTTTATACCATTTATAATTATACAATAGAAAAATATGTTTAACTATGATTTATTGTTGTTGTTCTTTTTTCATAATGTAAACCAATTTTGTTTTTTTTTATCAAATATCATTTTCTATTTATACCCTACAACACTATGTGTTGGGGGTATTATAAGTTTGATTGGGCCAAAAATTATGTAACACCACGAAATATTGATTTGCCACATAGGAAAGTATATATGGATCTTCCTAGCTCGCCGAGCTGAGTCGATCTAGCTATGTATGTCCGTCCGTCCGTCTGTCCATGTTAATTTGTAATCACTCTACAGGTCGCAATTATGGCCCGATCCTAACGAAATTTTGCACGAAGGTGGGGTTAGGGTCAGAATAGAAGCCTATTTCTTTTGGAGATGATAGCCAAATGTTTAGGGGTTGAAATGGACCAAATACTGAACAAATGTCGGATTTTGCAGTAGCTATATAGGTCGCAATTATAGACCAATCGATGCGGAATTTCGCATGTGGCTAGAGTTTAGGACGGGGAAGAAGCCTACTAATTTGGGTGGTCATCGGATAATATTTAGCGGGTAAAATAGACCATATCTTTTGTATTGAAAAAATTCAAAATTTTTTATTAAACAGCGAATATTTTAAATCCCGGCGAAATCACAAAGCCATGACAAGGTTACTTCTGACCTTTACATTGATGTTAACATCCATCAAATCGGATATATAGCAAAATATGTGCGATATATATGTTTATCAAAGAAGATATGCTTGAAAGATCTCTTATATGTTGAGAACGGCTGAACTGATTTCGACAGTTCTCATTAATTCAGAATGGCCTCTTGATCTCTCTAAAGATGAAAATATTGATTTTGTAATATTTTCTCATATTTTTTCAATTTTGTCATACTTTTGGCATATTTTCATTTTGAGTTAAACATTTGGTAATATTTCTACAGCTAACAAAACTAAGTAGTTAGGATATCAGGATATCATATACAGATCGCATTTATGGTCCGATCCTTATCAAATTTTGCATGGGGATAAGATGAGGGAAGACGCACTTCTGACTATTTCATTAATTAAATTGGAAATATATGTAAACTGTATTGTTTATTATAGTGTTGCAGGGTATTCAACGGTCGGCCCCGCTCGACTGTAGCCTTTGCTTACTTGTTTTTTTTTTTCTATTTGTGTTTGTTTTTTTTTCGATATTGCAACATTTATTTGTAATTGAGCTTGCCAAAAAAGTTCATTCATATATGTAGGCATGTGTGTAATTCCAGTTTCCATAGACATTTTAGGATAATTAAGTGACCTTGTTGCAAAGTAAACTAACGATAACAACTCAACTAATGGAGAACATGATAATTTATAAAGGGTGTGCCAATATGGACGCAGCGAATATCATAAAACCCATACAAGATAGGAAAGTTTTATTTTCCTTTACAACTTGCCCATTTAATTTTGAAAAAAAATCCTATTATACAGGGTGAGATGAAAAAACTGCAACCAACTTCAGACTGTTGTCGTTTATAAGCCACTCGTCTGACAGCTGTTAAAATTATTCCAGTGACAGTTCATTATATTGTTTACAAACGTACAAAGGCAATGTGGTGATAGTTTTCCAGAAAAACAGTTCTTCGTAATCGAACTCAAGCGTGATAGTGTGATTTCTTTTGATTTGGCTGGAAAACCACAAGTGCCTATCATTAGAGCACTCCAGCATTTAAATGTGAATAAATCTTTTGTGTCTCGTACCATCGCTCGTTACCGTGATACTGGTAGCGTCGCCCGACATATGTCGAGGAAGTGGACGGAAGAAAACAGCAACATCAGCAGAAATGGTTCGAAAAGTAACGAAGCGACTTGATCGAAATTCCGCGTCGCAGTGGCCAAAAAATGGCTTGTGATCTGAACATATCGCAATATTCCATTCGGCAAATATTAAAAACTCAGTGAATAAATCTTTGTGTCTCGTACCATCGCTCGTTACCGTTATACTGGTAGGATATCCCGACATATGTCAAGGAAATGACGGAACAAAACAGCAACATCAGCAGAAATGGTTCGAAAAGCGTAATAAATCGACTTGATCGAAATTCAGCGTCGCAGTGGCCGAAAATGGCTCGTGAGCTGAACATATCACAATATTCCATTTGGCAAATATTGAAAAATGAGCTCGGGGTAAAGCGATTGAAATTACAAAAAGTGCCAGAGCTCACTT
Source organism: Musca domestica (assembly GCF_030504385.1). Taxonomy (NCBI): domain Eukaryota; kingdom Metazoa; phylum Arthropoda; class Insecta; order Diptera; family Muscidae; genus Musca; species Musca domestica. The sequence continues at coordinate 457,354 of NW_026712219.1, forward strand.
GCTTCGCTTGGCCGAAAGTAGTGATCTGCCGAATTTGGTTATCTCCGATGAGAAAACATTTGTTGTCCAGCGGATTGTAAACAAACAAAATGATCGTGTTTACTTGCCAAAGAGGTCAGCTGAAAATGTGCACCTTCGGTTGGCCACCAGAACTCAGGCGCCGGGCATGGTGATGGTGTGGGACGCCATAACAGGCGATGGTCGCTCTATGCTCGTATTATTAGACCGTGGCATCCGAATTAATGTCAAATATTATCGCGAAAATATTCTGGAGGATGTATTAAAGCCTTGGGTACGCAACCAATTATGCCGCAGTTCTTGGACATTCCAACAGGACTCAGCACCAGCGCTCTCAGCACCATCGCCACCCAAGAATGGTTACAAAATGAGGTTCCTCGCTTCATTTACAGCGCACAATGCCCACCAAAATCTGCGGATACCAATCCGCTGGACCATTGTGTCTGGTGTATTTTGGAAAGCAAGGTTGGCACTAAAAAATACCAAAGTGTCGATCACCGAAAATGGGCTAAAATACCGCAGAACAACATTCGGGCAGCGTGTGACGGTTTCATTGACCGTTTGAAGGCCATAATTCGTGCTAAAGGTGACCAATTGGCACAAATCTAAATTTATTCTAAAATTTTCGGATATTTATACCCTACAACACTATGTGTTGGGGGTATTATAACTTTAATTGGGCCAAAAATTATGTAACACCTCGAAATATTGATTTCCCACATAGGAAAGTATATATGGATCTTCCTATCTCGCCGAGCTGAGTCGATCTAGCTATGTATGTCCGTCCGTCCGTCTGTCCGTCTGTCCATGTTCATTTGTAATCACTCTACAGGTCACAATTATGGCCCGATCTTCACGAAATTTAGAATGGAGGTGAGGTTAGGGTCAGAACAGAACCCTATTTCTTTTGGAGATGATCGCATAATATTTAGGGGTTAAAATGGACCAAAAACTGAAAAAAATCCTGATTTTGCAATTGCTCTACAGGTCGCAATTATAGACCAATCAAAGCGGAAATTAGCATGGCGCTAGAGCTTATGGCTGGGCAGAAGCCTTCCAATTTTGATGGTCATCGGGTAATATTTAGTGGGTGAAATAGGCCACAACATTTGTGTTAAGTCAAATTTTCCATTAAACCGCCAATATTTTTTATCCCAGCGAAATCACAAATAGACGAACAGGTCAATTCTGACCGTTACGTAGATGCCGATAGTAAATATATCGGTTATATATAGCGAAATATATACAATGTGTATATACAAAGGAAGGGGATGTTAGTTAGAATGCTTATATCTCAAGAATGGCTGGACCGATTTTGACAAATTTTGTCAATTCAGAATGCCCTCTTGACATAAAGCAATAACATCTAAAAAATCGCAGAAAAATATGCCAATAAAGATGTTAATACAGATTTTGTAGTATTTTGTGACATTTTTGTATTTTTTCATATTTTTATCGCATGCTATTTTTTCAATTTGACTTTTCATAATTTGTAATATTTTTTTACCTTACAACACAGGTTGGGGATATTATATAAGTATTGTAAATATCGTCCGATCCTCACTAAAATTTTCACAAGGGTAGCGTTGGGCTCAGAATGGCTATATATTAGGGGGTTGAAATGAACCAACAACTAAAAATGTTCCTAATTTTGCAGCCGTTATAAAGGTCACAAATAGAAACCAAAGGACATTAAATCTCGCATAAAGTTAGAGTTAGGACAGCGGGTACAATGGACCACTAATTTTGTGTGAAAAAATACCAGCATTACTGACAGGCGATATCCGAAAAACACAAAAGGCGAATTTCTGGCTTTTTATGCTGATTTCGTTGACGAATTTAGCCAAATATCGTAGACAAGCAAATCATATAGATGAGTCTAAATTTGGAGATACAGAGGGGCTTCTTGCTTTTGGAGATAATTGCAAAATATTTAGGGATTCTAATTAACCAAAAACAAAAAATGTTTTTTTCCGAACACACAATTGAAGCCAATCGACACGCTTGTGAAGGGAGTAGAGGACAGGGAAGAATTCTAGCATTTTAGATGACCATTGGATTATATTTAGCTGTAAAATGGACTACAACAACTAACCGCACGACGTAGTCCGTAAATATTGGGTAAATGTCCCTGGTCAAAATGCTAAGGGTAATATCTGGGCAGTGCTCCGTGACATAATTTCGAATGCGAAATCTTCCAAAATGGATTTGGACATAAGGGGGCTGCTAACATATTGTAGTATTGTAGGGTATAACATAGTCGGCCCCGCACGACTATAGCCTTTTCTTACTTGTTTTTGTAAAAATGTAACAATGAAAAAATTATATCGTTTGACTTTGTTGCAGTTTTATTATACCCTCAGCCATATGGCTACAGAGGGTATATATCATTTGATACGGCCAAAACGTGCCTAGTCGAAATAACGGTTTTAGACCCTAGGTCTCTTTAGACCAAATCCGTTTCAGAACATTTGGAGTCGATCTAGCGATGTCCGTCCGTCCGTCCGTCCGTCTGTCTGTCTGTCTGGCTGGCTGGTGCGCACGATAACTCTCGAAGGGAGTATCCGAGTTGGTCCAAACTTGGTACATCGTAATATTTTTGTCAAACTTAGATCAAGTTCGGAGATGGGCAATATCGGTCCACTCCTTCTGGTACCTCCCCCACAAAAGTTCCAAATTTTCAAAAAATTTAGTTTTTGCACAGAAAGAGAAACGGTAATCCGATTTTTCTCAAACTTTGCAAATCTTAATATTTGCGTCAGTGCTAGGTTAAGTGTGAAAATGGACAATATCGGTCCACTCCTTCAAGTACCTCCCCCACAAATGGTCAAAATTTTAAATAATTACATCTCTTATAAAATGTGATATAAGAGTCCGATTGTCTTCAAATTTCACACATGCCAATATTTATGTTAACCCAAGGTCTGATGTTAAGATGGAATATATCGGTCCATTCCTTCTGGTATCTCCCCCACAAATGGTCGAAATTTGAAAAAATATGTATTTTTTTGCACAGAAAGAGAAACGATAATCCGATTTTTCTCAAACTTTGCAAATCTTAATATTTGCGTCAGTTCTAGGTTAAGTGTGAAAATGGATAAGATCGGTCCACTCCTTCTGGTACCTCCCCCACAAAGGGTCAATATTTTCAAGAATTAAAACTCTCGTACAATTGATGTAAGAGTCCGATTGTCTTCAAATTTCACACATCCCAATATTTAATGTAACCCAAGGTCTGGTGTGAAGATGGGATATATCGGTCCACTCCTTCTGGTACCTCCCCCACAAAGGATAAAAATTTTGAGTATCCACGAAGCTCATAAAACGCAAAATTAACATCCGATTTTATCCAGACTTGTGGCTTCTCAATATTTTCATCAACACAAGATCTGCCAACTTATAATTGTCATAACTTGCGAAACAAGTCGGTGATTCTTAACAACTTACTTCGTCTAAATATTTCTCTTAACTCTGATATGAATATGTAATTTCTCGGAATTTATGATTTCGCATAAAATTGGATACGAATGTTCAATTTTCTTCAAATTTTGCACATACCAATATATTTTATCTGTATAAGATGACGTATGAAAATGGAATACTTCGGTCCGCTATATCTGTTACCTGACGCATATTTCCGAAAATGTGCACCTATCTCATATAAAGTACAAGAAGTAGTCGATATAGTCCACATCTGTCACGTTCATAACTCAAGGCTGGGGGTATACATCTGTCGGCAAAACCGACTGATACTATTCTACTTGTTTTTATCTCATCCAGTATTTTTATTAATCCGTTTCGCTCATTTCGCCACACCCTATTGCATACACACAAAATTAAATGCAAATTGATATGCCTTTAGGATATGCTGCTGCTGCTGCGGCTAAACATTAATTTCATAACTCTAACGGAGTTCTATGTCATAATAATGACCCATTGAAACCCTGTGTGAACTTAATTAAAATTAATTGGAAACTTAATACAAATACTAATGCAATTATGTGTCAAAAAAAAAAAAGTTATATAAAAAATCAATTCAATAGCGAGATAGAAAGCAATATTGTAATAAAAAATAATTAATTGATAATTATTCACAGTCAATTTTTCATAGATTGAACTAATCTATTTATGGTAGCGCTGTTAATCGATTTGTTGTTATTTATGGGATTGATATCGGTAATAGGCAGATATTTGCTATCAAATTAAATATGAAATTAATAATATAGGATTACGTAGAGAGGGAATGTGGGATGGGGAGCCGAAAGGAGGAAAACACTCCCAAGGTATTTTAAACGGAACGGCCCACCACCTGATAGTCTAAGTTACTTACTATCTGCATTGTAAGTAACTTAGACTATAATATTACGGATAATACAGATATCAATGGTAATATTGAATTCCTTGAATGAACAAAGAACGAATTATAATCTACAAAATTAGACACACCTTTCGCAACAATTAATTAAAGTTATATCTAATTTCTGTTTTTTTTTTTTTTTTTTTTTTAATTTTCTATTATTTTTATTCCCAATTTGTATTTGGGGTATTATAAGTTTGATTGGGCCAGAATTTATGTAACACCTCGAAATATTGGTTTCCCATATAGGAAAGTATATATGGATCTTCCCAGCTCGCCGAGCTGAGTCGATCTAGCTATGTATGTCCGTCCGTCCGTCTGTCCATCTGTCCGTCTGTCCATGTTAATTTGTAATCACTCTACAGGTCGCAATTATGGTCCGATCTTCACGAAATTTAGAATGGAGGTGGGGTTTGGGCCAGAATAGAACCCTATTTCTTTTGGAGATGATCTCATAATATTTAGGGGTTGAAATTTACCAAATACTGAAAAATTTCCTGATTTTGCAGTTGCTCTACATGTCGCAGTTATAGACCAATAGACGCGGAAGTTAGCATGTGGCTACAGCTTAAGGCTGGGCAGAAGTCTTCAAATTTTAATGGTAATCTGGTAATATTTAGTGGGTGAAAAGGCCATGACACTTGTGTTAAATAAAATACAATTTTCCATTAAACCGCGAATATTTTTAATCCCGGCGAAATCACAAATAGACGAACAGGTCAATCCTGACCGTTACGTAGATGCCGATAGTAAATATATCGGATATATATAGCGAAATATGTGCAATGTATACATAGACGGAATGGGATGTTAGCTAGAATGCTTATATCTCAAGAATGGCTGGACCGATTTTGACAAATTTTGTCAATTCAGAATGCCCTCTTGACAAAATCGCGTTAAAATGTGCCAATAATGGTGTCATTATAGATTTTGTAGTATTTTGAGACATTTTTTTATTTTTTTTCATATTTTTTATCGCATGCGATTTTTTAATTTAACTTATAATATTAAAATGTACATTTTGTAAAATTTTTTCACCTTACAACACGGGTTGGGTTTATTATATTCAGATTGCAATTATCGTCCGATCTTCACGAAAATTTTCACAAGAGTAGGGTTAGGCTCAGAAGAGCTATTGTTTTCAAAGATGACCGCAATATATTTAGGAGTTGAAATGGACCAACCACTAAAAATGTTCCTGATTTTGCAGGCGTTATAAGGTCGCAAATAGAAACCAAAGGACAGCGGGTAGAATGGACCACTACTTTTGTGTGAAAAAACCAGTAAGGAAAGTTCAAAAGTCGGGCGGGGCCGACTATATGATACCCTACACCACTATGCATATTTAGTAGAGCTCTCGTAAAAAGGTTTATACAGGGCATTTCAGAGCTCTATGAGATATTTGGTACAAAATCAAAATCTATCTAATTCTATCGTGCATTTTACGAACTATAGCTATCTCTGAACCGGGTTTCTCCAAATTTTACGTATTAGCTTCTAGACTGGTGATTTGGGCTGATATTGACCATTTTAGTGCACATTTAACCCGAAATCGGATGAAGATATATATGAGAGCTATATCCAAATCTGAACCGATTTCGATAAAATTTAAAACAGCTATTCCTATGCTCCATCTAATACCTGGTACCAAATAGCACGGTTGTAGAGTGAATATTACGAATGTATGGGACTAAAACTCTAAATCGGATGAAACATATATATGGTTGCTATATCTATATCTGAACCGATTTTCACTAAATTTGATATACTTTCTTCTAGGCTGAATTTGGTCCGATGTACTAAAATTCAGTCCATTTGGACTTATATTGGCCATTTGGTGCACAATTAACCCGAAATCGGATGAAGATATATATGGGAGCTATATCCAAATCTGAACCGATTTCGATAAAATTACAAACAGCTATTTCTGGGCTGTATCTTATATCTGGTACCAAATATCATTCTTGTGGAGTGCATATTACGAATGTGAGAGGCTTAAACACCAAATCGGATGAAAGATATATATGGGAGCTATAGCTATATCTGAACCGATTTTCACTAAATTTGATATACTTGCTTCTAGGCCGAACTCGGTTGGGTGTGCCAAAATTCAGGTAATTTGGACTGATAGTGGACATTTGGTGCACATTTAACCCGAAATCGGATGAAGATATATATGGGAGCTATAGCTGTTTCTGAACCGATTTTCTTCAAATTTGTTGTATTTGCCTTAAGGCTAATCTCGGTCACATTTGCCAAAATTCGGGCCATTTGGGCTGATATTGGCCATTTGGTGGTCAATTAACCCGAAATCGGATGAAGATATATATGGGAGCTATATCCAAATCTGAACCGATTTCGATAAAATTTAAAACAGCTATTTCTGTGCTCCATCTAATACCTGGTACCAAATATCACGGTTGTGGAGTGCATAGTAGGAATGTGAGGGACTTAAAAATCAAATCGGATGAAAGATATATATGGGAGCTATAGCTATATCTGAACCGATTTCCTCCAAATTTGATATACTTGCTTCTAGGCCGAACTCGGTTGGGTGTGCCAAAATTCAGGTAATTTGGACTGATAGTGGATATTTGGTGCACATTTAACCCGAAATCGGATGAAGATATATATGGGAGCTATATCTAAATTTGATCCGATTCTCACCAATTTCAATAGGGTTCGTCCTTGGGCCAAAAAAATATTGTTTGGAAAATTTCATCTCAATCGGATAATAAATGCGACCTGCATTTTGTTCACAAGAATACATGGACAGACGGACGGACAGACGGACTGACATGCATAAATCGACTCAGAAAGTGATTCTATGAAGGTTCTCAAAAGTAACTATGGGTCTATCTCGTTTCCTTCTCCATGTTACAAACAAATGCACAAAGACATAATACCCTTACCACTATGTGGTGTAGGGTATAAATAGCAACATCACTTACAGGCGATATCCGAAATACACAAAAGGCGAACTTCTGGTTTTTTTATGCTGATTTCGTTGATGAAAATAGCCAAATATCGTAGACAAGCAAATCATATAGATGGGTCTAAATTTGTAGATGGAGAACGGCTTCTTGCTTTTGAAGACGATCGCAAAATATTAAGGGGCTCAAATGAACCAAAACACACAATTGAAGCCAATCGACATGCCTGAGAAGAGAGTTAAGGATAGGGAAGAATTCTAGCTTTTTGGATGACCATTGGATTATATTTAGCTGTAAAATGGAGCACAACAACTATCAGCACGACGGAGTGCGCAAATGTCCCTGGTCAAAATAGTAAGGCAATATCTGGGCAGTGCTTCATGACAAAATTTCAAAAGCGAAATCTTCTAAAGTGGACTTGGACATAAGGGTGCTTCTAACATTTGTTGGAGGGTATCACATGGTCGGCCCCGCACGACTATAGCCTTTGCTTATTTGTTTTAGGAATACATTAATTTAAAAAAAAAAAAAAACAAGTAAAAATGTTGTAACTTCGGCCGGGCTGAACTTGAATATCCTCCACCATTTGGTACAAATTTGGCAAATTTAAAAAAAAAAACCCTTAAAAATTCTGTTAAAATCTTAAAAATACCGAATGTAGCCGTATATTAGGGTCTATACGACGTGGTGAACCTCATAACCTGTTGTAATATTCAATTGCTTAACTTAAAAATATCTGTTTATAATGTAGCTAAAATAAATAAAATATCGAATATAGAGAGGTTATATGAAGGCCATACGAAGACGTGGATCTGCAAGGCCTATTTCCTGTCTGAGGCTGTAGTATCCATTACGAACTTCAAACACCAATTTTGAAACAATTCTGGTAAATAATGTCGCTAAAATCATCAAAATACCGAATATGGGAGGGAACCGTTATATGGGTGCTATACGAAGACGTGAACCCACATGGCTCATTTTCTGTCTGAGGCTGTAGTATTTATTACGAACTTCAAATACCAAATTTGAAACAATTCCGGTAAATATCCAAAATCATCCAAATACCGAATATCGGGGGTACCGTTATATGGGGGCTATACAAAGACTTGGACCTACATAGCCCATTTTCAGTACCAAAAGTCCTGCAGACATAATACACATTTGAGTAAATTTTTATCAACTTACTTCATTTCGTTCGGAAGCTAAAGTGATTTTCACAGACGAACAGACGGTCAGACGAACGGACATTGATAAATCGACATAGAATTTTATGCTGATCAAGAATATATATACTTTGTGGGGTCTAAAATGTATTTTTCGAGGTGTTACAAACGGAATGATAAACATAATAAACCCTCCATACTATGGTGGAGGGTATAAAAAAAAAAAACAAGTTAAAAAGTGTCGATTTTGTCGATTTGTCGACAGATGTATACGACCAGTCATTGTTCGATTACTTAAATATATTTTGACTTCTGTTATGATTATTCAAATGTTTGAGCCTCTTTGGAGTGGGTTCCGAATGATTGGGCCAATGTCTTGAATAATCGCTGACTTTTTTCGCAAGTTGTGACAGATAAAAGTATTGAAAATTGTGACCCTTTGTGGGAGAGATACCAGAAGTGGTTCGCAGATACGTGGACAGTTCGGAAACTTCTTAGCCAGCTTCATGAAAGAGAGACAAAGAGAGTTAGTTTTTCAAAAATGTTTTTATTATTCAATATAATCTCCTGAAACTTCAATACACTTAGTCCATCGTTTTTCAAGCAATTCTATCCCTTGATTAAAATAGTTTTGCTCAAGGTCTTCAAAATAATGGGTTACAACTGTATTTGAATATTCATTCAAGGTAAAATGTGAAATTTCGTGGGGAAGTACCAATAGGAATGGTCCGATATATTCCATCCGTTATATTCCATCTTCACACCAGACCATCACATAAAAATATTGTGATGTGTGTAATTTGAAGACAATTGGACTCTTAAATCACATTTTATAAGAGTTATAATAATTCAAAATTCTGACCCTTTGTGAGGGAGGAACATGATGGAGTGGACCGATATTGCCCATTTTCGCACTTGATCTAGAACTGATGCAAATATTGGGATTTGCAAAGTTGAAGCCAAATTGGATCATCATTTCACTTTCTGTGCAGTTAATTATTATCTTTGAAAAAGTTGACATTTTATGGGGGACGTACCAGAAGGAGTGGACCAACATTGCCCATCCCCGAACATGATCTAAGTTTGATAATAATATTACGATGTACCAAGTTTGGACCAAATCGGATCGGATCCTTTCCAGAGTTATTGTGCGCATCAGCCAGCCATACACACAGACAGACAGACGGACGGACATCGCTACATCGACTCCAAATGTCCTGAAATAAATTTGGTCCAAAGAGACATAGGGTCTAAAACCATTATTGCGATGAGGCACGTTTTGGTATATACCCTCCCTAGCCATATGGCTGAGGTTTTAATAAACGTCACAATATATTGAAAGGCGAGTAGGGGAAGGAAAAGAGTCGTTTTTTCGGCCGCGAAAAATCGGCAAAACCCAAGCAAAATATTAAAGCGGATGATAATGGAGAAAAAAACACAAATCCTGTGAAATCCTGTGAAGAAACAATCAACTCCACGTATGGTGAAAAATGATGAAAAAATGGAAATGCCAGAACATATATCAAGTAAAAAGTAGTAAAAAAGGCCACCACCATTCGGAAGAAACTTGAAAACTTTCAAAAACAAAAATCCGTCGAAAAATACCGCTCAAATAAAAACTTTTTTATGGGGGCTATTCGAAGACGTAGTGCTGGATAAGTAATTTTTTGCCATAAGGCAGTAGCAACGATTCCGAACTTCAAATACGAAATTTAAAACAATTCCGGTGAATAATGTCGCTGATATGATCAAAATACCGAATAGAGGGAGGTGCCGTTGTTCGTGGGGGCTAAACCAAGACGTGGACCTGCATAGACAATTTCCCATCATAGGTTGTAGCACCCGTTACGAACTATTAATACCAAATTTGGCGCAATTCCGGTGAATAATGTCGCGAAAATCCTGGAAATTCCGTATATTTCGGGATAGCGTTATATGAGTGCTATACTAAAACGTAGACCTACATAGACAATTCTCTTCCAGGGGGTAAAGTAGAAAGAACTTTTGTCATTGAAAAATGTGGCTAAAATCATCATCAAATACCGAACATTGGGGAGTACGGTGGCCATTCGATATCGTCGACCGATATAGCTCATCTTCGAACTTGCAGGCAGCACACAAAAAAACCGATCTTAATTCGTTTTGACTCTAGCATGATTGCAACAGACGAACTCTGATCAAGAATATATTTACTTAGTTGGGTCTAAAATTATTACTTCGATATATACCCTCCATACTATGTATGGTGGAGGGTATAAAATCTTCGGTAATAATTTTGTTTTACAAACTAAAGCGGATCACAGGAAAAAGGCACGACTTGTGGCAAAAGGATGCTGCCAACATCTGGGGAGAGGATTTCACAGATATTTATTCACCAGTTGCTAGATCATCAACTATTCGTCTAAAATCAGTATTATCAGTAGAAGCGAAAATTGAAATTCATCAGAGGGATATCGTAACTGCTTAACTGGATGAAAAACAAGTTAAAAAGCAGTAAGTTCGGCCGGGCCGAAATTTGAATACCCTCCACCATTTGGAACGAATCTGAAAATAAAATCCATAAAAAATTCTGTTAAAATTTTAAAAATACCGAATATAGCCGTTATATTGGTGTCTATACGACATGGACCCACCCAGGCATTGTTTATCATAAGCCATTACCAAATTCAAATTCGGAACTTGAAATAAACGGTGAATAATGTAGCTAAAATCATCAAAATATCGTATATAGGCATACCAGCATAGACAATTTTCTGTCGTAGGCTGTAGCATCCATTACGAACCTCAAATACGACATTTCAAACAATTTCGGTGAGTACTGTACCTAAATTCATCAAAATACCGAATATAGGGAGGTACTGGTATAAGGGGGTTATACGAACACTTGGACTTGCATAGACAATTTTCTGTCACAGAATGTAGTTTCCATTACGAACTCTAAATGCATAATTTGAAAGAATTCCGGTGAGTAATGACGCTAAAATCACCAAAATACCGAATATTGGGAGGTACCGTTATATGGGGCCTATACGAAGACGGGGACCTACACAGACAATTTTCTGTTTTAGGCTGTAGTATCCGAACTTCGAACTTCAAATATCAAATTTGAAACAATTCCGTTAAATAATTTCGCTAAAATCATCAAAATACTGAATATCGGGAGGTACCGTTATATGGGGGCCATATGAAAACGTGGACCTACATGACCCATTAACGAACTTAACCTGCCTACTGGAAAAATAAACATGTGTGCAAATTTTTAGCCATGTATCTTAATTCATTCGAAAGATAACATGATTACAATAGACAGACGGACAGATAGACAGACAGACGGACAGATAGACAGACAGATAGACAGACAAACAGACGGACATCGCTAAATCGACTTAGAATTTTATATACAGTATATATATATATACTTTGTGTGGTCTGACATGAGTAATTCGAAGAGTTACAAACGGAATGACAAAGTTATTATACCCTCCATAGTATGGTGGAGGGTATAAAAAGAATTTATGGAAGTTCCTTCATATTTTTAACAATTCTAACATAATCGAAACAATGTAATAACATTCAATTTATGCTCCAACATTCCCCAATGAGTTTCAATGGAAAAAAAAAGAAATGGCGCCCAACGTGGGGCACATAATTACAACACTGCTATTGAGTGATTCGGAGAAAATTCTGCCTTCGATGCCAATAAAAGCCTTTCCCAAAAAGGTTAAAACACAAAGGTTATTTCATTGTATCTGTTTTTTTTTTTCTTTTCTTATTTTTGTTTTTGTTATTTCTTATTTCATATCAATTTCATATATAAACTACGCATAAATATGACATCATGGTTATGCTAACGACTAATTTATAATTTTGTTTTTCTTTTTTTTTTTTGTTATAAATGATATCAATATATAAAAAATGTTACGTTCTCGTTAATGTTTAATTTATTTTTCGAAAAATAAGGGCGGTATTCAAATTTGTTTTCGTTTGCTATTTTCATGTGTTTCACATAGACGACTTTTGTTTTGTTTTGTTGTTTTTTTTTTCTCAATTTCATATAAATCTAGTACGCATTTGGTTTTGTAATAATTTCATTTTATAATTAATTGGAAATTTCTATAATTCGCAAATTATTTTGTAAATTACTTAGGAGTTAGACAAAGTTTTGTGGCTTTATAGAATTGTTTTTTAAGCTTTTTTTCGCTTTAGTTTGTGTGTCTGTTTACAAAGTTTTGTTATCAAAAAACATTTTTTTTTTTTGTAAGATATAACAAAGGTTTTTTGTGTTTTTTTTTTTTTTTTTGTTTTTTAATGTAATAATAGTTAATGCAGGGTGAGATGAAAAAACCGCAACCAAGTTCAGACTGCTGTCATTTCCATGCCGCTCGTCCTACAGCTGTTACAGTCATTCCAGTGACAGCTCATTATATTTTTTACAAGCGTACTAAAGCATTTTGGAGAGAATTTTCCATAAAAAAAGTTATTCGCGATGGAATTCAAGCGTGATAGTGTGATTTCTTTATATTTGGCTGGAAAACCACAAGTGGCTATCGTTAGAGCACTCCAGCATTTAAGTGTGGATACATCTTTTGTGTCTCGTAACATCGCTCGTTACCGTAATATTGGTAGCGTAACCCGACGTCAAGGAAGTGGGCGGAAGAAAACAAACAACATCAGCAGAAAAGGTTCGAAAAGTAAAGAAGCAACTTGATCGAAATCCGCGTCGCAGTAGCCGAAAAATGGCTCGTGAACTGAACATATCGCAATATTCCATTCGGCAAATATTGAAAAATTAGCCATTCCAAAAAGAAAGAAAGAAAATAGACTACAGAGTTGCTTCAATTGGCCGAAAGTGGTGAACTGTCGAATTTGGTTTTCTCCGATGAGAAAACATTCGTTGTCCAGTAGTTTCTAAACAAACAAAATGATAGTGTTTACACGTCAAAGAGGTCAGCTGAAATGTGTACCTTCGGTTGGCCACCAGAACTCAAGTGCCGGTCATGGTGATGGTGTGGTGTGGGCCGCCATAACAGCCGATGGTCACTCTCCGCTCGTATTAATCGACCGTGGCATCGGAATAAATGCCGTATATTGTCGCGAAAATATTCTGGAGGTTGTTTTAAAGTGCCCAAGGACTCAAACTTTTTGGCCGCAGACCTTGGACATTCCAACAGGACTCAGCACGCGATACCCACGAATGATTACAAAATGAGGTTCCTCACTTCATTTCCAGCGCACAATGGCCACTAAAATCTCCGGATACCAATCCGTTGGACTATTATGACTGGTGTATTTTAAAAAGCAAGGTTGGCACTAAAAAAACTCCAAAGTGATGATCACCTCAAGCAAGCGTTTCGCCGGGAATGGGCCAAAATACCGCAGAGAAACATTCGGGCAGCGTGTGACGGTTTCATTGAAGGCCATAATTCGTGCCAAAGGTTAGCAATTCGAATATGTCTAAACTTTTCTAAAATTTGATGATATTTCCGACATTTTTTGCTTTCATTCAATAAAATTTAAAAAAAAAATGTAAATATTACGGCATTTGATTTTGTTGCAGTTTTTTTAATCTCATCCTGTATAGTTTCATATCAATTTTTCTTCGAGTTTCGGAAATGTCCACATCGTAGTTATACAAACCCAATTTGGGTTAGAACATATCCGTTTGGACAGTCAGATGTAGACATTGTTTTTTAAAATGGGTTTTAATACATATTGGCGTATTTGAAAAATTAACAATTTCAAATGTGTATTAAAATTATTTTAATTCTTTTTTTTTTTTTTTTTTGGTCAAAGTTTTGGTCGATTTTATGAAACAAGTGTACAATTTCATATTACGCCTAAAATCATGCTACATTTCTTTAACAAAAGTTATACGCAGGGATGGATATGCTACCATAGCTTGGCACTCATGTGGGGCACACAAACAATGGTGAGTGACAAATGATTTTCAAAATGAAATTCTCTTCCAAAAGAAACTCCCAAAATATTAAAACCCATTCGACATTCAAAAAACCTAGTACATTCAATAGTAATTTTCTTAAAAGCTCAAACTCATTTAATTTTCTTAGATTTTTATACGTTTGTTGTAAAAAAAATTATTTCCTTACCATATAATTTAATATGCATTTTATTTTTTGTTTTTTTTTTTTTTTTCTGATTTTCTCAATAAATTGTTTGATGGTGGTGTACGTTTTATTTTCACTATATGATTGTTTTTCAATTACTCAAAAAAACCATGGGAGTTTTCATGATTTGTTGCCTTTTTTATACAGGGGCTTCACATTAGTTACCTTGACAAAGAAGATTATGTATTTCTTTTATTTAAATTTTAATTTAATTTGTTTTCAATATTTCCAATATTTTTAAGATTTTCTCCGAATTTAGGTATTTTTGCATTACATCCAAATATCCTTCACCACGTCTTCTACTGAAGACATAATGATGGAGTAGATTTCGTATAGATCGAAACGTTATCATTTCACATTTTCATAGAACAAGAATTGAGCATTAGCATGATTGAATATTTTTTAATCAAGGCCTATAAAAGGTCGGCCAGTAAGCCCATCTGGTTCTGAGAAGCAAGTAAAAAAGCAGCTAAGTTCAACCGGGTCGAACTTATAATACCCTCCGCCATTTAGACGGTACTTGAAAAATATGGAAAATACCGTTTACATGATGACCTATATACGGGGGCTATACGAGAACGACGACTTGCATTTGTAATTTTTTGTCATTTGCTGTAGTACCCATTACGAACTTTAAATACGAAATTTGAAACAATCCCGGCGAATAATGTCGCTAAAATAATCGAAATACCGAATACCGGGAGGTCCCGTTATATGTGGGCTATACGAAGTCGTGGACCTGCATAGACAATTTTCTATGAAGAAAACCAGTAAAGAAAGTCTTAAAGTCGGGGGGGCCGACTTTATGATACCCTACACCACTTTGCTAATTTAGTAGAGCTGCGCATAACAATTAAACGTTTTTATGGGAGAATTCAATCATACACGCTATGATTATAATTTAAGGTTCAAAGGACTAAATATGCCGAAGCATTTGTATCTTTTAAATTCGGACTTGTATTGCCCATTTGGTGCACAATTAATTTGAAATCGGATAAAAATATATATCCAAATCGGAACCGATCTCGATAAAATTTGGCAAAGATATTTTTGAGCTGTATTTGATATATGTCCCTGAATATCGTTGTTACGGAGTGCATATTATGGTTGTGGGTAACAAATATAACAAATCGAATGAATAATATATATGGAAGCTATAGCTATATCTGAACCGATCTTCACCAAATTTGGCATACTAGCTTCTAGACTCAATTTGGTCGTATGCGCCAAATTCCATCCCATTTGGACAAATATTCGACGTTTGGTGCACAATAAAAGGCAAATCGGACGAAGTTATATATGGGAGCTATATTCAAATCTGAACCGATCTCGATAAAATTTAGCAAATGTATTTCTGAGCTGTATTTGATATATTTCCACAAATATTGTTGTTGCAGAGTGCATATTACGTAGGCGGTGGACAAAAATAACAAATCGGATGAACAATATATATGGGAGCTATATCCAAATCTGGTTTACTCTGTGGGATTTGGAGTTCTCATTGCGCAATTCTTCATAAAATTGCCTCATTACATATACTCGATATTCCAGAGGGTAGTACTTTCAACAACTTCAAACAATTTGGCGTATTTGCAGCACCATATGTTTTTATAAGTCAAACGGTTTGTTTGGATAGATCGGTCAATTATAAGAATAGGCCAGATTAATGTCTCATTCGTTGCTCCCGTTCTTTATGCTGGGGGGTTACTCGATTCGAAAGTTCGAATAAGTCGAAAATTGTATTCGATTGTACATGTAATAGTTTCGAATCGAGTAAAAAGTGCTGTAACTAAATGAATTTATTTTGGCCGTACTTTCGAATGTGTTATTCAGAATTGGCAGTATTTACTTCGTAAAATATCAAAAATATGAAAACAAATATGTATTTACGTTTCACGCCCCTCTAAACATGGATAAATTTAAATTAAATTTTATTATACTACCTTCAAATGCGGCGAATGAAGAAATTTAGCCTGCACCCGGTTCTTTAGCAGTTTATGCCGCCTGCTTTCCCCATTGGTAGCCCGGATGCCATTACATCTATTGCCAGTTCTGCCCATAGATTATTGTTGGCTTTTTTAGCTTCCGGTGCTTTTATATAGCCCCTAGAAAACTGTGGATGTTCCATCATAAAATTGATTGCCTTCTGAATTTGGCTTTGCGTTGTATTGAGCCTACACCATCTAAAGGAGGGTATATTAAATTATTCATTCCGTTTAAATTATTAAGAGTTTATGAAGGGGTTATATTAAGAGTTTATGAAGGGGTTCTACCTCTGGTGCCAGAACATTGCATAGGTTCACGTTTAAATATAGCGCCCATATAGCAGTATATTCTGAAATTCCTCATTTTTTACGATTTATGCCATATTTTCTTGTGGATTTATTTAAATTTAGGTATTTGAACGTTCGGTATCAGAACATTGTTCATATTGGTCGGAATTGTTCCATATGTAGTATTTAACACTTGCAAAGGATAACAAACCTATATAGGTTTTCGTTTTTGAATGGTTCAACCCACTTCATAGTTTATAGAAAACTTTAACTGCCTTCTCCAACCAATCTCTCTAATATTTGCAGTGCAAAGTGGAAAACGCTTTAATCCAGATACGTGTATTTACAAATATGTTCTTTAGCTAATGGCGGAGGGTATTGAAAGTTCGACCTTGCTTACATTTTTCAGTGTTTTATGCAGTTTTTTATTCGTAAAAGTCGAAAATTCGAACAAGTCGAAAGTTGTATTCGATCCGAATTTAAACTCTTATTATGTAACAGTTTCGGATCGAGTAAATAGTGCTGCAACTAAATGGATTTATTTTGGCAGTACTTTCGAGTGTTTTATTCCGAATTGGCAGGATTTACTTCATAAAATATCGAAAAGAAAAGAAGCCAAAACTCAAAAATTAAAAAGAATTAAGTTTCACACGCCTCAAAAAAAATGGATTCGTTTGCTACCTTTAGCCAATTGTGGATGTGCCGTCATAGAATTGAGTATTGTCTGAAATTTGCTTTGTATTGATCCTCTATTATGGAAAGCAGGATATATTCAATTTTTCAAATATTTCTGCCTGTTTGGTGACATCACGATACAGTCCACATTATTTTACATACAGCAATTTGGCACAGAAGTTTGTATTGTGTCGGTATCGGTCCACGTTTTTTGTTTATGATACTTTTCAACGGAGTTGTTCAAAATGTGGTATTAAGAGTTTGCAAGGGGTTCTACCTATTGTAGCAGAACAGTGTCTGTATAGGTCCCCGTTTATATATAGCACTTATATAACGGTACCGACTTATATTCCTCATTTTTTACGACTTAGGCCACATTTTCTATCGGATTTGTTTAAAATTCGGTATTCGAACATTGTCCATATCGGTCCGCGGTTTCTATATAACGATACCGACCGATATTTTGCATTTCGATGATATAAGCCCCATTTTCCACATAATTGTTACACATGTGGTATTTTACACTTTCAAAAATGCAATAAACACTTTATTGGCTTAAAGCTAATTTAAACAGATACTCGTTCTGTTTTTTTTTTTTTTTATTATTCCCAAAACCTTTTTCCTTGTAGTCTCTGAGGAGTGCATGCCAAGGTAGACAGTGTTTTGTAACAACTATATTAGCTGTTTTAAGCGCAATAACTCGCTATAAATGTTCATTTAAATCAGATTTTTGGCATTCATTTGAATTCGAGAAGAAATTAACATTTGTTTTTGATTTTTTATTGAACATTTTACGACCACCAATTTTAACCTGCTGATTCCTTCAATTAAAATACATATGACTGAAAATGGTAACGCAGTGATTGGATTAAGGAATATATCTAGTATATAAGCAATGATGGTGGTGTAGAATTACATCTATACAATACCCATATTCTTAATGCAAATATTTAAAAACTTTTTACTAATGGCCGACCTTTTTCTTCTTGCCAATAGGTTTGATTCAAAAATGCATTTTCAAATGTAATTCATTTTTCAGGTGTTTCGTTTCTTCTTTTTTTTTTGTGAAATATCGAGATTATTTATTACAAACTTTGGGAAAATCTATTAAATTTCTAAAGCTGACTTAAAATTAGTATTGAATACATTTACAAAAAAAACAAGGTTTTCATTCTTTTTTTAAAGAAAAAAATATTATAACTTCAGTGTTACACAATCTAGTTGTAAAAAAATTGATTACTTCTTATGATTTGTTATCTTTCTTTTCGTTTTAAACCAAAAACTTATAACAATCTTAAATTAAATTTATTATAATTAATAATAGGTAATTTTTTTTATTTTTTACATGATATATAATTTAAAAGAAAAAAAAAAGAGTAAAGAAAAATCTTTATTGTTGTGAAAATGATTTTTGGATTTCCTTTTTGTTTTTAGTGTTTAACTTCAGTTGTATTTTCATTCAAGTGGTCATTAATTATAAAAGATAGATATATAGTTAAGGTTTGATTTCAAAATATTGTTTTAGAGGAAAGGGAGAGGGGAGTAGATGGAGGGAGAAGGAAGGTATATAACAAATTAATACATATTCCAGTCTATGTATAAAAGTAAATGATTTCAACATTTCTCTTGGTGTAATTGCAAAGGGAAATCTATATAATATTCATATGAACTGTCTGTATTTGGACATTGTTGTATATTTACTCTTTATGTGGGTGAAAGTGTATTTTTAATAAAAAATGTGTACAGATATAAAAAATGAAAGAATATTAATAATGCGACAGCATTATGATTTTTGGAAGTTTCAATTTTTTTTTTTTTTTTTTTTTGAAAGAAAGAAAAATGTTTTTGTTTTTTAATCGAAATATACATTTGAGCCAAAATGTGAAAGTGTTATGGATAATTGTCAAAAATATCTTTAGAAATATATTTTTGACAATTATTCAAATATATTTATTTAATTATATAGTTTAATGCCAAGAAAGCCCTTAAGGTGAGAATAAATAAGACGGCATTTGACTGGCCTAAGTCTTCGGCTGGCTTCTTCGTAGAGGAACAAAACAAAGACATAGAAGTATAAAGTATACAGTTTTCTATAAATGTGGTTGTTACATTAACATGGCCCTGTCATGAGCTGTTATTCTAGATAGTATAGACACACACCATCTGCTCAGAAGTCATTTTGTCTGGTCCTTTTAAGTCTTTAAACAAAGTAGTCTTAAGTTGACTTATTGTGGGAATACATAAGTCATTGGTTGGTTTCTTCAGAAATGAACAAATAAGCCTGGGGCCAAAATCAAACTAAGTCAACCTAAAACTCCTTTGTTCATCTACGGAGACACCAGCCGATGATATAAGTCAGCCAGATAAGGGCTTTATGTATTTCCACCCTTAGTTCGATTTTTTGCCTTACGGTCCTTTGTTCTTTTCCGAAGGAGCCAGTCGATGACCTAAGCCAGACAAAAAACCCTTTTATGTATTCTTATCTTTAGCTTTAAAAATCGGAAAGAAAAATTTAAGATTTACATTTTTCTTTCATGTGGCAACAAATGTACATAAATTCAAATTTCGAATGCTGAGTTTAGGAATTTTGTATTTAAATTTTATGGCTCTAAAAATGTGTATGTTTTCCTGGCGCAATAGAAGCATTATATTAGACCTTCCATATATAAAATTTTTAAGGATTCAAATACAACAAAATACTTGATCGAAGACCTCCTTTCAGAGGACTTACAGAATTGCAAATATTCTTAGGGTTTTCTTTTTACAAAAAATATTTTTAGGTTTTCCAGATGAAAATAATCCTCTTAACATACAACATATTAAAAGTAAATATACAAACAATATCAACTTAATCGAATTGAATGGGTTTTGAATATTATATGGATTCCCAAATTATTACATTACTTGGTAGTGTTGGTAGATTTTCAAAAAAGAGGCTTTATAAAATTAATAAAAAAAAATATATAGTATGTATATATATGAAAGTGAAATTAAATTATAATTTAAGTAGTTCCGTTGGCTTTTCCATACATGAATAAAATTTCATTTCGTTTCTTTTTTTTTTTTTGTCATACCAAAAACAATCACATCCTAATGGCGGGAAAACATATCAGAAAATGTTTTCTTGCTTGGTATTGTGGCGATTTCGAAGAAATTCATTTTGGAAAATATTCACTTTTCGCATTCTTATCTTTTCAAGTTACAAGTATGATCAGTAATAATAGTAATATAATAAATATATTTATGTATGTAAGTATGTATTTATATATTATTATTATGTAAGTATAGTACAAAGTATCATCATTGTCATTGTGAATTTCAATGATTTTTTTTTCATTTAGCATCAAATATCGTTTAACTTATCTTCATCATTTCTTGACTTTTTTTTCCTTTTTTAGTTCATATTAAATAAGTTATTATTGTTCCGTTTATCTTCTTTTTCTTCATATATGTATGTATGTATATAACTGATTTTTGACACTTAATTCCATAAATATGTATGTAAGTATGTATAATTTTTTCAATGTTTTTTAGGTGTATAAATGTGTTTGAGGGCGAATTTTCATTATTAAGTATTTTTTTATTGTTTGTTGCTGCTTGGTTGGTTGGTTTGTTTGTTGTTGCCTTTTTTGTAGAATTTCTATTACACATTTATTTGCATAGTTGGTTTCTTTCGCTTACCTATATTAAATTGGGCTTACAATAGTTTACTTATATCATATTTGATTTTGTTGTTATTTGCTGTTGTGTTTTCTTGTGTGTGTGTTTTTTTTTTTTAATTTTGTAACAAAAGGACATTCAGTTTCTATCTCTTATCATTATTATCAGCTTCCCTTAGAGTTTTCGTCCTTGACTCTCTACTCTCAGTTTGTGGACTCGGGGATTTATGGTGACACATATGGTGGGGGTTTACGATATGATGGTGTTGCCGGTGATTTCCCTCTGGCCTCGCGACCACCCACCACAACAGCTGGCGGTGGCACATATTCATCACAATCATTATCACCTAAAATTAAACTTTATTACTTTAATGATTTTTACAACAACTACTACTACGTGCAAAATGAGGGATGGGTGTGGGGTTCAATGGCGTAATGGCAACTAGAAATAACTTACCATTCATATTTGAGGTATTGTAGGAGGGTGGTAATAATGGCGGCTTTTCATTCTTTAAGATAATAGGACTCTTGTTACCAATTTCAGGTTTCTCATCGAGTTCATCCTGGAAGATGACAGGTATACCTTTGGTACGGAAGGATTTACGTTCTTCTTCGTCACCTGAAAATTAAAAGGAAGGAAGAATTAGATATAGAAATCATTCAATTTTGTTTGAGATTTTAGAAAAAAAAAAACTATTTTTTTACATAAAAAAAGTTAGAAAATATTAGTCGGTTTTTTCCGACAGATGTATACCCTCAGCGAATGTTCGATTATTTAATTATATTTGACTTTTCAAATTGTTGAATATATGGAGAAGGTTCCGAAGGAATAGGCCAATATTTTCCATTTCGTATCGGACCTAAATAAAGATGATATAAATATTGCGACGTGCCAGTTTTGGGCTATATTGACTACTTCCATCACTTTATACGAGGTATGTGATAATTTTTAGAAAATGTTAAAAGTGTGCGTGAGGTGCCACAAATAGTTTGATTCATTTTCACACTTCATCTAAAACAGATAAAAATATCGGTATGTGCAAAATTACAAGAAGATCGAACTTTTATCTCCGATTTATGCGAAATCATAATTTCTATATTTATCCCAGGATTTTGGTTGAGAGAAATATTTAGATGGGGCAAGTTGTAAAGAATCGCTGACTTGTTTCGCAAGTTATGACAGATAAAAGTGTTGAAAAGTGTGACCACTGTTGTGGGTGAGGTACCAGAAGAAGATCGCAAATATATATCAACTTCGCAACATGTCTTGTGTTAGCAAAAATGTTTGTCAGTGTGCGATTTGAAGAGAATTGAATGCTTATTTCACTTTCTTTGAGCTTGTTTGTTTATCAAAAGCTTGAACCCTATGTGGGGGAGGTACCAGAAGAAATGGTCCGATCTCTACCACCTTTATAACAGATCTAGAGTTGATGAAAATATTCAGATGTACAAAGTCAGAGTGGAATCGGATGTTTATTTCGCGATTTTATGAGTGGACCGATATTATCCATTTTACACCTGACATAGAACTGATGAAAATATTAAGACATGCAAAGTTGGCACAATCAAATTTATAACGCACCCAAGTATTAAATGTGCGTCATTGAAAAATGTATAGTCCCTTGGAACTATTTTTTGTGGTTCTTTGAGAATAATATGTAAGTAAATCTTGGAATTAATTTAAAAACTTACCCAATTCCATTTTACCGCTCTTGCGTCTTCTGCGATGCAGACAACAGGCAATAATCGATGCTATTAGAATCATTGTAACAATAATGATTGCTGGCAGGATAATGGTGTAGAGATAATCATCGGAGAACGTTGACTTCAGCAATGGTTCATCGGTCTTTGTGGGCACATACTCACGATGGATGACATTTGTTTGATCTGAAAATAGAAAATAAGACACATTTCATTCGGAGACAATCAAAATGTTTACACTCCCTCAACTAACCATTACAAGCCAAAGGATATATTTGAATATTTGTAATATTCAACTCTGATCCCAATATCTTTCTCACACGATCCCGCATAGCACCATCCTGTTGATAGACACTGCGCACCGATTCGATTTCTTCTTCGGGACAACGATTGTGTGACCTGTACAACGTGGTATTGTAGAAACTTATCGCTGTACTGTCGGTGTCATGTATTGGATTCACTGAACGAATTTGAATATTTTGCGCCGAGGCATCACCGAACAATTGGGCAATACGCTCAACAAATTTACGCTGCAAATCGGCATGGAAATTTTCGTGTTTAACACCCAAGAATGCCTTGTAGTAGACACTGAATTCCTTTTTGGGAGCGGGATTGACCAGAACAACCAAAGCATCGGTGGCCGTTAAGCCAGCTGTGTCCTCAGCCTCCAACATGTACTCTTCGGAACCAACATCAGCCGCCTTGGGTATGCCATAGAATTCCTCATTTTTCGAATCGAATTGCAGCCAATGTGTGGGACTGAGCTCTTTGTGATCCTTGGTCTTAAGGCTAAGTGTAATTTTACCATCATCAAAGAATGTATCACTGGGCACTTTGTAGACCAACAAATGACCGGCTGTGGCCACAACACGATCCACCTGGTTACGTGGTACTGGTGGTGAGTTCTTTACGCTAATTGTGGGTGCCTTGGCCTTGGCTACGGATTTCTGGCAGGGACCAATCAATTGGCCTGTAATCGATTTTATACCCAATGTAGGATATACCAAATCACTAAGGCGATTGGCATCCAAGCGTTTCACCAAATTATTCAATTCTGTTTCGGGACATTCACTGGTCGGTAGGGTTTCATTCAAATACACCAATGTGGCAATGGAGGGATCCTGGGAATTGGCACGAATTTCACGCACTACAATAGAGCTGGTGTTTTCATCACCCAGGGTTGTGGCAATTGCTGAAAAGACAAGATGGAGGTAAGTAAACGATTTCTGTACGATTCAATTGAGAATATCCTTACCTTTGATGAGTTTCATTTGCCAGTCAATGTAGTGCATGTTCTTTTCGTTTATTTTGACGGCAATATTGACCTCATGATTGACAGTCCTAACACCACGATGTTGTTGCACGGAAATTTCAAAAGTCTCCACAACTGATTCATTACCGGAGTCGGTGGCTGTGAGACGATATTGCCATTTCGATACCGAATCATCCAAAGGTCTTTAAAGAAAGAAAAACGGGAATTGCAATTATTGATTTACATACCAATTGAAAGAGGCAGAGATTGTTTTACTTTTATTGGATTCTTATTAAAAAATAAATACCCCTTCTAGGTGTATCTAAAACTGCTAAAACTTTAGAATCGTGTTGTACATTGTCTTTAAAAGTCAGCGTTAAACGGTGTTCGTTAGGAAAAATATCCCTAGAAATGTTTCCAAAATAAATGGAAGAATAAAGTATTGATAACACCTGAAAAAGGAGTCTTAAAAATCAATATTTAAGGACCAAAAGTTCTCCAAATATTTTTTTAAATTCTAAAGACCGGCGGCTATAGTTGTCCTTAAATATATGGTCGTTAAAAAAAATCCTTGGAAATGTAAAGCGACCAAGTTAAAAGTGGCAGTAGTCCTTGAAAAAATCGTACTAAAAATGCATGTTTAGGTAGCTGACAGACTTTGAAACAAATGTTCTTAAAATCAAAGTTTACGGAGCTGATATCCTTAAGTATTCACATTTAGGGAGCCGATATTCCTTGAAATAAATGTTCCTAAAAAATAGACATTTATTTTTGAACAAAATATTTGTCTAGGATGCCGAAAGTCCTCGTCTTAAAAATTCACGTTTAGGAAGCCGATAATCCTTGAACAATGCCTTTGTAAAGGGAACCGATATTCTAAAATATCTACGTATAGAGAACCGATAAATATTCTTAAAAATTCAATTTTTTTTTTGGGGGGGTGGGTCGATAGTCTTTGAAATAAGACTTTGTCTAGCGTGCTTATAGTTCTTGAAGACATATTCTTAAAAATCGACATTTAGGAAGCCAATAGACCTTAAAAAAATATTCTTAAAAAAAACATGTTTGGGTAGCTGATAGACCCTGAAACAAATATTCTTAATCAAAGTTTAAGGAGCTGGTAATTTTAAGCATTCACGATAAGAGAGCAGATATTCTTTGAAACAAATATTCCTAAAAACACACGTTTAGAGAGTCGATATATGTGCTTTAAAATCTTCGTTTGGGAAGCTGTTAGTCCTTGAACAATTTTTTTCTAGGATGCAGAAGCCCTTGTTTTAAAATGTCCCAGAAATTTTCTTCAAAATTCTTGTTAGGAAGCCGATACTCCTTGAACAAAATATTCTTAAAAATCAACGTTTAATTAACCGATAAATATTGTAAAAATCAATCTCAGGAGGGTCGATAGTTCTTGAAATAAGACTTTATCTAGGGGGCCTATAGTTCTTTTTTTTATTAAAAATCGACATTTAGTAAGCCAATAGTCCTTGAAAAACATTTTTAAAAATCCACGTTTAGACAGCCGATAAATAGAAATCCACTTTTAAGGAGCTGGTAGTCCTTGCAAAATTATATCCTTAAAATCCCATAGTCCTTTTAGGGAGCTGATAGTGCTTGAAAAAAACATTTTTCAAAACCCATGTTTAAGAAGCTCACCTTGAGCAATTATTTTTAAATATCCACGTTTAGGGAGATGTTGTTCCTGAAAATGTATTCTTAGCTAATAAAGAAAGACCAAAAGTCGGAAAGGGCCGACTGCATGATACCCTACACCACTATGGATATTTAGTAGAGCTACTCGTAACAAACGTTATATTGGGAAGTAATGTGAAGTAGATCATACCAACTACGAACCTTTTTTGAATGCGGTTTATGACTTTAGAGCATTTATAATTTGGAATCAGGAGGAACTAAGGCATGGGAGATATATTCTACTCAGAATCGATTTCCACTAAATTTGTAGATACTGGTGTCTGAACCAATTTTCACCAAAATCTATCCCATTTGAGCTTTTGATTCAAACGTGAGTAAACGTGAAATTGGATGAAGATACATATGACAGCTATATCCTAATCTAAAGCGATCTCTATAAAGTTAATCAGAGGGACTTAAATCACCAAACAATGTTACGCTACACTGCTCCAGAACATGGAATATTGGTGACTATTTATTTGACCAATAATCGGTTGGTGACTTTGGCACAACGTGAAATTCGTAGCAGATTT
Source organism: Musca domestica (assembly GCF_030504385.1). Classification (NCBI taxonomy): domain Eukaryota; kingdom Metazoa; phylum Arthropoda; class Insecta; order Diptera; family Muscidae; genus Musca; species Musca domestica. The sequence goes on from NW_026712219.1 coordinate 483,735, forward strand.
TCTGGCCGGCACAATAAAAGATGATGCCAGGCGTGTCAGACTCCGGAGTATCTGTTCTGCAGAGAATATTGCTGCTGCAGCCATGCGTCGTTGACATCGACCAGACGACGTGCCACGCGGGTAAAAGTCGACGTTCTTTACAGCGAATTTTGGTACAAGATTTGCAGATGTTTCCGTACAAAGTCCAGATGGTGCATCAGCTGTTTAGCTTCTGACCACCAATACGCTCAAGCCATCCTTAATCACGACCAAGAAGAAGATGATTTTCTATCTTATCGGGTACAGAAATGAGTAAAACTTCCCGGGAGCCTAATCTCCCGTTCTGACGATTTGCATTGGCCAGCAAGATCGCCAGATTGAACCGCTCCAGACTTCTTTTTGTGGGGCTTTTTGAAGGGACGGATTTATGTCAACAAGCCACAGACCCTTTTAGCTCTTAAAGACAATATCCGTCAAGAATATGAGGACCTATCGCCGGAAGTTTTGCCAAATTGATGGAAAATGTTACAAAAAAGTATCGGTCGGTTTTCCGACAGATCGCCAGATTGAACCGCTCCAGATTTCTTTTTGTGGGGTTTTTTGAAGGGGCGGATTTATATCAACAAGCCACAGACCCTTTCAGCTCTTAAAGACAATATCCGTCAAGAATATGAGGACCTATCGCCGGAAGTTTTGGCCAAAGTAATGGAAAATGTTACAAAAAAAAGTATCGGTCGGTTTTCCGACAAATGTATACCCTCAGCCAATGTTTGATTATTTAAAATATTTTGACTTCTGTAATGATTATTCAAATGTTTAATCCCTTTATGCAATGGGCCAATTTTGGCCATTTCGTATGGGATATGATACAAATATTGCGACGTGCTAGGTTGGACTGTGTTGTGTTTATTTAAATATTGGGATGTTCAAAATCTTCAATTGAATCAGATGCCAATTTTGCTTTTTATGAGCTACATGGATATTCAAAATCTTCACAACGGATCTTTTGTTAGTGGAAATAATGGGATGTGTGAAATATAAAAAGAACCTGATGGGGGAGGTACCAGAAAAAATGGTCCAATCTCTACCGTTTTTTTAACAGATCCTGTGTCGATAGAAATATTCGGATGTGGCAAATCAAAATGGAATCCGATGTTGTAATTATTTAAAAGTTTGACCCTTTGTGAAGGTGGTACCAGAAGGAGTGGATCGATATTGTCCATTTTCGCACCAGGTCTAGCACTGATGCAAATATTAGGATTTGAAAATTTGGAGCAAATTCGGATTAACCAACCATCTTAACAACAGATCTTGGGTTTATAAAAATATTGGGATGTGAAAGACAATCGGACTCATACATTACATTTTATAGGTGTTGTAATTATTCAAAATTTTGGCCCTTGTGGGGGAGGTACTTAATGGAGTGGACCTATAATATTGTCCATTTTCGCACCAGAAATAGCACTAATGCAAATATTAGGATTTGAACATTTGGAGCAAATTCGGATTAACCAACCATCTTAACAACAGATCTTGGGTTTATAAAAATATTGGGATGTGAAAGACAATCGGACTCATACATTACATTTTATAGGTGTTGTAATTATTCAAAATTTTGGCCCTTGTGGGGGAGGTACTTAATGGAGTGGACCTATAATATTGTCCATTTTCGCACCAGATCTAGCACTGATGCAAATATTAGGATTTGAACATTTGGAGCAAATTCGGATTAAGGGTTCTCTTTCTGGGCAAATTTTTTTTGAAAATCTCGAGCTATTGTTGTAATTATTCATAATTTTGGCCCTCTGTGGGGGAGGTACTTGATGGAGTGGACCTATATTGTCAATTTTTGCACCTGATCTAGCTTTAACGCAAATATTAGGATTTGCAAAGTTGGAGCAAAATCGGCTTACCATTTCTCTTTCTGTACAAAAAATAATTTTTTTTAAAATTTCGACCTTTTGTTGGGGAGGTACTAGAAGGAGTGGACCGATATTGCCCATCTCCGCTAGATCGACTCCAAATGTTCTGAAACGGATTTGGTCCAAGCACATTTTGACCTATCAAATTGTACATACCCTCTGTAGCCATATGGCTGAGGGTATAAAAACAGGGATAGATGGACGCATGTGTATACAACGACTCAGAGTGTGATTCTAATTCGTTTCCTTCTGCATGATACAAACAAATGCACATAGACATAATACCCTGTACCACTGTTTGACGCAGGCTATAAAAATTCAACTCGAAGAAGATAAAAGAGATAAGGATAAGAACTCTATGGAGATAAAACCCACGTTTCTAGGGATCTTATAGCCCTCAAAATACATTATTCAAAGTCCACCTTTAAGGAGCTAAAATTTCTTGCAAAAGACATAAAGATGGATAAGAAACCAATTTATATTCTATTAAATTCCACTTACAATCCATAAACCTCCTTTGTTTCGGCATTGAATTGTAACCAAGAATTCGATTTCAGCTCCCGGCCCTCTTTATCGGTTAATTCCAAACGTAAATTGGTCATATCCTCGGCATCATAGAAGGTATCTTCGGGAATGGCAAATTTGAAGGATTTGCCCGAAGTGACAGCCAATTTTTGGAGACGTGATTTAATCATGGGCGGTGTGTTCTCGACTATGGGTTCAATATCCTCAGGGATAGCCGATGTGGTTGAGGGCAATTCTGGGGTAGTTGAGAGTGATGGTGAAGATGACGTTTGTGTGGTCGTTTGACTGGGTGGATTTGTCGAGGAGGCAAAGAAAATTGAATCTTCAGCGGGTGTTGTTGAAGAGGCCTACAAAATGAGAAAATTTGCCGATTATTTTGAAATTTTAAAAATATTTTAACACAAAACTCACCGATTTACTTGAGCTCAACTCCTGTTCCTCCTCCGGTTTCAAAGTGGTATCATAATAAACATCCTAGAGTTGGGAATGAAAAAAAAAAAAAATTGAAATATATTAATAAGAAATTGCCTGTTCAATTGCTGTTTCGGAATTCAAGAGATCATGCTTAAAAATTGAGAAAAAAATTCGTATTCAATTCAATGCTGAAAATACTGTAATAAAAAAGAGATTATTTGCATAGAATTCGGGGCTGGGCTGGGCTCAGGGGGGAAAGAATATTTGGTAGTTCGTTTGGTGGTTGGAAAACAGTGATACAAGTTTTAAAGAGAGAAAACAAATAGGTGGGGTGAGTTCGATTTGTTTTGAGTTAGGAAAAATAAGCATGCACAAATTAGCCAACACATATACCCATTTAATAAATATTATTACAAAAGATTTTTTGTTTTTGATTTTCTTTTTTACAAATAACAGACAAAAAACAAAAACATTTGCAAACAACCAAAATAACAAAAAGTTATGATTACCAAGTGTAGAGTGCAAAACAAAATTTTACGAAAATTAGAAAAAAAAGTTTTACCAAAACGAAAAATATGTAAAAATATAAAAAATTATTAGAAAACAATATTTTTTAAAGCAGTTTTCATTTACACCATTTCCAAGGGGAATTACTTTATACTTTCATTATATTATTTTTTGTTTTGATTTTTTCGACCTTTCTTCTGTATTTATGACAATTTTGAGTTTTGGCAAAAATTTCCGTTTTATTTTATTTTTCGATGAATTTTAATAAAATAATCAAAATGTAACAAATAAAATTTTATTTGATTTTAATTCTGTAACTCATTTGTAAAGATTGGAATATTTTTCAAACCTATATTTCATAATTTAAAATAAATATTATTATACCATACCACCATTAGTATTGAGGGTATATTAAGTTTGTCATTTCGTTTGTAACACCTCGAAATATACATTTTAGACCCCACAAAGTATATATATTCTTGATCAATATAAAAGTCTATGTCGATTAAGGGATATCCGCCCACCTGTCCGTCTGTTAAAATTACTCTAGCTTTCGAACGATATGAAGTAGGTTGATAAAATTTTACTCAAATGTGTATTATTTCTGCAGGACTTTTGGTATTGAAAATGGGTGATGTAGGTCCTCCTCCTCCATATAATAGTACCACCCTTTTTTCGTTATTTCGGTGATTTAGGCGACATTATTCACCGGAAATGTTTCAAATTTGGTATTAGAAGTTCGTAATGGGTACCACCACCTATGTCAGAAAATTGTCTGTGCAGGTCCACGTCTTCGTATAGCCCCCATATAAAGTGACCTCCCTTTTTCGGTATTTTGGTGATTTAAGCGACATTATTCACAATAATTATTTCAAATTTGGTATTTGAAGTTCGTAATGGGTACTACAGCCTATGATAGAAAATTGTCTGTGCAGGTCCACGGTTTCGTATAGCCCCATATAACGGTACCTCCCGATATTCGGTATTTTGATGTTTTTAGCGACATTATTCACCGGAATTGCTTCAAATTTTCTATTTGAATTTCGTAATGGATGCTACAGCCTATGACAGAAAATTGTTTGTGTAAGTCCACGTCTTCATATAACAACGGCACCTCCCGATTTTCGGAATTTTGATGATTTTAGCTACATTATTCACCGAATTTTTTATTCAAGTTTCGCATTTGAATATTGTAATGGTTTATGACAAAAGTTGCCTATGCAGGTCCACGTCGTCGTGTACACCCTAATATAAGGGCTACATTCGGTATTTTTAAGAATTTAACAGAATTTTAAACGGATTTTATTTTTTTGAAAATTGTCAAATCGTTCCAAATGGTGGTTGGTATTCAAAAATTCCTATGCAGGTCCACGTCGTCGGTTAGACGCTAATATAACGGCTATATTCGGTATTTTTAAGATTTTAACAGAATTTTTAACGGATTTTATTATTTTTTTTTTTTTTTAAATTTGCCAAAATTGTTCCAAATGGTAGAGGGTATTCAAAAATCGGTCCGGTCGAACTTACAGCTTTTTTACTTGTTTTTACATTTGTCTTACGGTTTTAAATATTGCGATTTTCTGTTGATATTTTCAAATACATTTGGAAATGGTGTATCATATTTAAAAACTAAAATTAAAAAAAAAAAAAAACGTTTGGTAAAATTCTTTGTTTTCATTTCAAAATGTTTGTCCAAAACAAAAACATGCGCTGGCATGCCTTTTAATTATTTGATCTGGTTGTAGTGGTAGTAGTTCTGGTTCATAGGATAATTATGATCGATATCAAGTTACGAGCATTTCCAAAAAAGAAAAGTTTTGTTTTTGGTTGTTTTTCCAAATAAACGGTCTTAGGAGTAGGTGGTACCAGTACTTTCTTTTTAATAGCTTTCAAAATATTTATTTATTTATGCGATTCTATTGGTCTGGACACATTCAATTTAAATAAGCCATAAAAAATTGTGCCATTCTCATGATATGTTGTTGCGTTTATTTTCATAAAAAAATTTACTTTTTTTACTTGGGTGAAGGTTTTTTTTTTTTTTTTGGAAAAAAGTTATGAAAATTTCACCTTTTTGCCAGTAAAGACGACGACGTTGTTACTGTTATTTTCCAACTCATGGCGTTGTTCGTTAGTGTCGGTAGATGGTGTTGTGGTGGTCGTGCTAATGAAGATGGGTTTGATGGTGATTGTAGTTGTTGTTGTTGGTGTACTTAATGTTGTTGTTGGCGATGGAGGTGTTGTTGTTGTTAGTAAATTACTGTTGTAGTAAGGATGCAATGTAAATTGTTGTCTATTATCCTTATTTTCATAATCGCCGGCATACGAAGATACAGTTTGTGTGGTCACCGCTCCCCTGGAGTGATCCAATTCGGCAGCCAGATGGTGACCCATATGTGAGACATGTTGACGTGATTTATTTGCCGTTAAGCTATTAAATTGTTCCATCAAACCAAAATGTTTGGCCAGTTCTTCGGCAACATCTTCATTGATGTCGATGTCCTCATCTTCATCGTCGCTATCCTCGTCGTCTTCGTCGTCATCCAGATCGTCGTCATCGTATTTATTGACATCGACTTTAATCATTTTGTTGCTCTATTTTTGTTTGCAATGTCGGAGCATCATTGTCGTAATAGAGAAAACATAAAAATTTGTTGGCAAAGTTGTTGTTTTTGTTCATATTTTTTTTTAAATTAAATTAAACATTAATTTTTTTGTTTTTGATTTGTCACACAATTTAAATTGAAAACCATTTGCGAAAAATTATTTGAATTAAGGTACCATGGCAAAAGAATTGCGTAGTAAAATGTCAAAATCGAGATGAGAAGAGGGGGGAAAACAAAAATTGAGAAAAACATAATAAAATTTGTATTTATTTATTTGTATTTATGTACATATATACAAGATATAGAGAAGATGAGGGAAGTATAGAACTTCAATAAAACTCGTCGACGTTTAAAATTTTTCTTATATTCTGAAAGCGTTTTACAAAACCTCCAAAGATTGAAAACTTTTGTAGAGTCTCCTGTTAGTAGAATACTCTTTAAGGTAGGTTTTATGGTAGTTTTTTCATAGGGAACTAAATTTCGGGGATCTCCTAAATATTTATGTCCTTCTTCTGAAGATAAAAGATTGAATAAGAATCCCCAGGGGCATTCTACAGATTGAACATCGATCAGAGGACTTCTTGGCGCCTTAAAGGCTCATATAGCAAGAAAAATGCTTTTCATACATTTCCTTCAGATAGACGAATGCAGTACTTTCAGCAGTACCTCTGTGACTTGATATCCCTCAGAGGCCTTCAACAGATGGAAGAGCCTTCAAAGGCATTTTACAGTAAGAAAAATGCTTTTCTTAGATCTCCTTCAGATGGATGTCCTCCAAAGAAAAAAATCAATGCTTTCAGTATACCTCTTTTGGTTGATATCTTTCTGAGGTCTTCAACAGATGAAAGACTCTTCAAAGGCATTCTCCAGACAGATAATCATCAGAGGACTTTAAAAAAAAATGCCGTCTGCGAGCCTATAAGATCTAAAGAGAGAAGGAAGGCATTTCATAGGACTCTTACATGTCTTATATAGAGAGAAACCGTTTTCAGAGATTCTATAGAGAGAAGACTTTTCACCGGTCTTCTATAGGTATTCTATGAGAAGAAGGCTGGTAGGGGTTTTCTACCGTTTTTTTTTTCACAGGTTTTTTACGAAGAGAAGACCTTTCATGGGCCCTCATTGAAGGGAACCCCTTTTAAATGTCTTCATTAAAGAAAGAAAGAGAGAGAACTTTTAACTTATTTTGATTGCAAAAAAAGACCTTTTAAAGCTCTTTTGCATATATGTATAATAGCTGTTCCAGGTCACCCATAGGGATATGATCTTTTACGTCTTGAGCGAGGTATCCAGTGTTGAGGCCAGAGGTAAGGATATTTCAACATTTTATTTGGAAAAGTAATTTGCGCCATATTTATTGAAGAGGAAATCTGTGACTTTTTGCAAGACTTCTATGGCGAGGAGAGCTTCTGTAGCTATTCTATGCAATCCTCTATGGATAGAAGACCTAACTTGATGTTCTATGGAGAGTAGAGCAACCCAAATTATAACCTGTCACGATTAAGAAATTAATTTTTTAAGCTCGCTAGGAAAACTTTCTGTCAGTGGTACCATTTTTCAGGACTATGTAGTTGATGCTACCATCAAGTCTGAATCAGAAATTTTGAAAACCTGCTCCTATTGTCTTTTAATTACATATCAATTCCAATTTTAAACATTTTCTCAGTGTATAGCAAAACTGTTATACTGTTATAAACTGTTATACACGAAAAATTGTCGAGTTTTTCAGTTTAGTTGAACATTTTTCTTAATAAAAATGGTTTTAATCGAATCAGAAACCAAACCGTTATACTGTTATAAAATGTTATACACACAATGTATCGAAATTTAACCAACTGGCAAATTCTACCAGTCAATGAATTGATTGCATTATACAAAAGTTTTTTACAGTTTTTTTTCACAGGTTTTTTACGAAGAGAAGACCTTTCATGGGCCCTCATTGAAGGGAACCCCTTTTAAATGTCTTCATTAAAGAAAGAGAGAGAGAGAACTTTTAACTTATTTTAATTGCAAAAAAAGACCTTTTAAAGCTCTTTTGCATATATAATAGCTGTTCCAGGTCACCCATAGGGATATGACCTTTTACGTCTTGAGCGAGGTATCCAGTGTTGAGGCCAGAGGTAAGGATATTTCAACATTTTATTTGGAAAAGTAATTTGCGCCATATTTATTGAAGAGGAAATCTGTGACTTTTTGCAAGACTTCTATGGCGAGGAGAGCTTCTGTAGCTATTCTATGCAATCCTCTATGGATAGAAGACCTAACTTGATGTTCTATGGAGAGTAGAGCAACCCAAATTATAACCTGTCACGATTAAGAAATTAATTTTTTAAGCTCGCTAGGAAAACTTTCTGTCAGTGGTACCATTTTTCAGGACTATGTAGTTGATGCTACCATCAAGTCTGAATCAGAAATTTTGAAAACCTGCTCCTATTGTCTTTTAATTACATATCAATTCCAATTTTAAACATTTTCTCAGTGTATAGCAAAACTGTTATACTGTTATAAACTGTTATACACGAAAAATTGTCGAGTTTTTCAGTTTAGTTGAACATTTTTCTTAATAAAAATGGTTTTAATCGAATCAGAAACCAAACCGTTATACTGTTATAAAATGTTATACACACAATGTATCGAAATTTAACCAACTGGCAAATTCTACCAGTCAATGAATTGATAGTATTATACAAAAGTTTCACTTTTAAAAAGTTTCATACCGTATAACAAAATGTTATACTATTACAAACTGTTATACACAAAAAATTTACAAATTGCTAAATTTTTTAGCAGTACCGTCAATAATTACTGTCTTAAGCGATCGAAACTTAAGCATTTATACTGTAATAAACTGTTATACAAACATTATTGCACATCTTAATCGAGATTTGAAAAGTTCTGACAAAAAAATGTATTTATACAGGTATACGTTCAAAATGCGAAACTGTTATATAAAGATTTTCTCACATTTTAGGGGATTCTAACAGTTTTATAACTAAAATAGGTTTGTTGTAGTCTAATCCGCAAAACACTACATTTTTTAAACTGTTATACACAAAATTATTTTAATTTCCCCCTTAAAAAATTGTGTGTTTGTTGTTCTCACTAATGACAAAAACATACAAAAGATATGTATGAACACACACACACACAATAAAGAGTTGGGTTATTAAGAGATGAGAAAAGAGGATAAATACAAAACACATTTAGAAAAAAGATTTTTAAAAGAAAGAAAAAAAAGAACTGTTTTCAATTAAAAAATTGAACGAAACAGACAAACACACGCACACAAGTAAAGGTAGGTAGTTGTTATAAGACAAAACAAAACAGAAATGGGGAACAATACGAATCGGAAAACCCATAGAAAACTAACTATTATTCACAACATAGAGAAGAAAGAAAAACAATTCAAAAGAAGGAGAGAAAAAAAAATTTAAGATTTTTTTTGTTGGTATTTTGGCTTGTTGGAATGGTTGGTGGGTTGTTTTGTATCTTTCCTAAGGACATGGTTTTGAGAACTGAGATACATTGTAGCTTTAAAGATAAGTCACCAGGTTTTGTCCAGTGTTTGGTTTAAGAAAAAAAAAAAAAAAACTTAAAATAGAAACAATTCGAAAAACCCCAATGAAAAATTAAAGGCTTATTGTAGGAACTTGAGAAAAAATCTGTTCGAAATTTTGGCTTTGGTTCAATTAAGGTCAGGCAATTGTGTTCTAAATCTCGGCTTTGGTTTGTATGGCGTTTCAAAAGTGAATTTGAAAGAATTGTTTTAAGTTATTTAATTAAAACTAGTAAAAAGACATTAAGTTCCTCCAAGCCGAACTTCTAGTACCCTCCACCATTGGGTAAAGAAAACATTTTTATGAAAAACTATTTGGATTCAAATCTGTTCTACTTGAAACTACAAATTCCAGTAAGATCGGTACGAGAATGGTTGGAGCCGTTATACGGGGGCCATACTAAAACGGGAGTCTACAGGGTGAGATGAAAAGACTGCTCTCATTTCTAAGCCACTCGTCCGACAGCTGTTAAAATTATTCCAGTGACATTTCATTATATTGTTTACAAGCGTACAAGAGCATTTTGGTGAGAATTTTCCAGAAAAAAAGTTATTCGTGATGGAATTCAAGCGTGATAGTGTGATTTCTTTCTATTTGGCTGGAAAACCACAAGTGACTATCGTTAGAGCACTCCAGCTTTTAAATGTGAATAATTCTTCTGTGTCTCGTACCATCGCTCGTTACCATGATACTGGTGGCGTAGCTCGACGTCAAGGAAGTGGACGAAAGAAAACAGCAACATCAGCAGAAATGGTTCGAAAAGTAAAGAAGCGACTTGATCGAAACCGGCGTCGCAGTGGCCGAAAAAATGCTCGTGAGCTGAACATTGCAATATGTTTATGTATTTCATTCGGCAAATATTGAAAAATGAGCTCGGGGTTAAGCCACTGAAATTCCAAAAATCGCAAGAACTTACACCGCAGAAAGAAAATAGACTCAAAAGAGCTAGAGAGTTGCTTCGCTTGCCCGAAGGTGGTGAACTGCCGAATTTGGTTTTCTCCGTTGAGATAACATTCCTTATCCAGTAAAAAATCAAAATGATCGTTTTTACTTGCCAAAGAGGACAGCGGAAAATGTACATCTTCGGTTGGCCACCAAAACTCAAGCGCCGGCCATGGTGATGGTGTGGGCCGCTATAACAGCCGATGGTCGCTCTCCGCTCGTATTAATCGACCATGGAATCAGAGTAAATGTCGAATAAATGTATGTATGTGTATTAAAGCCTTGGGCACGCAAACATTTTAGACGCAGAACTTGGGCATTTCCACAGGACACAGCACTCAGCACGCGCCACCCAAAAATGGTTACAAAATGAGGTTCCTCGCTTCATTTCCGGCGCACAATGGTCACCAAAATTTACGGATACCACTCCGTTGGACTATTGTGTCTGGAGTATTTTGGAAAGAAAGGTTGGCACTAAAAAATACCAAGGTGTCGATCACCTTAAGCAAGCGCTTCGCCGGGAATGGGCCAAAATACCGCAGAGCAACATTCGGGCAGCGTGTGACGGTTTTAATTGGCCGTTTGAAGGCCATAATTCGTGCCAAAGGTGACCAAATTCAAACAAATATGTGCACTATAGAAAAACGTGGACCTAGATATTCAATGTTCTGCCACTGGAGCTAGAACCCACGACTATCTACAAATCCGTTCAAAAATGCAGAAAAGATCATCAAAATACGGAATATCGGGAGATACCCTTATATGGAGACTATACGAAAACGTGAACTTATATGTACACTGTTCCGCCACTAGAACAAGAACCCATAACGAACTATAAATACCAATTTTTAGACAAATTGGTGGAAATATGTGGCTAAAACTATCAAGATATCGAATATCGGGAGGTACGTGAACCAATAGATCTCATTTTCAATACCAACCATCCTAGACACAATGCAAACTACTGTGCCAAATTTTAAAGCTCTATGTCTTAATGGGGTCTATGACGTTTGTAACAGAATGACAAATTTAATATACCCTCCTTTCCAAATTGGAGGGTATAAAAATTGCCTATAGAATTGGGGTTATTTTTTCGATTTCACTTTCATTGCGTCATACAAAAACCAACAGGTCCTAAGAAAATGTTCGAAACATTGGTTTTGAAATGAACTAAGTTGAATTTCGGATACATCTTCCTTTTTTGTCTTATACAGTCCGTCCTTACAATAAGCCTTTATAAGAATAACTCCTTAACAGATCACAGGAGAACGAAACCAACATGGAAAACAGAATAAGAAAACAACAAAATAACATTGGTAGGTATGTAAAAGCCAAAAAAGAAGGCGAAGAAAAATATAAGAGTTAATACAAATAGTTAAACAAATCACAGCAAAAAATGTTGAAAATTGATTTTCTAACAGGTTTCGAAAATAATTGTTTCGTTTCGGTTCAGTATTTTTTGGTTGTAGTAGTTGTTGTTGTAGTTGATGTGTTGATACAGTACAAAACAAGACACACTTTACCTTATTCGGCTGTTTAACGGATATATTGCCTATTGTTGTGGTTGTTGGATTCGTTGTTGTACTACCACCGGTGGTTGTTGCAGCCGATGATGATGAGGAGGAGAAGGCGGAAGTGTCATTAGGTGGTGGAATATCGTTCGAGGCTATTGTGATTGTCTGGGTTGTTGAATCGAATAGAATAACGGGCGGCGGCGGTGTCATTAGGGTGGTGGTTAACGATGTGGTGGAGGTGAGTTCACCGCCACCATGATTGTGTTGATGATGTTCAGCATTTTGCTGATGATGATTATGGCGATGATGTGTTAGATCTAAATTATTTTCAGCTTGATTGTCATGATTGTGATTGTTGTTGGTGTTGCTGATGCTTGAGGTGGGTGAACGTGGGCTGGTCACACCTTCTTCCTGATTTCCATACACATTGGTCGATGTTTGAGGTGTTAGGGAACCCATGACTTCAGCCACACTGAATTCATTATCTTCCTCCCGGGGATTTTCATAAATGTTATTCAATTCAATATTTTCCGACTTTTCTGATTCGGGTTGCAACACCTGTTTGAGCAGCACATCTTCCGGTTGCTCGACCACAATTTCGGGTATATCTTCAATGTGTTTGGTATTCTCAATGGTCTTCGTTATGACCGATTCCAGTTTGGAAACACTTTCATCAATCTCCTCATCATCGATGGTGATTTTTTTCATTTCTTTATTTTCGTTAATGTTATTATCCGTGGTTTCGGAGTCGGTCTGTTTAAGGGCTGTGATGTCATCACGATTCGATGTTCCAGCCACTTCTAATGTGTTCGATGTTAATTCCGGCTTTTTTATTTAAATTTTCAAAATTTCGGTTTTCGTTTCGAACAGTTATCACAAGACAAATTACAAGAGACAAATTGAGAGAGAGAGGGTGAGAGAGACAATTACATTGTTGTGATGATTGTATGAATGTGATGTAGACGTGATTGGTTGGTTGGTTGGTGTTGTTGTTGTCATTTTGGCACACAGTGATGTTGTTGTGTTGGTGATACAAGACCCCAGTGATGGTTAAATGATTTTCATAATAAAAACATGTTGGTGTGTTGTAAAAATAAAAATGGTGCAAAATTATGATAAGTGTAAGTGTTATATAAGTATGTATGTATATGTTAAAAGTGTTATACAAATAAATATAAATCAAAAAATTCAGTTCAGTTTTTTAATACATTTTTATTAAATTTTTTTATACATTTTGTATTTGTTATTATTTTTTTGTTTGAAGATCATTAGTTGTTGAAAATGTTAAATGAAAGAACAAAACAAGATAAGTTGAAGAAAGAAGACGAAAAAAGAGAAAGAGACCAAGAAGAATGAAACAACATTTGGTATTAATAGACAATAGTTATCGGTCATCATCAACATTATCATCATTAATTGTTGGAGAGAGCAAATTCACAAAAAGGGAGAATTTCAAATATTTGGCAATTGAAGGTAAATTTAAGGATACATTGAGATTGTCGATAATTTTATACCTTCTCTAATGGGAAAATTAATGGGAAACATTTGAAATGAATTCTTCTTCGTACCTTTACATTTTATTGCATACCTTGCAGTTTTTAAACTTAACTTGCATTACTATAAACGTTTAAAGGCCTCGTATTTTCAAGGGGGTTCATATTCAGGCCCTCTTCCCATCAAAGACCTTTTAAATTACATCTGCTTATAGATTATACTTTTTAAGTCCCCCTTTGTCTTCAGAGGGCCCTCGGTCTTAAGCAAGTCTTTGAAAAGTCCTCTATCTTCAAAAGTAATTCAAAATAATACCTTTACAAGTTCTTCTTCCTAAAGAAGAGCTTGAAAATGTCTTCTTCTTCTTTTCTTGAAAAATGTATATTGTTTTTAGAATTTTTTAAAAAGAGAACTTCAGAAGTTCTTCCAGAAAATCAAACGTAGAGTTTTATTATTTTTCAAAGGACTTCCAAAGAAAAATGTAGATTAAAAGAATATCAAAACACTTTGAGTATTTTTAATGGCCTTTTATGGAATACCTTTCTCAGGACTTTTAATGCTCGGTTACCATTTATAATTTTTATGGGACGTGGATATTAAGGACTTTTGGTTTTGGGTTTTTTGTTTTAATTATTTTTAAAGGGATTTTAGGTCGTTTAATTGTGGAATAAAGTCTATAAAAGTCCTCGAAAAAGATCTAAAAAGGTTTTTTCTCTACAGAAAACCCCTAAAAGGACTTCTGTTCACAAAACGTTCCAATAATTATTGTGTTTGAAAAAGGTCTATCAAAGATCCTCTGTCTACAGAAGACGTTCACAAATCCTTCTGTATAAAATAATAGAAGCTCTTCCGTTTAGGAAATGTTTTTCAAAGGATTTTCTTTCCGAATTTCCGAAAAAGAAGTGGATTTTTAAAAATGTTCAAAAAATTTTCAGAATTTTTAAATGCACTTTTAAGGAATGTTTTTCCAGGAATTTAAACCTCTTAGACATTTAAACGTGGATGTTAAGGTCTTTAAGTCCTATTAATGTGGGATTTTTTAATATTTTTTTAAAGGGTTTCCGGTTTTGTAATTATAGAATTTTCACTATAGGAAATCTCCAAAAGACTTCTGTCCACAAAACGTTTCAAAATATATCTTGTGTTTGAAAAAGATCTACCAAAGATCATTTATATAGAGAAGAGCTCCACAAATTCTTCTGTATATAGAATACCTTCCAAAGGCCTGCTGTCTCTAAAATAACTTTAGAAGGTCCTCCGTTTAAGAAATCAAAATCAAAGGATTGGATTTTAAACGGTTCTCCAAAAAAGTGGATATTTAATAATTTTTAAAAGATTTTCAGAATTTCGTTTAAGGACTTTAGACCTTTTTATGGAACTTTTAGACTTTTAAAAGAGGATATTATGGGCTTTCGGTCCTATTAATGTGGGGTGGTTTCAATATTGTTTGTAAGGACTTTTTGTCCTTTAACTGTGCACTTTTAAGGAATTTTAGAGTATATATTTTTAAGCCCCATTGGTCTGTCAGAGATTTTCTTTCAACAGGAGACCTCAGAAATTCGTCGGTCTATAGAATATCTCCAAAAAGTCTGGTGTCTATGAAAGAACTTTAGATTGTCTTCATTAAGGAATATTTCTCAAAGGTCATTTAGGACTTCCCATCTTTTATTTGTGGGATTTTAAGAATTATATTTTACATAATATAATTCTGAATATAACAGACCTTCAGAGAAAGTCTTCTAAATGTAGTCTGTCAATAAAAGAGCTTCGAAAGGTCTTCTGTCTATAGAACACTTCCAAAATGATATTTTGTGTCTGAAAAAGAACTTCAAAAGATCTGCCCATTAAATACTTTATTTTTGCTCTCAAAAGCAATGTTTGCCTATAGAATAGCTTCAAAATCTGCTGTTCATAATCTTCACAAAGTCTTCTGTTAACAGGAGACCTTCAAAACTTTTTCTGTCTGCAGAAGACCTCTAAAACTTTTTATTTCGTCAGAAAATGTTCGAATGAGTTTCTGTCTGTAGAAGACCTTTGAAGTCTTCTGTCTATAGAAGATCATAAAAATGCTTTCATCTGTACAGAGGGGTTCGCTGTTTTAAAGAGTTTAAAAAGGCCATCTGTCCAAAGAAGTCATTTAAAAGGACTTCAATTTGTTAAAAATTATTTTTTTTTTATAGAAGATCTTCAAGTGGTCATCTTCTTAAAAAAAGAAAAGGAGAGAAAGTCTTTCTATTGAGGACATTACATGGTCTGCTGTTTTGAGGGTCTCTTACGTCCCTTATAAAATCTAATATAGCGGAATGCATAACAATTCTTATATCGAAACACTGTAGAATATTTTCAAAAATTTGAAGGCCATTTTATAGATGACCTTCAAATCGTCTTCTTTTTTATATAAAACATATTAACGAAATACTATCTAGAAGACATATGGTCTACTGATTTTAAGGGTCTTTTAAATCTAATATTGTGTGAAGGGTATAAAACTATTTTCATAAATTTAAATACATTGAAATCCCTTTTTGTGAACTGCAGGACAATTTTTTCAAGGATTAATATATATTTTTTTATTTTTTGTTTAACCAAAAAATGTTAATAACAGAAATGAAATATACAAAAGTGCAATTTGTTTTAATATATATATATATATAAATTCTTAATATAGGGTATTCAAATAGATATGTATGTATTTATATAGGAATACAAAACCAATTCAATCAAATTTCAATAAATGTTATGTTATATAGAGATTACGAAAACATATTTCATTATTTGAAAAACAATAACATTTAGATTTTTGAATCAATTTTCTGTTTTTTTTTTTATAATTATTTTTTTAAATTTTGTAAAAAAATTGTAATGTTTAATATTTGAAAGGGAATAAAATAAATAAATCATAATTGTAACAACCAATTTCGTTTGGAAAGAATGGATATTGAAAACTTAATTCACTATTACATACCTCATCGTCTTCATCTTCTTCCACCTTATTGTTGTTGTTGTTATCGTTGGCAGCATAGCTGTTTTGACTTGTGGTGGTCGTGGAGGAAGAGCTGTCCACAGCATTGTGCTGAGTTTCATCACTGAAATATATGAGGAACGGTGTTCATAAGTATTGTGACAAAAAACAAGAGTATCTCCACTTACATTGTATCATCTCCATCATAGTCGTAGTCCTCATATTCATCATCATCCTCAGCGTCACCGGAACCTTCGACTTGACGACGTTTCCGAGTGGCATTTTTGTAATGTTTACGCCAGATGAGCCACCAACCGAATTTCTCACCGGTAATATTATCGAGAGCTCCCTCTTTAAATTGTTGTTCAATTTGCTTGACAATCGGTTCGGTTATGGTAAAGTAGGTGGAACGGCAGCCAATCTGGAAGGTACAAGGAATTTTTATTAATAGCAAGGACTTCAATAAAATAGCAACATATATGTTATAGATTTTGAAAATATTTTTAAGAATCACAAGGGCTGTGAACATGGTCTTTGAAGAATTCGATTTAAGTATTAAACGAGCAAACGAATTGGATTTTTAAGAATATTTTCACAAGGATCAAAAGACCACAGAAGGACGATTTTTCTAAAGCAAAAATTTCATGAATTTTGAACACATTTTTCGAAGCGAAATGGATTCTTTGTTAAAAAAATATTTGAAGGAACTTTTTGACTAAAAAATTGTACATTTTTAAAATTATTTTTTATACCTCCAACATTCTATGGAGGGTTTATTAGTTTTGTCACTACGTTCGTAACTCCACGAAATATTCATAATAGACTCTACAAAGTATACAGGTGGGACTTCAGACTGCTGTCATTTTTAAGCCACTCGTCGCACAGCTCTTAAAATTATTCCAGTGATAGCTCATTGTAGTGTTTACAAGCGTACAAAAGCATTTTGGTAAGAATTTTCCAGAAAAAAGTTATTCGCGATGGAATTCAAGCGTGAGAGTGTGATTTCTTTATATTTGGCGGGAAAACCACAAGTGCCTATCGTTAGAGCACTCCAGCATTTAAGTGTGAACAAATCTCTTATGCCTCGTGCCATCGCTCATTGCCGTGATACGGGTAGCGTAGCCCGACGTCAAGGAAGTGGACGGAAGAAAACAGCGTCGCAGTGGTAAGCTGAACATATCGTGAGCTGAACATATCGCAATATTCCATTCGGCAAATATTGAAAAATGAGCTCGCGGTAAAGCCATTAAAATTCCAAAAAGTGCAAGAACTTACGCCGCAACGGAAAGAAAATAGACTCAAAAGAGTTAAAGAGTTGCTTCGTATGGTCGAAAGTGGTGATGTGCCGAATTTGATTTTCTCCGTTTCCGATGATAAAACATTCGATGTCCAGCAGTTTGTAAACAAACAAAATGATCGTGTTTACTTGCCAAAAAGGTCAGCTGAAAATGTGCACCTTCGGTTAGCTACCAGAACTCAAGCGCCGGCCATGATGATGGTGTGGGCCGCCATAACTGCCGATGGTCGCTCTTCGTTCGGCCGTGGCATCAGAATAAATACCGAATATTATCACGAAAATATTCTGGAGAGTGTATTTAAGTCATGGGCAAACATTTTGGCCGCAGACCTTGGACATTCCAACAGGACTCAGTACGCACCACCCAAGAATGGTTACAAAATGAGGTTCCTCGCTTCATTTCCAGCGCACAATGGCCACCAAAATCTCCGGATACCAATCCGTTGGACTATTGGAGTATCTGCAGTATTTTGGAAAGCAAGGTTGACACTAAAAATATCAAAGTGTCGATCACCTCAAGTAAGCGCTTTGACGGGAATGGGCCAAAATACCGCAGAGCAATATTTGGGTAGCGTGTGACGTTTGAAGACCACAATTCGTGTCAAAGGTGATCAATTCGATCAAATCGAAACATATTCTAAAATTTGATACTATTTCCGAAATTTTTGCTTTCATTCAATAAAATTTAAGAAAATGTAAAAATTATGGCGTTTGACTTTGTTGCAGTTTTTTTATCTCACCCTGTTTATCATATTTATGTATGTCCGATAAGAAATGGAAAATATTGAGCCATTTCTTTGGAACCTATTCCATAGAGGGAAAATTTTTTGAAAAATCGTAACTTAAGTCAAAATATAATTGTCTGAGGGCATACATCTGTCAGCAAAACCGACTAATACTTTTTAACTTGTTTGTAATTATATTTTTAAAGTATCTGCAGACATCTCGTTTTTTATTTAGAATTTAAGGCTTTAGAGGATTATTTTTTAAGAAAAAAAAAAAAAAAAAGTATTTTAGATTTTTTGGGATTTTTGTTTTGAACATTCAGACCTTTGAACTTTTTAGTTTTGAAACAGGATTAACCTTGAACTTCAACCATGTTAATTTCATTTTGAAATTCTACAAGCAGTTAGGAACAAGAAATGATTTTTTGCCAAGTACATCCTGTTCCCCTCCTTTTTTCATCCGTTCTACTATTGTTTGGGTAATAGAAGTGACTGTAAAATTTTATTTGATTAATAACTTCCTGTTTAAAGAGTTTCCTCTTTCCTCTAGTACCAACCAATACAATGACTCTCCATCATATTGGACGATTCTCAAGTCCTTTTACTGCACGACAGATGAATGGCAAAAAGGGAGAACAAAAAAAAAAAAAAAAACAACACTCCTCATGAACCTTTCAATGTAAATTCAACAAAAACACAAATGTCTAAGTATAGGTGTGTCTTTGTGTGAGTGAGTGTGACGACGGTCCATTGTGCCAATGTTGGTATATACTTACGATAAAATCAACACGTCCCAGTTTGCGATTATTATTAGTATGGCACTTATTGTTTCCCTTCTTCACAGATTCCTTTTGCATTTCGAATAGATCATGTTTGGTGACACTTTCCATTGTGATAAATTCCTGGAAGCCAAAAAAAAAAAGAGTGAGGGTATTATTTTATTTGTGTTTGAGGATATGGGTTGTTGTTGTTGTTGTTCGGGATTTCAACGTACCTTTGGTATGGCAAAGAATTTGGATAGTTTGTCCAAAACTTTAGAGCGGCGGCTCTCGTTCAGGTCATGCCAATTATAATTCTGCAGCACGAGCGACAAGACCAGCTCATTATCGCCATAACGACAGTGTGACAATTCCACAGCATAGGGGTCCTGGTGTTGATGGTGATGATGTGACGATGACGACGACGACGATGATGATGACATAGATTTGTGTTGATGATGATTATGATGTGAGCTGGCGGCGTTGGCGTGATGATGGTGATGACCTTCAATTAATGTGGGTTCATCTTTGGGTTCGATTAAAGGAATCTAAAAATCAAACAGAAAAATAAAGACATTTGTTAAAATGTTGGCGGCAGTAATAAAATACGAAATACTCAAAAACATGTTTAATGATGGCTTTCAACCCTCCTGCATAAATTTTTGTATTTTTTTTTTCATTTTTGAGAAAATGATTAATGTTTCCTCTTTGGCGGCACGCTGGCATTTGGAAATGTTGAAGTGGTAATTTAAAAAAAAAATGAAACATTTCAGTTTTGCCTTTTAATTGTTTGTATAATTGTAGAAAAATGTATCTAATTATACATAAAGTTTGTCTGCCCAAGAGTCTGCCTACAAGCCGGCTGGCTGTCTAATTTCCCCTCCTACTCAGGGTCCTCCATTCACAAAGCAAAAAAAAAAAAAAAAAAAACATGAATTCGTTTTAAAAATAACACAAAAAAGTCTATTTGTTTACTTTTGGAATGATAAACAACCCCTTTCTTTCCAGACCTCTATCTCAAAATGATTAATAGCCCAGTTCTGCATTCAAATTATATTTTATGGTTCATCAAGATCACCATTCAATGTTCTGGTATGTGGTTGTACGTACATCCATTCTCCCCAATTTTTTGTTATTCAAAATGGTATTCCACAGCTCCTGTAGCCACCCACAACCATCTGCGTAAATTCATAACTCATCTGGCAGAAACATGACGTTTGCACATAACACAAACTTCCAGAAGTCAAAATTTGTGGGAACACCAGCACAAAGAAGAACAAGTAAGCAAAGGCTACAGTCGAGCGGGGCCGACCGTTGAATACCCTACAACACGATAATAAACGATACAGTTTATATAGGCGACATACTCTAATTTTCTAATGCAATAGTCAGAAGTACGTCTTTCCTGTATTTGTGAATTCTCCAAAAAGTCACTGGAATGGACATTTTCGTATTTTGTCTACAAAAGTTGGCAAACTATTTCACACATTGAATTTTTTTGGATGGCCATCCAAAACTGCTATGCTTTTGCAATGTCCAGTAACCCCCATTCAAAAGTGCATGAGGATCGGGCGATAATTACGTCCTGCTGACAATTTTGTCGTTTTTTGGTCCATTTCAACCCCAAAATATATGGCGATCATCTCCAAAAAGTGTAGGCTTCTATTCTGACCCTCATCTTATCCCCATGCAAAATTTCGTAAGGATCGGGCCATAAATGCGATCTGTATATGATATCCTGATATCCTAACTACTTAGTTTTGTTAGCTGTAGAAATATTACCAAATGTTTAATTCAAAATGAAAATATGCCAAAAATATAACAAAATTGAAAAAAATATGAGAAAATTTTACAAAATCAATATTTTCATCTTTAGAGAGATATTTTATGCGAGTTTTAAGAAGTTTTTTCTTTCCTGTCAAGAGGCCATTCTGAATTAATGAGAACTGTCGAAATCAGTTCAGCCGTTCTCGACATACAAGAGATCTTTCAAGCATATCTTCTTTGATAAACATATATATCGCACATATTTTGCTATATATCCGATTTGTTGGATGTTAACATCAATGTAAAGGTCAGAAGTAACCTTGTGATGGCTTTGTGATTTCGCAGGGATTTAAAATATTCACGATTTAATGAAAAATTTTGAATTTTTTCAACACAAAAGTTATGGTCTATTTTACCCGCTAAATATTATCCGATGACCACCCAAATTGGTAGGCTTCTTCCCCGCCCTAAACTCTAGCTACATGCGAAATTCCGCGTCGATAGGTCTATAATTGCGACCTGTATAGCTACTGCAAAATCCGACATTTTTTCAGTATTTGGTCCATTTCAACCCCTAAACATTTGGCGATCATCTCCCAAAGAAATAGGGTTCTATTCTGGTCCAAGCCCCACCTACATTCTAAATTTCGTGAAGATCGGGCCATAATTGCGACCTGTAGAGTGATTACAAATTAACATGGACAGACGGACAGACGGACAGACGGACGGACGGACATACATAGCTAGATCGACTCAGCTCGACGAGCTAGGAAGATCCATATATACTTTCCTATGTGGGAAACCAATATTTCGAGGTGTTACATAAATTCTGGCCCAATCAAACTTATAATACCCCCAACACATAGTGTTGTAGGGTATAAAAATCACCTGGACTCTGTGTAGAAACTATCATAAATTTTATTTATATTTTTTTCTTTGTATTTGAAAAAATGTAGTTTTCCATATGAGGGGTGAATCTAATTTCAAGGATCAAAAGACAAAAAACTTGGATTTTTGAGAATATTTTTACAGTGATAAAAAGACCAAACAAGTTCGATTGTTTGAAAACAAAAATACTATACAGGGTGAGATAAAATACTGCAACAAAGTCAAAAGCCATAATTTTTCCTTTTTTTTAATTTTTATTGAATGAAAACAAAAATTATAGGAAATAACATCAAAATTTAGAAAAAGTTTCGATTTGTTCGAATTGGTCACCTTTGGCACGAATTATGGCCTTCAAACGGCCCATGAAAGCGTCACACGCTCCCCGAATGTTGCTCTGCGGTATTTTGGCCTATTCTCGGCAAAGCGCTTGCTTGAGGTGATCGACACTTTGGTATTGTTAGTGTCAACCTTGCCTCCCCAAAATACTCCTGACACAATAGTCCAACGGATTGGGTATTCCGAGATTTTGGTGGCCATTTTGCGCTGATGATGAAATGAAGCGAGGAATCTCATTTTGTAATCTTTCTTGGGTGGCGCGTGCTAAGTGCGATGGTGCTGAGTCCTGTTGTAAGGTCCAAGGTCTGCGGCCAAAATGTTTGCGTGCCCAAGACTTTAATACACCCTTCAGAATATTTTCACGGTAATATTCGGATGCCCGGTCGATTAATACGAACGGAGAGCGACCATCGGCTGTTATGGCGGCCCACATCATCACCATGGCAGGCGCTTGAATTATGGTGGCCAACCGAAGGTGCACATTTTCAGCTGACCTCTTTGGCAAGTAAACACGAATATTTTTTTTATAAACTGCTGGACCAAGAATGTTTTCCCATCGGAGAAAACCAAATTCGGCAGTTGACCAATTTCAGCCGAGCGAAGCAACTCTTTAGCTCTTTTGAGTCTATTTGTTTTCTGTTGCGGTGTAAGTTCTAGCACTTTATGGAATTTCAGTGGCTTTACCCCGAGCCCGTTTCTCAAAATTGCCGAATGGAATATTGCGATATGTTCAGCTCACGAGGCATTTTTCGGCCATTGCGACGCGGGTTTCAATCAAGTTGCTTCTTTACTTTTCGAACCATTTCTGCTGGTGTTGCTGTTTTCTTCCGTCCATTTCCTTGACATCGGGCTACGCTATCAGTATCATGGTAACGAGCGACAAAAGATTTTTTCATATTTAAATTCTGGAGTGCTCTAACGATAGCTACTTGTGGGTTTCCAGCCAAATATAAAGAAATCACACTATCACGCTTGAATTCCAGCACGAATAACTTTTTTTCTGGAAAATTCTCACCTAAATGATTTTGTACGCTTGTGAACAATAGGGCGTGGATTTTTAATATTTTCTTAAGGTCAGGCCATAGGCGTGGATTTTTTAAAAATATTTTCTTAAGGCCAGGCCATATACGTGGATTTTTTAAAAATTTTTCTTAAGGTCAGGCGTGGATTTTTAAAAATATTTTCTTAGGGTCAGGCGTGGATTTTTAAAAATATTTTCTTAGGTCAGGCCATAGGCGTGGATTTTTTAAAAATATTTTCTTAGGTCAGGCCATAGGCGTGGATTTTTTAAAAATATTTTCTTGGGTCAGGCCATAGGCGTGGATTTTTTAAAAATATTTTCTTAAGGTCAGGCGTGGATTTTTAAAAATATTTTCTTAAGGTCAGGCGTGGATTTTTAAAAATATTTTCTTAAGGTCAGGCGTGAATTTTTAATAATATTTTCTTAAGGTCAGGCCATAGGCCATATTTAAGGGTGTCCGTCCGGCAGGTTGGCGCACAAAATAACTCTCCAAGCGAGTGTCCAAACTTGTTACATCGTAATATTATTATCCCCCACAAAAGGCCCAAGATTTCAAGAAAAATAATTTACCTTATAGAAGGAGAAAGTATCATCTCATTTTGTGAAAACTTCAGACTGCTGGCATTTTTAAGCCTCTCGTCCGACAGATGTTATAATTATTCCAGTGACAGTTCATATTATAGCTGTCACTGGAATAATTTTAACAGCTGTCGGACGAGTGGCTTAGAAATGACAGCAGTCTAAAGTTAGTTGCAGTTTTTTCATCTCACCCTGCATAAGTCCAAGTTGATCCCTTTAAATGAAAACATTTTAATGGATAATATTTGTTCATTGTTCCCTGGTTATTTTTTCTCCCAGCTATTTTTCATGCTGGTGTTTCATAGCTCCAAATTTTAGGAGAATATATTCAAATGTCATAGAGTTGAAA
This sequence comes from Musca domestica, assembly GCF_030504385.1. NCBI lineage: Eukaryota > Metazoa > Arthropoda > Insecta > Diptera > Muscidae > Musca > Musca domestica. The sequence goes on from NW_026712219.1 coordinate 507,874, forward strand.
TCGTACACCTCGTTGGGCGCCATTTTCGAAATAAAATCTAAATCTTCTAACAAATCAATAGAATATTTGGCTTTGAATAAATGTCTGGTCTCCCAGTTATTTTCTATAAATGTGTTGCACACCTCCAAACTTTAGGAAAATATACATACAATATATATACAATGGAAATCGTACGCCACGTTGGGTGCCAATTTTAAAAATGAAATCTAAATCTCCTAACAAATCAATAGAGTATTTGGCTTATAGAGTTATTTTATTTATTATTTGGCTTTGAATAAAAGTTAGGGCCCACAATTATTAGGCTTTAAATAAGTGTAATTGAAGCGGGAGGCTTTAAATTAACTGCATTTTACTATCTCCACGTTGGGCGCCATTATGCACACAAGACTTTTTTAAATCCATTGGGATGGAAAACATTTCCCAGGTCTTTTTTGAATTTTTGAGAGCATATAACAGATTTTTTGGAGTACCTCCAGGGGATTTTTATATGGGAGATTCTTCTAGAAACTTTTCCTATAAACAAAAGATTTGGAAATGTTGATATCATTCAACCTATTCCAAGTAGCCAGACAATATTGCTTACTGCTTACCACAATATTTAAACTTTTTTCAGAAAATTTCGAATACCTACCTCGTTTACAAACACAATGTGCTGCTGCTGCTGCTTTTATCAAACATTTGTGCACACATTGGCTGGCGCACATTTCCATGAATTTATGCTGCAATGACATTTTCAAGACTTGTGGTATGTATTTTTGATGCTACATAAATACAGACATAAATCCATACGTACGTAGTGCCATCTCAACGGTATGTGTTATTTATGATATTATTCAAATGTCAGGATAAAACATATGAGAATTCCAAAGAAATTGTCATGAAGCATAGGGAAGATAAGAGGAGATGCTTTCATGTGGTGTACAATAGCACATCGACGAGCAATTATTGCATACGAATGAGATGATTTAATGAAGCTAATTAAAAAAAAATAAACTAAGCAAACTCAAGAAACTCAAGAGATTCGAGGCGGGGAGAGAGTGAGTTGTTAGCTGAATTTTATCTTTTATATTCATGGAATTATGGATATCCATTTAAATTGAGAATTTTTAAATAATTAACATTTTGAATAAAATGGAATGTGGAGTGGAATGTGGAGTTGTCGAGGTGGCGCCCAAGATACATTTTTGAGTTTCTTTATTTTATTAAAAGGAATAAAATGAACAAAAAAATTAAAGAAATAAAGTAAGGATGGGGTCTTAATTACAGCCAAAGACTTCGACCTCTTTTCCGTATATGCTGAATTAATCGGCTGTAACTTTCTAGTCTCGATTAAACTTTGAAGAAAGTTTAGACAGCTCGAATCTATTTTAATATGAAAGCAGTACAAAAATATCAAAACTTCAAAAAACAAAAAAAAAAAAAAAAGGAACACCAGCATTATGGCGCCCCACGAGGGGTTGAGGTATTAACGAGGGGTTGAGGGTATTAAGTGGCAATGAATTTAAAAGGAAATTTTGACGATGACCCTAGAGTTGTTCCCAATTTAATAAGACATTTCTGATACAATTAATAATGTTAAACATATGGCGCCCAACGTGAGGAACCGAAATGATGGCAAAACAAGTAAAAAAGCAGCTAAGTTCGGCCGGGCCGAACTTTTAATACCCTCCACCATTTCGAAGGAACTTGAAAAATTAAAAAAAAAATTCCGAGAACTACTACTAAAATGAAAACCGGGGACGTGGACGAAGACGTGGACCTGTATACGATTTTTTTTTGTCATAGGCTGCAGTGCCCATTACGAACTTCAAAATTTGTTACAAATACGTAAAATAATGTCGCAAAAATCATGAGGAGTATTGGAGTGAGGAGTACCGTCTTATGGGGGCTATACGAAGACGTGGACCTGGACAGATAATTTTGTGCCAGTGGTGCCCAACTCGAACTTAAAAAAGAATCTGTTTTTAGTGGTCACTGTACTTTGGGATACTTTAATGGTGACAAAACGATTAAAATTGTCCCCAATTATATTTTAAACACATTACTCAATAAACTTCTTCAGAGATATGGCGCCCAACGTAGGGTACTGTAATTACAATACCTTTTTCTAAATGAGAGAGTTTGATTCTATACAGCATAAGTCCCAAAGTTGTGAGTGAATTCTTCCGTACAGAGGAAACCCCTAAAGGTCTTCCATACTGAGCATATATGTTAAGGTTCTATGCTTACATCCAGGGGTCTTCTATAAGGCGGAAATCTCTTGAAATACTCCACCCAGAAAAACATTAATGTGGCCTTTTTTACAAAGCAGTCCAATTGCCATTTTCTTTCCAAAGAGATCTTTTTTTTACCGAGAAGACCTCTTGAGATCTACTGTAAAGAAGAAAGTGTGACGTCTTCTTTTAAGAAAAGACCACTTGAGGCCTTCTTTACAAAGAAAACCACTTGAAGTCTTCTGTACAGAGAATACCACTTAAGGTCTTATTTACAGATTAGACCATTTGAGGTCTTCTGTAAAGAGACGACCACTTGAAGTCCTCTGTAGAAAGAAGACCTCTTGAGGTCCTTTATACAATGAAGACTTTTGAGGTATTTTATACAGGGAATACCTCTTAAGGCTTTCTATACAGAGAAGAATGACGACAAGCAATTAATTCTGATAAAACCAGTAAAGAAAGTCTTAAAGTCGGGCGGGGCCGACTTTTCAAAGTTCAAAAAACTAAATATGCCAAGGCATTTGTATCCTTTAAATTCGGACTTGTATTGCCACATTATTGTGCACAATTAATTTGATATCGGATAAAAATATATATGGGAGCTTTATCCAAATCGGAACCGATCTCGATAAAATTTGGCAAAGATATTTCTGAGCTGTATTTGATTTATTTCCCTGAATATCGTTGTTACGGAGTGCATATTACGGCTGTGGGTAACAAATATGACAAATCGGATGAACAGTTTATATGGAAGCTATAGCTATGTCTGAAACGATCTTCACCAAATTTGACATACTAGCTTCTAGACTCAATTCGGTCGTAAGTGCCAAAATTCATCCAATTTGGGGAAATATTAGACGTTTGCTGCACAATCCAAGGTAAATCGGACGAAGTTATATATGTGAACCGATCTCGGTAAAATTTAGCAAATGTATTTCTGAAAAAAAAAACAGAGTGCTGCGGCTGCGGAGGACAACAATAACAAGTCGGATGAACAATATATATGGGAGCTATAGCTATATCTGAACCGATATCGATCAAATTTGGCGTACTTATTTTCAGGCCTAATTTGGTTGTAAGTGCAAAATTTTATACTATTCGGACTGATATTACACGTTTGGTGCACAATAAAATGCAAATCGGACGAAGATATATATGGGAGCTATATCTAAATTTTGGCCGATTACCTCCAATTTCAATAGGGTTCGTCCTTGGGCCAAACAAATGATTTGTGCAAAATTTCATCTGGATAGGGCAATAAATGCGAACTTTACTTTGTTTACAAAAATACATGGACAGACGGACAGGCGGACGGATGGACATGCATAAATCGACTCAGAAAGTGATTCTATGCAGATCATCAAAAGAAACTATGGGTCTATCTCGTTTCCTTTTGCCGGTTACAAACAAATGCACAAATACATAATACCCTGACCACCTTGTGGTGTAGTGTATAAGTAGAAGGATATATAGCCTAAAATTGATGGCGCCCAACGTGGCCATATTCATTAACATATATTTATTAATAAACAAGCTTGATTCTTTGCAGAATTCAGGGTAGATATCGATACACGTAACTTGACTCAAGTATACTGTTCGATATTATGGCGCCCAACGTGGATTGGAAAGGAAATTTAACAAGTAAAAAAGCTGTAAGTTCGGCCGGGCCGAACTTTTAATACCCTCCACCATTTGGTACAAATTTGGCAATTTCCAAAAAATAAAACACGTTAAAAATACTGTTGAAATCTTAAAAATACCGAATGCTTATACGACGACGTGGGCCTGCATAGGCAACTTTTGTCATAAATTATTACAATATTTAAATGCGAAACTTGAAGAAAAATCTGTTTATAATGTAGCTAAAATCGTCAAAATACCGAATATGGGGGGACCGTTATATGGGGGCTATACGAAGACGTGGACCTGCACAGACAATTTTCTGGCATGGACTGAAGTATCCATTACGAACTTCACATACGAAATTTGAAACAATCCCTGTAAATAACGTCGCTAAAATCATTAAAATACCGAATATCGGGGGGTACCGTTATATGGGGGCTATACGAAGACGTGGACCTACATGGCTCATTCTTTGACTTTTGATGAAGTATCCATTACGAACTTCAAATACCAAATTTGAAACGATTCCGGTAAACAATGTCGCTAAAATCATCAAAATACCGAATATCGGGGGGTACCGAATATCGGGGGGCTATATGAAGACGTGGACCTACATGGCTCATTTTTTGATTTAGGATGTAGTATCCATTACGAACTTCAAACACCAAATTTGAAACGATTCCGGTAAACAATGTCGCTAAAATCATCAAAAATCCGAATATGGGGGGGTACCGTTATATGGGGGCTACAGGAAGACGTGGACCTGCACAGATAATTTAATGTCTTAGGCTGTAGCATCCATTACAAACTTCAAATGCCAAATTTGAAATAATTCCGGTGAATAATGTCGCTAAAATCATCAAAATACCGAATATCGGGAGGTACCGTTATATGGGGGCTATATGATAAATTGGACCTACATGGCCCATTTACGAACTTAACCTGCCTACTGGGAAAAAATACATGTGTGCAAAATTTTAGCCTTCTATCTCAATTTGTTCGAAAGATAGCGTGATTACAACAGACAGACAGACAGACAGACAGACAGACAGACGGACAGACAGACAGACAGACACACAGACAGACAGACGGACATGGCTAAATCGTCTTAGAATTTTACGCTGATCAAGAATATATATACTTTGTTGGGTCTGACATGAATATTTCGAGGAGTTACAAACGGAATGACAAAATTAATATACCCTCCATAGTATGGTGGAGGGTATAAAAAGTAACGATATACTTGTTCTATTATTCGAAATATACAACTTCTATTAGAAATCTATAACTTCTAATAGAGTTTGAGGATACATCGTTGATATTGATCATAAAACCGTTTTCAATTCAATTAAAATTACATAACTTACTAAATAACCTGGGATACTTTGGCGCCCAACGTGGTGCACTATAATTACAACACATGTCTTGCAAAAAGAGCCTTGATTATCAACAAGGTACTTTTTTACCCAAATCGAGTAGATTTTTCGATTATTCAAAAGAGTCTATTAATAATGAACCCAATTCTTTAAGAAATACCTGACCATATAAATAACTTTGACTACATGGCGCCCAATGTGGGGTACTTAAATAATAGAAATGAAATTGAAATTAAAGCAGGGAACATTGTCGTTACCGAGCATAAATTTTTGCCCATTAATATTCGAATTGAGTATATGGCACCCAATGTGGGGCCTATTCGTTACAATACACCCATTACTGCAGGAGCTTCAAAGTATTAGGGCTAGGTACCAATAAACACAACAATTAGAAATTTCCAACTTATTTGTTAATTAATAATTTAAAAAATGGTGCCCAACGTGGGGTATATTCTTTACAATGTATTGAATAATAAGATATTTCACTTCTATACAGTATAATGAATAAATTTCGATATGGCGCCCAATGTATGGGACATCTAAGCGTTGCTCTTTTTAATTAAAAAAAAAAATATATAATTGAAATCCCCCAAATTACATAATTAAATGTAATTAAATTCTCAAAAATCCTCCAAAGGACAACCACTCATAGCCTTCACCGCATTTGAATGACAACGAAAAGTAGAGCAAGAAAAAAAAAACGATTCACTAATGGTGGTCATTACATATGACCTTGGTAATGAATATGAGAAAAAAAAATTGCACAAAAATGCAATCAAGTCAAATATAGTTTGACTAGTGGCAGGGCAGGCTTCTAGAAGCTCTCATTAATAATTTACAACAGTCATTACATTGTCAAACCAAACGGTCATGCTCGTTTCTAATACCGGGCCAACAATTTGTTTTCTCTTTTGATGGTTGCCTACGAAAGGAAACAGACCATTTATGACAAATTCATGAGTTCCATTATTTATGGCCCAATGAAAAAAATCCGCAAATAAGAGCTTTCCTATTTTGAATTGGGTTTACAACAAAAACAAGCCAGGTACATGTTTTGTACTTTGACTAAATCATCTGCTGAATAATTGATGGCCATTGAATGCAAATTCTATTTACAGAAAAAATAGAACCTCGACTGAATGAATATTCAATGGGGGCCTAGAATCAACCATCGACGAATGATTAATGGTCGGCATGGCAATTTGTTTATGTGAATCAAGTAACAATGGATTTGAAACTATGTTAGGGTTACACTGAAAGAAATGGGACATGGTCTATTTCGTAACCTTGTTTTTCTAGAAAAAATCTTCTATATATTATGGGAGAAATTCTAAAGGTATTCCACGAAGGCCCACGGATTTTCTGTGCTAAGACTGCTTCCTAGACGTCTTCCAGATATAATTAGTTTCCTAGAAATCTTCCACTGGTCATCTGAACATAGAAGGCCTTATAGAGGCTCTGTATACATAGAATGCCTCCTACCAGTATAATATACCTAGAAGTCGGTCTAAAGGTTTTCAGATACATAAGGAAAGGTCACCTAGAACTTTTCAATACATAAAAGGCTTTCAAGATATATTCTAGAAGGACATCTATAGATTTGAGACTATGTGAGGTTTACACTGAAAGAAATGGGACATTGAACCCAGGGGGGTGTATATAATAGCTCTTCTAGAAATCTTCCAGAGGACTTCTGGACATAGAATAGATCTTCCAGAGGACTTCTGGACATAGAAGTCCTTTTAGAGAACCTGTATACATAGAATGTCTCCCAGCAGTTTTTATACCTGGAAATCGGTCCTCTAGATATATTCTAGGAAGGCCCTCTATATGTATCCGTGTACTTGGAAGAGCACATAGATTTCTAACATACCAACAAGACCCTCTTGAGGTTTTCTATGCATAAAGAACTTTCCACATATAGAAGGCCCCTTTGGGGTATTCTGCACATAAAATGGTCTAATAATGGAATTCCACAAAAAAAGGTCTCTTGAGTTCTTTCATACAGAGAAGGTCTTCCATGCAGAGAAGAATATTTGAGAACTTCTTTACAGAGAATACCTGTTGAGGTTCTATGCTTACCTCCTTCTTTTGTCCCTATCCCTTGTAATATTCCACCCAGGAAAGTCTTCATGTGTGTCTTCGTTATATAAAGAAGACGTACAGAGAATACAATTTGAGGACTTCTTTACAGGGAATGCCACTTGAGATCTTCTGTAAAGAGCAGAAGACATGAGGTCTTCTGAACAGATAATATTTCTTTAGATCTTCTGTAAAGAAAAGACCAGAAGACCAGATCTTAAAAGAGAAAACAAAAACAGAGAATACCTCTTCTTCTGTACAGGGAATACCACTTGAGATCTTCTCAAAAGAGCAGACGAAATAGAGGAAAGAAAACAGAAACAGAGAAGACCACTTCTTCTGTACAGGGAATACCATTTGAGATCTTCTCTAAAGAGCAGACGAAATAGAGAAGAGAAAACAGAAACAGAGAAGACCACTTCTTCTGTACAGGGAATACCACTTGAGATCTTCTCTAAAGAGCAGACGAAATAGAGAAAAGAAAACAGAAACAGAGAAGACCACTTCTTCTGTACAGGGAATACCACTTGAGATCTTCTCTAAAGAGCAGACGAAATAGAGAAGAGAAAACAGAAACAGTGAAGACCACTTCTTCTGTACAGGGAATACCACTTGAGATATTCTCTAAAGAGCAGACGAAATAGAGAAAAGAAAACAGAAACAGAGAAGACCACTTCTTCTGTACAGGGAATACCACTTGAGATCTTCTCTAAAGAGCAGTCGAAATAGAGAAAAGAAAACAGAAAAGAGCAGACGAAATAGAGAAGAGAAAACAGAAACAGAGAAGACCACTTCTTCTGTACAGGGAATACCACTTGAGATCTTCTCTAAAGAGCAGACGAAATAGAGAAAAGAAAACAGAAACAGAGAAGACCACTTCTTCTGTACAGGGAATACCACTTGAGATCTTCTCTAAAGAGCAGACGAAATAGAGAAGAGAAACAGAAACAGAGAAAACCTCCTGAGATCTTCTGTAAAGAGAAGACCACTTGATGTCCTCTTAACAGAGAAAGCAGAAACAGAGTAAAGAGAATACCACTTCTTCTGTACAGGGAATACCACTTGAGATCTTCTGTAAAGAACAGACAACATGAGGTCTTCTGAACAGAGAAGATCTCTTGAGATCTTCTGTAAAGAAAAGACCACTTGGGGTCTTCTTAACAGAAAAAATAGAAACAGAGATGATCTCTTGAGATCTTCTGTAAAGAGAAGACCACTTGAGGTCTTCTTAACAGAGAAAACCTCTTGAGATCTTCTGTAAAGAGAATACCACTTCTTATGTACAGGAAATACAACTTGAGATCTTCTGTAAAGAACAGACGACATGAGGTCTTCTGAACAGAGAAGATCTCTTGAGATCTTCTGTAAAGAGAAGACCACTTGAGGTCTTCTTAACAGAGAAAACCTCTTGATATATTCTCTACAGAGAAGACCTCTTGAGATCTTCTGTAAAGATAATTCCACTTCTTCGTACAGGAAATACAACTTGAGATCTTCTGTAATGAACAGACCACATGAGGTCTTCTGAACACAGAAGATCTCTTGAGATCTTCTGTAAAAAGAAGACCATTTGAGGTCTTCTTAACAAAGAAAGCCTCTTAATGTCTCTTGTAAAGAGAAGACTGCTTGAGATTACCTCTAAAGAGAATACCTCTTCTTCTGTACCGGGAATACCACTTGAGATCTTCTGTAAAGAGCAGACGAGAAGATCTCTTGAGATCTTATTCTGTAAAGATAAGATCACCTGAGGTCTTCTTAACAGAGAAGACCTCTGTTTTACAAGGAAAAACTCTTGAAGTCTTCTACCCAAAAAAGACCCCTTAAAGTCTTCTTCCCAAAAAAGCCAACTCAGAGATGACCCTTTGAAGTCTCTACCCCGAGAAGACCACTTGTGATTTTCTATACCAAGGAGATCTCTTGAGAAAACGTTTTGAGGTCACCTATACGTAGAAGACTTTGGGGTCTTCTATACCGAAAGGACGCCTGAGGACTTTATTCGGAGACCTGTTGAGACCTTCAATACACAGAAGAACAGTGGAGATTATTTCACAGAGAAGACCTTATGAACGTTTTTTTTACCCAGAGAGCGTCCTTTGAGGTCTTTTGGCACAAGTAAGACCTCTTGGAGAGACTTATTTAAGGCATATTGTTGCTTGATATGTAACATTTTTTATCTCATCTCTCCCAGTGTACACCACCTCACTCGTTGCAGGTAGTTTTATGGTCAAGTTTAAAATTGTTGCCAAACCATATTTTGTTCGGCCATTCAGAATGACGTTTTAATTCCCTGCTGGTGGTCGCTCTTGTGAGTTAGTTAGGCTATTCCGCATGTACAATGTAGCCACCGTACTAAAAAAGGTTAATCATGTATGAAGTACGTGTGTACACAACATGTCCATTGAGTAGTTGTAGAGGCCATTATGGCCACAACGTGGACTGGCCATAATCATTTTGTGCAAAAGTGCACAGATATTGGCAACAACTACAACAACAGTCATTCATTTTTTTTTATTCAAGAAGTTCAAAAATCAAGTTTCAATTTGAAGTTTAACCTTTTATGGTCGGCCATAAGTGGCAGTTTTGAAATTACTATAATTTCCTGTATGTCATTTTGTTGTCTGGCAAAAGGAAGTCATGTCATCATCATCGTTTTCAAACTCATAACGGCAAAAGAACATTAGACTTGGAATGAAGTTCAGAGAATATGACAAAGACGACAGAAACGTCAACTAGCGCCACATTTCATGATTAGGCGCCTTTTTGAATTATTCATATCATCACCGACATCGAATCGAATGACAGCTGTCAAAAAAATTGTTATTCATAATTCAATAGATATGGTAGAGGAAAATGTAGTTTTTTTTATTTGCGAATATGTGAAAAGGTTGGAGTATTATGTTTGAAAGCTATTGGATACGCTCTACCAAAAGTTAGATACAATTCTCCCTTTCTCTGGAGGGGTAATTTTTGTAAATAAAATGTTAGAATATCTTAAATGTTATCTTAGGGAAATTAGAAAATTGTAGCATCAGTCTTCTAGGGGACGTCCCTTTAGGAAATTTTGCCTATACAGGGCGAGATAAAAAACTGCAACAAAGTCAAACGCCATAATTTTTACATTTTTTTAATTTTTATTGAATGAAAGCAACAAATGTCAGAAATAGCATCAAATTTTGGAATAAGTTTAGATTTGTTCAAATTGGTCACCTTTGGCACGAATTATGGCCTTCAAACGGCCAATGAAATAGTCACACGTTGCCCGAATGTTACTTTGCGGTATTTTGGCCCATTCCCGGCGAAGCGCTTGTTTGAGGTGATCGACACTTTGGTATTTTTTCATGCCAACCTTGCTTTTCAAAACACTCTAGACACAATGGTCCAACGGATTGGTATCCGGAGATTTTGGTGGCCATTGTGCGCTGGAAATGAAGCGAGGACCCTCATTTTGGCGCGTGCTAAGTGCGACGGTGTTGAGTCCTGTTGGAAAATCCAAGGTCTGCGGCAAAAATGTTTGCGTGTCTAAGGCTTTAATACATCCTTCAGAATATTTTCGCGATAATATTCGGCATTTATTCTGATGCCACGGTCGGTTAATACGAGCAGAAAGCGACCATCGTCTGTTATGGCGGCCCACACCATCACCATGGCCGGCGCTTGATTTCTGGTGGCCAACCGAAGGTGCACATTTTCAGCTGACCTCTTTGGCGAGTAAACACAATCATTTTGTTTGTTTACAAACTGCTGGACAACGAATTTTTTCTCATCGGAGAAAACAAATTCGGCAGTTCACCACTTTCGGCCAAGCGAAGCAACTCTTTAGCTCTTTTGAGTGTATTTTCTTTCTGTTGCGGTGTAAGTTCTTGCACTATTTGAAATTTCAATGGCGTTGCCCCGAGCTTATTTTTCAATATTTGCCGAATGGAATATTGCGATATGTTCAGCTCACAAGCCATTTTTCGGCCACTGCGACGCGGGTTTCGATCAAGCCGCTTCTTTACTTTGCGAACCATTTCTGCTGATGATGCTGTTTTCTTCCGTCCACTTCCTTGACGTCGGGCTACGCTACCAGTATCAAAGTAACGAGCAATAGTACGAGACACAGAAGATTTATTCACATTTAAATGCTGGAGTGCTCTAACGATAGCCACATGTGGTTCTCCAGCCAAAAAAAAAATTACACTATTACGAATAATTAGATATGACAGAAGTGTGAAGTTGGTTGCAGTTTTTTCATCTCACCCTGTACAACACCAAAAATTCTAGATTCAATAATAATAATCTCAAAAATCCAATGGAATTTCTTCATTTCCGAAAATACGCCACCCATTTTGCTTAGACGATATCTAAGATTTGTCACCGGCCCAACCCAAGACAATTTCTTAAATTTTTATTTCTTTTTTCCTCATTGCCTTATGTGTCATTGAATCTTGGCTGCTTTCTTTTAATTGAATTTTTTTTTTTGAAATTATGCGGCCTGATGGCGGTACGAGTTTTGTTCTCGCAATAAAATGTTGATTAATTTAACATTTTTGCCAAAAATTACAAAAAAAAAAAAAAAAACAATAAAAATCGACAACAGAAACTCAAATAATTGAATATTTTAATTAGATTCGAAAAAATATGATATACCGACATGTTGACGAATATGTTTAACAATCAAATTTATTTTTGGTTTTCTAGCAAATTGCGATTCAGTCACACACATTTTTGTTTTTTTGAAAAGCCTTTGTTGGTTTTGGTGGGTAATAAAGTAGTGGCTCAAATTTTGCTAAATTGGCAATTACAGCTTATAAGGCAGTTAATAAAAATTATCGAGTGTTTTAAATCCTCCAAAAAAAGTGCCATAGCTACTAAAATTTGCTGAATTTTATTACAGATCGTTAATCGGACATTAAACTTTGCATGGCTCAAATTTTGGTGAACAAAATCTAAATTTAATTGAAAATACGGTTATCCGAAAAGACACCAAAAGACGGAGGCACTCAAAAGGCCTTCTAACTTATTCCCTGCATTTCAGAAGACTCCCATAGCTTATAAAAGACATCCCAATACTTCTTAAGAGAGCCAGAAAATATACGAGACTTTTACGATTTTCTAAGAATTATGAAGGCTCTCAACAACAAGTAAAAGGCTGTTCGTCAAAAAATCTCTCATAATTGAAGAAGTCCTCACAAAGGGATCTTGAAGGTCAATCATCGACAGAAGACCATTTGGAGATGACATATTAAGAAACGGCTTTTTAAAGATCTACACATTGACTCTACCTCTATACAATCATAAATCATTTAAAGGCATCAAGGCATATAAGACATAGCACAAGTCATAAAATCACAAAATAACTGTGCACGGCTTCTACTATTCTATTCAGGTCTTCTATACCAAAAAAAAAAACTCTCAGTTTCTCAGCTTTTGCCTCTCCCCTCTCAATGCCTAAAAAAACTCAGTTCAAATGATTTTTATACAAACAAGTTATGTACAGAAGAATAATTAAAGAGGAGTTCTGTACAAGGAAATATTCTCTAGAAAGAAAGTATATTAAAGTCTTATATACGGAAAGAAATCCTGAGGTATTCTAAAAAGAAAATAAACTTCCAGAGATCTTCCATACAAGAAATAGCCTTGAGGTATTGCATAAAGAAGATCTCTTGAGAATTTTTTATATTGCGGAGACTTTTTAAGCCACTCGTATAGAGGAGACCTCTATTTAACTTATATGCAGAGAATGCCTCTTAGGGATAAGGGTTTCATGTATGTCACGTAAGTACTGGACATCTCACATATTTTATAGGTCTTCTATTTGTAGTACGTCAAAGAGCAACTAGTTCTCTAGATAGATAGAAAACCTACAAAACTTCTTCTATACGGAAAAGATCTTGAAAATATAAAGAGACTTCTTGATGCCTTCCACAATAGGGCGAAGAGACCTCTTGACGTATTCTTCTATACGGCGAAGGGATATTTTGAGGTCATCTTCTATACGGCGAAAAAACTTTCTGATGTATTCTTCTATACAGCCAGAGAAGAGACCTCGAGGTCTTCTTCTATACGGCCGAAAAAGAGACCTCTCGAGGCCTTCTTCTATACTGCGAAGAAACCTCTCGATGTCTTCTTTAATAGGGAGAAGAAACCTCTTGAGGTCTCCTTCTATACTGCGAAGATACCTCTTGAGGTCTTCTTCTATACCGCGAAGATACCTCTCGAAGAAACCTCTTGAGGTCTTCTTCTATAGGGTGAAGAGATCTCTTGAGGTTTTCTTTTTTAGGGCGAAGATACATCTCGAAGTCTTCTTCTATAGGGCGAAGAAACCTCTCGGAGTCTTCTTCTATAGGGCGAAGAAACCTCTTGAGGTGTTCTTCTATTCGGCGAAGAGACCTCTTGAGGTCTTCTTCTGTTCGGCGAAGAGACCTCTTGAGGTCTTCTTCTATTCGGCGAAGACCTTTTTTACGTGGTTTTCTTAAAAATATCTCACATAACAAGTACTATCATTAGGTCTCCCATAAGGAGACGACCTCCAAAGGTATTCCAAATGACCTTTTATACAAGGTGGCGCTAAAGTAAGCCTCCTATCAGAAAATGCTATAAATTTTACGTTTAGGGCCAATGTCAGTTCTGTTTTGACATTTTTGTAGTAAAAACATGCGAAATACACGTTAATAAAAAAGGTTACGCTACACTGCTACAAAACGCGGAATATTGGTGATTATTTATTTAACAAATAGACGATCGGTGACTTTGACACAACGTGAATTTGGTCGCAGATTTGGTGGCCGTCTAACGCCTACTGGTGCCTTGAAGAGACTGGCACTACAAAAGATGCTGCCAGGCGTGGCAGACCCCATAATATTCTTTCTGCAGAGAATATTGTTGCTGTAGCCGAGAATGTCATGGCAGCGCCGTCGACATCGATCAGACGACGTGCCACGCAAATGGGTATCAGTCGACGGTCTTTACAATTTTGGTACAAGGTTTGAAGATGTTCCAGTACAAAGTCCAGATGGTGCATCAGCTGTTGACCGTCAATCGCGTCTAACATACGCTCAAGCCATCCTTAATCACCACCAAGAACATGATTTTTCATCAAAAATAATCAAACAATTGAGGCCAATTTCCATCTTAGCGCGTACGTAAATAAGCAAAATTTACGCTTCTGGGGCATTGAAAATCCGAGAAGAGCTATTACACCCGCTCAAAGTCAATGTATGGTGTGCTGTTTTCGCTGGAGGAGTCATCGGACATTTTTACTTCAAAGACGTCGCGGGCCAAACGGTTTCTGTAAAGGATGAACGTTAAAAAACAATGTTCAATGACTTCTTTTTGTCGAAACTTGATGATTTGCGATTGGAAAACATGTAATTCGAACAAGACGGTGCAAGGGTACACACTGCACGTGACACAATCGATATGCTTAATCTCCCGTTTTCGAGATTTGCACTGGCCAGAAAGATCGCCTGATTTGACCGCTCCAGACTTCTTTTTGTGAGGCTCTTTGAAGTCGCGGGTTTATGTCAGCAAAGACAATATCCTTCAAGTATGTGAGAACATATTGCAGGAAGTTTTTTTCTTTTTTTTTTCGAAGTGATAGAAACTGCCATAAAAAGGGCTCAGATTACAAAAAACTGTGGCGGAGGCCATTTACATGACATCATATTCTCGACTTGATGTAAAACAAACTAATGGCCCAACTAAAAATAATCCTTTTTTTGTTTTAAATTACAACCAAAAAAAAAAAAAAACATCGGAAGTTTACTTTTGCGCCACCTTGTATTTAAAAGCCTTCCAAAAAGACTTGTATGGCGATAAGTCCTTAAAAGTGGTCTATATGGAATACCTTTAAATTTGTTCTATATAGAAGACTATTAAAAACGTCATTATTAGTTCTTCTTTCTTTCGGGAATACTGCCTAATATTCCGAAAAACAATTTCTGTAGTTGAAGAACCTCAAAATCCCGGCCATATCATAACATGTTCAACAGATTTTCTAGAATGGAGATACTTCATAAGGTTATTTTTGGTAAAATATCCCTAAAAATTGCCTCAATAGATATTAATGCATCGGCTAATATATGTCCTTCTGTAGGAGAGACCCCTTTGAAAGGACTAATTTTATATATAGAACTTGTTGTATACATGAATACCGAAGAGTTTTCAATTAATAAAAGTTCTTCAAAGACATTTTTCAGGTAGAAGCGATGTTCTGTTAGGGTTATAAATCTTTTTGGAGTGATCTGAGTCATATTTTTAATATTTTAATTTAATAAAGAAACAATTGTGTCATGTAAAAAATACTCAATCGACAACTAAAAAATTTGAATTTCAAATTACGTTCCTCATAACGACATTTAAAATTGGATAAAATCACACAACTTATTTGTTGTTATTGTTACTATAACAACAAATATCATCATTTTCTATTAAAGCTAATAAACAATGTCCATTGACACCGCGGACAGATGGTGATCATGATGACGGGATACACACCAAAACATGGCTTAAATGTCTATCTTCATTCCAGTGTCGCCATATTATTTTACGCGCAGCTTGATTGGTTCTCGGGAGGGAGGAGGGGATTATTAAAATAAACAGCATCCAACAAAACAATTGAATTCAATTAAAAATTGTTTCATATTGTTGCAAAAAAAAAGTTCTGGTCCATTCTTTGCAAATTTTGAAAGGAGCGGAAAACTGCACAGCTTTCTTGCCATGAGTTTCTTCGCTAACAAATGAAAATGATGGGTAAACATAGAATCAACCAGAACAGCAGCATCAACAACAACAGCATCAGGCACATTGTTGTGTCCAGACATCAGTAATGGCGTAAGAAAAAATTGAAAGCGAATAATTAAATTTAACAGGCGGCACATGGCGGGATGGCTGGATGAATGTCCCGGCCGGTCCAGACAAATGAACAACGAATAACAACTGGGAGAAAGACAAACTATTTCTTCACAACAGGGTTGCCATATGTAGATTGGAAAAAGATTAAAAATGGTTGGCGATTTCCAGACAAAACTGGACTTGAAAAAGAATCTTGTGGAGAAGTTAACCTAGCTTTGAGCCTGATGCCTTTCTGTGGAGTTCCCGAAAGACAAACTATTTCTTTCTAACAGGGTTGCCATATGTATGTAGATTGGAAAAAGGTGGCGATGATAGAACTGGACTTAGAATGATAACTTGTAAAGAAGTTAATCCAGTTTAGAGCCTGATGCCTTTCTGTGGAGCTCTCGAAAGACAAACTATTTCTTCACAACAGTGTTGCAATATCTAGATTGGAAAAAGATTAAAGATGGTTAGTGATTTCCTGTCAAAAATTGACTTAGAATGAGCAATTAATTTGGTTTAGAGCCTGGTGTCCTTCTGTGGAGCTCACGAAATGTTATCTTTATCAGGATTAAATTAACAACCCTCAAAATCTCCATAAATCATTTCTATGTTGTCGATAACAAAAATGTCTATAGAAAATATTGTCGATAACAATAATTGATATAGAAAATATTGTCGATAACAATAATTGCTACAGAAAATATTGTCGATAACAATAATTTCTATAGAATGTATTGTCGATAACAATAATTTCTATACAAAATATTATCGATAACAATAATTTCTATAGAATGTATTGTCGATAACAATAATTTCTATACAAAATATTATCGATAACAATAATTTCTATAGAAAATATTGTTGATAGCAATAATTTCTATAGAAAATGTTGTCGATAACAACAATATTTCTATAGAATATGTCGATAACAACAATATTTCTATAGAAAATATTGTCGATAACAACAATATTTCTATAGAAAATATTGTCGATAACAACAATATTTCTATAGAAAATATTGTCGATAACAACAATATTTCTATAGAAAATGTTGTCGATAACAACAATTTCTATAGAAAATGTTGTCGATAACAACAATTTCTGTAGAAAATGTTGTCGATAACAACAATTTCTATAGAAAATGTTGTCGATAACAACAATTTCTATAGAAAATGTTATCGATAACAACAATTTCTATAGAAAATGTTGTCGATAACAACAATTTCTATAGAAAATGTTGTCGATAACAACAATTTCTATAGAAAATGTTGTCGATAACAACAATTTCTATAGAAAATGTTGTCGATAACAACAATTTCTATAGAAAATGTTGTCGATAACAACAATTTCTATAGAAAATGTTGTCGATAACAACAATTTCTATAGAAAATGTTGTCGATAACAACAATTTCTATAGAAAATGTTGTCGATAACAACAATTTCTATAGAAAATGTTGTCGATAACAACAATTTCTATAGAAAATGTTGTCGATAACAACAATTTCTATAGAAAATGTTGTCGATAACAACAATTTCTATAGAAAATGTTGTCGATAACAACAATTTCTATAGAAAATGTTGTCGATAACAACAATTTCTATAGAAAATGTTGTCGATAACAACAATTTCTATAGAAAATGTTGTCGATAACAACAAAATACAAAACCCTAAATGAAGTTAGCTCCCAACTCGGTTTGAAGCTCAATTTTTAGACCATTCAAAACCAACAGTCGATAAATCGCTATTGTTAAGTTGTTGCTCTTTTCTTGATGTTCCAAAATGTCCTCTTTGGAGAAATTTAAATACATACATCTAACAATAGGCTAATTTGGTATGAATCTAGGCCTAGAGTTTATAACACTTCAGCCTAAGTGATATCTTTATTAAAATTCCCAGATTGAGGTCAAGAAATTGTCTTCTAAAAATCCCCTTCTTTTTTATAAATAGGGCAACCTTGTTCCCCCAGCCAATTGTTCAATCAGACAGATTTTTTCACCAGTCTTCTTTCATTGCCCCTTGTATGTCTATATGCTTATGCCTGGAATCACCATAAAATCACGTTCTCATCTTCATCAGCATCATCATTGTTGATAAAGACCAAAAAGCTGCAAATCGATGAGGAGTGATGTGTGAAACGAAGAGAAAAAACAAAAACTCATCATTGAAAATCAATGGTGGAGGACAAGGAGTTGCATACACACAGAATCTGTTGCACCAACAGCTAGGGTTTTCAGTTTATTTTTTGTTCTTGTTTGAAATTGGCGAAAAAACAAAGCGTGAAAATGCAAGGAAAATATTTATAAAAATTCTGGCAGGCACGCAGACAGCTGAACAGCAGCGGAGCCATTAAGGCAGCCAGACAGACCAGCAGATGGAATTTCTGGATACCAGTTCTCAAATGAATGAACAGAACCAGCCGCAACAGTCACAGCTCAACGACAGGAATGGCCAACTATTTTTGTAGAGACAGACACAAAAGCTAGGTATTGGTTGTTCTCCACTCAATGGGTATTTAATGGGATCAAACTGGGTATTGATAAAAAAATGTAGAAGAAGAAAAAGAAGCAGAGAAACGTCTGGCAAAATAAACAGTTTTGTAACTCTTCTATTTGTTCAGAATAGCAGGCACTGCTGCTAATGCCTATCAAATATATTTTTTTAACTATCAATTGTTGTTTTAGATTAATGTAATGGGATTTTAAAGACGAAGCAAAGAAGAGGCAAAGAGAAAGAAAATTTCGTTGATAACAACAACAACAATTTTTCCGATAACAACATTTTATATTGAAATTTTTGTTAACGACAACATTTTCCATAAATAACAACCTCGATAACAACAATTTCTATAGAAAATATTGTCGATAACAATAATTTCTATAGAAAATGTTGTCGATAAAAATAATTTCTATAGAAAATGTTGTCGATAACAACAATTTCTATAGAAAATATTGTCGATAACAATAAATTCGATAGAAAATATTGTCGATAACAATAATTTCTATGGAAAATATTGTCGATAACAATAATTTCTATGGAAAATATTGTCGATAACAATAATTTCTATAGAAAATATTGTCGATAATAATAATTTCTATAGAAAATATTGTCGATAACAATAATTTCCATAGAAAATATTGTCGATAACAATAATTTCCATAGAAAATATTGTCGATAACAATAATTTCTATAGAAAATATTGTCGACAACAATAATTTCTAGAGAAAATATTGTCGATAACAATAATTTCTATGGAAAATATTGTCGATAACAAAAATTTATATGGAAAATATTGTCGATAACTATAATTTCTATAGAAAATGTTGTCGATAACAATAATTTCTATAGAAAATATTGTCGATAACAATAAATTCGATAGAAAATATTGTCGATAACAATAATTTCTATAGAAAATATTGTCGATAACAATAATTTCGATAGAAAATATTGTCGATAACAATAATTTCGATAGAAAATATTGTCGATAACAATAATTTCGATAGAAAATATTGTCGTAACAATAATTTCGATAGAAAATATTGTCGAAAACAATAATTTCGATAGAAAATATTGTCGATAACAATATTTCGATAGAAAATATTGTCGATAACAATAATTTCGATAGAAAATGTTGTCGATAACAATAATTTCCATAGAACATATTGTCGACAATAATTTCTATAGAAAATGTTGTCGATAACCGTAAGAATCTCTCTCGCAAACAAACTTTTTTCAATTATTGATGGTCGCAATTACTATGAATCATTTTCCTAGACTACTTTTTTCAAGATCGACATATATAAAAAAGAAAATATTTTTTTTTTTGTCTTTCATTGTTACATTCGATATTTTGTTATTACGGCCAAAGGTAATTAATAAAGATCGGCATATAATCGCTGAAACGCCCTCATTAGAATTCTTAATCTCATGTCTGTTAGGCTTAACTTATCCCGAACATGTTAACGGCCTTTTTGTTATTTGATTGTGAAAACCAAATAACAACAATACCAAAAATCTAAGAAAAAAAAAACAACACCAATAGAGGGTACGCATCATTAATCATATTCACGCAATATTGTTGTTTTGTCGGTTTGTTCTGTAAACAGAGGTTAACTCCGGTCCTCGGCCGTTGTTGCTTGTTCATCAAAAATTCTAGGCTCGTCTGTCTGTTCCGTCGACGAGATGATGTGATGTGATGCTGCTGATATGGATCGGGCCATGCAATTGTAATGTTGCCGCCGCAGTGTAATGAAATCCACGCAAGAAGTACATAAGAAAGAAGAGGCCATGTTTATACCATTTCACCGCAATTTAACATCTAAACGATTTCATACTGCAACTCGGCAGGACGGACTACAACAACAACATTGATGCCATTATCCATGCACCTTGTGTGTTGTTGGTCTCTGTTTGATGATGACTTGGTTGCATGGCTTACTTCAACTTCATCGCCACTCTCATTGTTTGCCTGACAAAAACACACGCACACAACAACAACTCCACTCCATAGCAAACGAGAAGAAAATGAGCCATACGTGCCTCATGTTGATCCACTGCAGCATCTCTTGCATCTGCAACATGCGATTGGACTATGGACTGCATCATTGATACTCTGAAAGTTCTGGCAGAATTGGCCCTCTTCTCTTTTGTTCTTTGGCAGGGTGATTTGTTGTGGATATTGTTGTTGTTGTTGTTTTCTCTTCTTCGTTTATTTGTTTTAGCATCTTTTCGGTCTTTCTTAGTAGGTCCGGGTCCGTCTTTAAGAAACTATGTTTGTGTTACGTTACTTGGTCTATTGTTGTAGTTTGGGGCTTTGTTGTTGTGGCTGCTTGCCATCGTATAGTGCGTTTTCTATGGCCTTATAGCCTTTATGGCATGTTGTTTGTTTTTGCTTTCACTCCTCCTTTGATGAGTTGGGTTCGTGTTGTTGTTGTTCTTGCTTTTGTTTTATAAACAAGCCTTGTCTTTGTTAGGCTGTCGTCTAAACCGTCGTCATCATCATCCTCATCGGCTGGCTTTGTTAACTGTCAGATCCCCATTCTTCCTCAACCATTTTTGGACCCCTCCCACCCCTCAGCCTTGTACCTGTCTTTCATTAATTTTTCTCTCTGCCTTTTACTCAACTTTTCGCCTTATAATTGAAATTTTAGTTAGAACTTCTTTCCAGAATAAAATATCATATTTCACCGTGAGCACCCCTATAATTACCGAGAAATGGATATGCCACACATTTTTTGGGGGAAGATATCTTACAAATGTTAGGGAAAAAGAAAATGCGCGGCGGTTTAATTGATTAGCTGAAAGAAATGCATTCTAATTAAAGAAAATCAAAACGTTTCCTTTTGTTCATGGTGTTGGATTTCCAAAGCCACCATGTGAAAAAGTTATACCTCGATTAACAGTTACCTGTATTACAACACATTGAAGCACCTCCGAAGGTCCTCTTAAACATATGTTGAATATGTCCTCATAAATTTGATATTGAAAGAGCTGTATACATTTGTTATTGACAGGATTCTCTAACAACAAATATCGAGAACACTTTTTTTTTTAAATTGTTGTCATCGCCCACATGTTTTATATATATTGTGGTTATCACACACATACACATAGAAAAAGTAGACAATATTTTCTAAAGGAAATATTGGCATCGAATATTTTTTTATAAAAATTGTTCGAATCGATACGATTTTCTACAAGAAAGTCTTATCGACAATATTTCTCATAAAAAAGTTATTATCGACATTCTTTACAAGAACATTTAATATCGACAACATGTTCTAGGAAAAATTTTATCGATAACAGTTTCTATAGAAAACGTTGCTATCGACAACATTTTCTATAGAAAATGTTGCTATCGACAACATTTTCTATAGAAAATGTTGCTATCGACAACATTTTCTACAGAAAAGGCTGTTATCGACAACATTTTCTATAGAAAAGGTAGTTATCGACAACAATTTCTAAAGAAAAGGTAGTTATCGACAACATTTTCCAAAGAAAAGGTAGTTATCGACAACATTTTCTATATAAAAGTTTGATATCAACAACATTTTCTATAGAATTTGTTGTTGTCGACAACATTTTCGATAGAAATTGTTGTTATCGACAACATTTTCTGTAGAAAAGGTTGCTATCGACAGCATTTTCTATAGAAAAGGTTGCTATCGACAGTATTTTCTATAGAAAATGTCGTTATCGACCACATTTTCGATAAAAATTGTTATCGACAACATAAAAGGTTGTTAATGAATATGGTCATTTTCGATAACATTTTCTATAGATTGTTGTTATCGACAACATTTTCTATAGAAATTGTTGTTATCGACAACATTTTCTATAGAAATTGTTGTTATCGACAACATTTTCTATAGAATTTGTTGTTATCGACAACATTTTCTATAGAAATTGTTGTTATCGACAACATTTTCTATAGAAATTGTTGTTATCGACAACATTTTCTATAGAAATTGTTGTTATCGACAACATTTTCTATAGAAATTGTTGTTACCGACAACATTTTCTATAGAAATTGTTGTTATCGACAACATTTTCGATAGAAATTGTTGTTATCGACAACATTTTCGATAGAAATTGTTGTTATCGACAACATTTTCTATATAAAAGGTTGTTATCGACAACATTTTATATAAAAAAGGTTGTTATCGACAAATTGTTGCTATCGACAATATTTTCTATATAATTTGTTGTTATCGACAACATTTTTGATAGATATTGTTGTTATCGACAACATTTTGTTATCGACATTTTCTATAGAAATTGTTGCTATCGACAACATTATTTATAGAAAAGGTTGTTGTCGACAACATTTTCTATAGAAAAGGTTGTTATCGACAATATTTTCTTTAGAAAAGGTTGTTATCGACAACATTTTCTATAGAAAAGGTTGTTATCGACTAATAAACAAACGTTGTTTTTATAAAAGCAACAAAAAAGGAATAAAGCCTGACCATTTTGCAACAACGAAAAAGTTGTTATCCACAACATTTTCTATAGATAAACGCTAAAACTTCTTATATTGAAAGTTATTCTTTCCGACAACATTTTCTACAGAAATTGTTTATAAATTCCTCTGACCGACATTTTCAATGGAAAATTCTATTTTGAAAAAGTTACCTATCTTATTGATATCAAATAATTTTCTTTCATGATTCGTACTCCATCCACGAGGTATAAAATTAAACAGAGGCGTATCACCACAAAACTAATCAAAAAGAATCATAAAAGAAAATTGTGTTATCTTTCATCTCAACTATTGTGAAGATGATAATGTGAGATGACGATACAAGGAGGACTTAGAAGAAACGCCAACAACTCATCCTCTACTGATCATCATAATTATAAGAACTATACGTACCTACATACAGACAAGTATAGAAAGAAAAGTCATGAATGTAACAAAGATATAGAAGAGGAACAAAAGTTCCGCATACATTTTTCACATTAAAAGGAAAAAAATGTAACAAAATGTGTTTTTTATGATTCTTATGATGCTGCTGCTTTTGCAAGCGAGTGATGAGTGGCTGTTGGCTGGCTGACTTGGCTTTTGATTTAACCAACAATCCAACCAACTCGACTGTTTTCCCTCAACATATTACAGGAGGCATTGCGGTCCTATTATGATGAAAGCATGCTGGGCTGGCTGGTTGTTGGAAAACTATAAGATAAGAGATTCTTTTATTTTCCTTTGTGTGTTTTCCATGTTTTCCATGTTTTTTTTTTTTTTTTTTTTTTTTTTTTTGTAGCAGAAAAAATTGCTATGTCGATAAGTAAAACAAAACATAAATGAAAAGAATAGTTCGCTTTTATGTGGCTGGATGGCTATAAAAGTAACAGCAAACATGGAGAGAGAAGAGCAACAAATACTTTAAAGACTTTGTGTTATTAAAGTTAAAATCATCTGCCTACAGGGCGGCCGTAGAGGAAGATTCATGTTCATGATCTGTGGGGTAATTCGACATTAAATAGGTGATAAATAGAGCCTAGAGGAAGTTTTGCTGAAGTTAAGGAGAAAACATACTGTGAATAAGATTATAGTTTATGGACAGCCCGTGGAGAAGAGGAATTATTGACGGAGTTGGAAAAACTTTGAGATTCTATGAAAAAAAACTCAATACTTCTTGGCCATCTGTTTTTTTTTTAATAGATTTTTTAGTTTTTCTATATAAATGTTAATCTCGATTATATTTTCTGAGCAAATTGTTGCTATCGACAACTTTGCCATAATGCGATTATCGAAAATATTGTCGATAGGCATTAATAGTATTGGCAAAACATTTACAGGAAAACCATAGAAAAACAGAATTTGTTGTTATCAACCACATTTTCAATAGAAAAAGTTGCGATCGACAACATTTTCTATAGAAAAAGTTGCGATCGACAACATTTTCTATAGAAAAAGTTGCGATCGACAACATTTTCTATAGAAAAAGTTGCGATCGACAACATTTTCTATAGAAAAAGTTGCGATCGACAACATTTTCTATAGAAAAAGTTGCGATCGACAACATTTTCTATAGAAAAAGTTGCGATCGACAACATTTTCTATAGAAAAAGTTGCGATCGACAACATTTTCTATAGAAAAAGTTGCGATCGACAATATTTTTTTTTGAAAAAGTTTCGATCGACAAAATTTTCTTTAGATAAAGGTGTTATCGACAAAATGTTCTATAGAAATTGTTGTTATCGACAACACTTTCTATAGATAAAGGTGTTATCGACAAAATGTTCTATAGAAATTGTTGTTATCGACAACACTTTCTATAGAAATTGTTGTTATCGAAAACACTTTCTATAGAAATTGTTGTTATCGAAAACACTTTCTATAGAAATTGTTGTTATCGACAACACTTTCTATAGAAATTGTTGTTATCGATAACACATTCCATAGAAATTGTTGTCATCGATAACACTTTCTATAGAAATAGTTGTTATCGATAACACTTTCTATAGAAATTGTTGTTATCGATAACACTTTCTATAGTAATTGTTGTTATCGATAACACTTTCTACAGGAATTGTTGTTATCGATAACACTTTCTATAGAAATTGTTGTTATCGATAACACTGTCTATAGAAATTGTTGTTATCGACAACATTTTCTATAGAAATTGTTGTTATCGACAACATTTTCTATAGAAATTATTGTTATCGACAACATTTTCTAAAGAAATTGTTGTTGTCGACAACTGTTTTATGAACAATATTTTCAAGAGAAACAGTAACCACCGTTTCTATAAATTAACCAAGTTTTTTTTATAGAAGTTGGTTTTATCGATAACATTTTGTTTTCACAGAGTTGCTATCGGTTTAATTTTCTGTAAGAAAATGGTTATCGACTCAATCCATTATGTGAATATGACCTCCTTCATCCTTCAATTTTTTATTCATACCTATCCAACACTTGTTTATAGAAAAACCAAACCAGGTCAAATTCCAAATTGCAGTTTGCAAGGACTGATCCTGTGTTTTGTAAAATTTAATTAAAACCCCGAATGCAGGTATATGCGTTTGTGTCTACGCTTAAATACCCAACTCTAATTGTTGTTCTGTACTCACCTGTGAATCATTAAAATTAAAATCTCTTTCAGCGTTTGAAATTACAGGATGCAGCACCAATAGCAGCACAAAACTGTATAGCACTAAAGGATGTGTTGTTGTTGATGTTATGTTGCACCAGCGTCGCGTTGTCCTTGATGATGGTGCGGCTGCTGCTGAGGATGGCGATGATGATGAATATGGCGATGTCGCTGACGTCATTGTTTGTGTTGTTGTCGATGCCATCATCGACAACTTCCTTGTCCTCGTCCTCGTTCTGCTACTGCTGATGCAGTCGCAGCTATGGCTGTTGTGACAGTTGTTGTCTAATTCTGTGGCGTCGCTAAATGTCGTCGCTAAACGCGAATTTAATTTGGCCACCATCAAGAGAAGACTTTTTCGTGTTCTGCGTTTTTGTTTTGTCTTTCGTTTTGGATTGTGCAAAACGCTCTAAGCAACTAAATTTGTTGTAAACTTGTCGTAAATGTAAAATCCTAAAAATAATTTTAATACTTTTTTTCTTTTTGGTTCGTGGTAAAAAAATAAAAAAGATATCTTAAGTCGTAGAGGACTTTAACGCCAATGTTTTGGTTGCACGTTGAGGTTGTCGTTAGCAGCAGTGATGGTTTGGTTGTTTGACAGACACCGAAATAAAAGACCAGGGTAGGTTAGCACAAAAAATTGCAGGCTAATAAATTCCAAAAGTTACTTCATCTGTAAAGAGAACGGGGGGAGAAGAAAAAACAAATGAATATTTTGTAAGAAAGACCACTGAAATCAGAAACAAGTTAATTTGGTCGACATGGCGAACAGAGAAGCGCATTATTGAAACTAGAAGCGGCATTATTGAATCGAATGAATGAAAATGTTGTGAAATTGTTGTAAAGAGACAGTGGAATGGTATTTGAATTAAAAGCTTAACGTTGATATCGATAGCAACATTTTCGGCAGAAATCGGTGTAGAGAAATAGGTGATGTAGGTAAAATTTTGAGGAGGCATTGTTATCGAAAATATTTTCTATAGAAATTGTTCTTATCGACAACATTTCCGATAGCAATTGTTGTTATCGACAACATTTCCGCTAGAAATTGTTATTATCGACAACATTTCCGATAGAAATTGTTGTTATCGACAACATTTCCGATTGAAATTGTTGTTATCGACAACATATTCTATAGAAATTGTTCTTATCAACAACAACAATTTTTATAGAAATTCTTGTTATCGACAACATTTTCTATAGAAATTGTTGTTATCGACAACTTTTTTTGCGACGGAAATTCTTGTTATCTTCTATAAAAATTGTTTTTATCGACAACATTTTGTTGTCGACAACAATTTCTATAAAAAATGTTGTCCATTGTTCTATAGAAATTGTTTTCGACAACATTTTCTATAGAAATTGTTGTTATCGACAACATTTTCTATAGAAATTGTTATTATCGACAACATTTTCTATAGAAATTGTTGTTATCGACAACATTTTCTACAGAAATTGTTGTTATCGACAACATTTTCTACAGAAATTGTTGTTATCGACAACATTTTCTATAGAAATTGTTGTTATCGACAACATTTTCTATAGAAATTGTTGTTATCGACAACATTTTCTATAGAAATTGTTGTTATCGACAACATTTTCTATAGAAATTGTTGTTATCGACAACATTTTCTATAGAAATTGTTGTTATCGACAACATTTTCTATAGAAATTGTTGTTATCGACAACATTTTCTATAGAAATTGTTGTTATCGACAACATTTTCTATAGAAATTGTTGTTATCGACAACATTGTTGTTATCGACAACATTTTCTATAGAAATTGTTGTTATCGACAACATTTTCTATAGAAATTGTTGTTATCGACAACTTTTTTGCGACGGAAATTCTTGTTATCTTCTATAAAAATTGTTTTTATCGACAACATTTTGTTGTCGACAACAATTTCTATAGAAATTGTTGTTATCGACAACATTTTCTATAGAAATTGTTGTTATCGACAACATTTTCTATAGAAATTGTTGTTATCGACAACATTTTCTATAGAAATTGTTGTTATCGACAACATTTTCTATAGAAATTGTTGTTATCGACAACATTTTCTATAGAAATTGTTGTTATCGACAACATTTTCTATAGAAATTGTTGTTATCGACAACATTTTCTATAGAAATTGTTGTTATCGACAACATTTTCTATAGAAATTGTTGTTATCGACAACATTTTCTGTAGAAATTGTTGTTATCGACAACATTTTCTATAGAAATTGTTGTTATCGACAACATTTTCTATAGAAATTGTTGTTATCGACAACATTTTCTATAGAAATTGTTGTTATCGACAACATTTTCTATAGAAATTGTTGTTATCGACAACATTTTCAATAGAAATTGTTATTTATCGACAACATTTTCTATAGAAATTGTTGTTATCGACAACATTTTTTCTGTGGAAATTGTTGTTACCGACCATCCTTTCATGTTTTTTTTTAATTGAATACTTGAATTTACGACATTTCGGCCTTTTAAAATTAACCCCACTCCACTGTATTATAAATAATTCAATTTGGTTTTCAAATCAGATTACAGTTTTTCCCAAGAAAACAAAGTAACCAAATTGACAACTTAAGACATTTACTGAGATTTACGAAAATCCCAACAAACGACAAAAAAATGTATGTCATTGCACATACAAATATGACGTCTGACGCCAGTTCTGGGCCGCCAGCTACTCAATCATAAAATGCCAACAAAAACCATTTTAAAATATTGAGAAAAAATGTCATTTAATTAGATTTTAAATGAAAGATAAAATTTTCGAAAAATATGCTGTAGGCCGGCCGGGTGTTGAGGTAAGGCTGACCTGTTTTTTGTTTTGGTTGGTTTTCAATGGAAATTTGTGGCATTTCAGCATTTTGCTTATCTTAGAAGAAAGTTGGTCTCTATCTTGCCGCGGCTAACAACAGTAGTACACCTCTTTGAAACAAAAATTGTGTCACAATTATTTTATCTAAAATTATTTTAGAGGAATTTTTTGAGAGGTGTATTTCATGTCTTTCACGGGGTTTTCCTTATCAGCGGCGACAGCAAAGTATGCGTAATGAATAACCCTTTTTCTACCAACTACTACTGATAACAGAATTTGGAATGTGGGTCAATGTTCAAAACTTTTTTCGAATAACCGAAAAAAGTTATTTACAAAACAGTTGTATAAACATTGTTGTGCACCATGTGTTTTAAAGAAAATTTGATTTTTTTTTTTTTTTTTTTGAGAAAATTTAAAAAAGATTTTCAAGCGAAGAGCTTGCACAGGTCTTATATAGATATATTTCTTTTTTAGGTGTTCAACAGATTAAAAAAAAATGTTTAAAGCTCAAGTATCTGTCATCATATTGTCGTTGCTATTGACATTTTCCATAGAAATTGTTTTTATCGACAGCTTTTTCTATAGAAAATTGTTGTTATCGACAACTTTTGCTATCGAAAATTGTTCTTATCGACAACATTTTTTATAGAAAATTGTTCTTATCGACAACATTTTCTATAGAAAATTGTTGTCATCGACAACATTTTCTATAGAAAATTGTTGTCATCGACAACATTTTCTATAGAAAATTGTTGTCATCGACAACATTATCGACAGAAAATTGTTGTCATCGACAACATTTTCGATAGAAAATTTTTGATATCGACAACATTTTCGATAGAAAATTGTTGTCATCGACAACATTTTCGATAGAAAATTGTTGTCATCGACAACATTTTCCATTGGAAATTGTTGTTATCGAAAACATTTTCTATAGAAAATTGTTGTTATCGACAACATTTTCGATAGAAAATTGTTGCTATCGACAACATTTTCGATAGAAAATTGTTGCTATCGACAACATTTTCGATAGAAAATTGTTGCTATCGACAACATTTTCGATAGAAAATTGTTGTTATCGACAACATCTTCCATTGGAAATTAAATTGTTGTTATCGACAACATTTTCTGTAGAAAATTGTTGTTATCGACAACATTTTCTAAAGCAATTTGTTGTTATCGACAACATTTTCTATTGCAAATTGTTGTTATCGACAACATTTTCTATAGAAAATTGTGTTTATCGACAACATTGTTATCGACAACATTTTCGATAGAAAATTGTTGTCATCGACAACATTTTCGATAGAAAATTGTTGTCATCGACAACATTTTCGATAGAAAATTGTTGTCATCGACAACATTTTCGATAGAAAATTGTTGTTATCGACAGCATTTTCCATTGGAAATTGTTGTTATCGACAACATTTTTCATTGGAAATTGTTGTTTTCGACAACATTTTCTATAGAAAATTGTTGTTATCGACAACATTTTCGATAGAAAATTGTTGCTATCGACAACATTTTCGATAGAAAATTGTTGCTATCGACAACATTTTCGATAGAAAATTGTTGTTATCGACAACATCTTCCATTGGAAATTAAATTGTTGTTATCGACAACATTTTCTGTAGAAAATTGTTGTTATCGACAACATTTTCTAAAGCAATTTGTTGTTATCGAAAACATTTTCTATAGCAAATTATTGTTATCGACAACATTTTCTATAGCAAATTGTTGTTATCGACAACATTTTCTATAGAAATTCTTGTTATCGACAACATTTTCTGTAGGAGTTGTTGTTATCGTTCTTCTCAGAGAAACATTTCGAAATGCAACAAAGGGAATAAAAATTTAAATACACCCACAAGAGATTATGGAAGTGAGTATAAAGCCGTGTTGTAATTTCAATAACACCCCATTCCCCATAATTTTGTTTTTCCATTTATGTGTTAAAGCGTTAAATGGATGGACATTTGTCGTGGTCCGAAAAGAAAACCCCTTTCGTATTTCGGGTTTCTAACAACTCATTCATCCGGTCGTTTTAATTCTTTCCACCATTCGTCCATCCATCCAGCTGGTCATGCTCGGCCGTGCACGTGTGTCCCTGCCCGCTGCTGATGGCCACTGCCACCGCCTGTCAAACATATAAACCCGCTCACATCCAAACAGATGGTTTATTTGGTTTCAAAGCAAAAACATTTGTTTTATGGCCTGCTTAGGTGGTTGGGCTTCTTCTTCTTCTTCTGCCATCCAGCAGTTGCAAAAGGGATGATCTCAACGAACGTTGGTCAGGGTCATTCAAAAATTTATGACCCCCTCACTCTCTCTTTTTCACTCTTGGTAATTTTTCGGAGATGAATGTAGATGATAAACTGCTGTGGACGGATGTGAGATTCTCCAATTCCAGGTCATTGGTCAGTTGTCCATCAAAAGCAAATACTTATTCGCTTCAATGGAAACCCCCCGAATAAAATTTTATTCAGCTGCTGGTGTTGGTGGTGTTGCTACCTAAAATAAACTCCCTAATGTAGGTCATCTTTTCTATGGGCATGTAGTTGGTTGGTTGGTTGGTTGGTGGGTTACTTGGTTAGATGGATGTGTTGGCGGCGGGGGGTATTCTTCTTTGTTTTTGTGTGTGTGTTCGGTCGCCTGCGGCACACATTTGCATGATGCCCTGGTCGAGGCTGTTGATGCCCAACCATGTCAATTCCATTGCCCAAAAACTCTGAGTGTCGAATTCATTGAAATATTTCATTTCACACATTATTGAGCAGTAGGCGCAGCATTTGTTTGTTGTTTTTGCTTCGAAACTGTCCATTTTTCACGTATCGATTATTGACAAGGGATCAAGAGAATATTATTTGGAAGGGCAAAGCTGTCGATGATTTATCACAACAAGTTTTTGAGTAGGGATTAAAACTTATTATTGGACAGCAGCATTAGAATTCGGAAACAAATGAAGACAGGGTATTTGCTGGGGAATTCAGTCAGAAGGGCCAGGCAATTTATAACGCTTGTTGGAAATATTTTTCTAGTTAATTTCATTGCGGTGTTGTAGGTTGCTAGTTGGCGATTATTATGCCAGGTCGAAGGTTCAAGACTAGAGTAAATGAGTAATGTGATAGATGAGAGGAGATTTGAGCAATGACAAAGCTTGTTGTACGGCAATGTGATTGGCTGCACAACAACTTCCATCAATATCCCCTATTTTAATTGTGGCATAGTTAAGGGTCAATAATTGTGCAAATTTTCTACCCATAGAATCCTTTAGGAGGTATTCTATCGGGTGAGATAAAAAAAACGCCATAATTTTTATATTTTTTTACAATTGTATTGAAAGGAAGCAAAAAATGTCGGAAATAGCATCAAATGAAACTGTCACACGCTGCCCTAATGTTGCTCTGCGGTATTTTGGCCCATTCCCGGCGAAGCGCTCGCTTGAGTTGATCGACACTTTGGTATTTTTTAGTGCCAAACATGCTTTCCAAAATATTCCAGACACAATAGTCCAACGGATTGGTATCCGGAGATTTTGGTGGACATTGTGCGCTAGAAATGAAGTGAGGAAACTCATTTTGTAACCATTCTTGGGTGGCGCTTGCTGAGTCCTGTTGGAATGTCCAAAGCTGTGGCCAAAATGTTTGCGTGTCCAAGGCTTTAATCACCCTCCAGAATATTTTCGCAATAATATTCGGCAATTATTCTGATGCCACGGTCGATTAATACGAGCGGAAAGCGACCATCGGCTGTTAATACCGGCCAACATCATCACCGTGGTCGGCTCTTGAGTTCTGGTGGCCAACCGAAGGTGCACATTTTCAGCTGACCTCTTTGGCAAGTAAACACGAACATTTTGTTTGTTTACAAACTGCTGGACAACGAATTTTTTCTCATCGGAGAAAACCAAATTCTGCAGTTCACCACTTTCGGCAAAGTAAAGCAACTTTTTAGCTATTTTTTTTTTTGTCTATTTTCTTTATGCCGCGGTGTAATTCTAGCACATTTTGGAATTTTAATGGCTTTACCCCGAGCTTCTTCTTCAATATTTGCCGAATGGAAGATTGCGATATGTTCAGCTCACAAGCCATTTTTCGGCCACTGTGACGCGGGTTTCAATCAAGTCGCTTCTTTATTTTTGAAGCCATTTCTGCTGATGTTGCTGTTTTCTTCTGTCCACTTCCTTCACGTTGGGCTACGCTACCAGTACAACGCTAACGAGCGACGATACGAGACACAGAAAATTTATTCACATTTAAATGCTGAAGTACCCTAACGATAGCCACTTGGTTTTCCAGCCAAATATAAAGAAATCACACTATCATGCTTGAATTCCGTCACGAATAACTTTTTTTTCTGGAAAATGCTCAGCAAAATGCTTCTGTACGCTTGTAAACAATATAATGAGCTGTCACTCGAATAATTTTAACAGCTGTCGGACGAGTGGCTTAGAAATGACAGAAGTCTGAAGTTGATAGCAGTTTTTTCGGAAGGGTTCGCAAATATATATAATCTTCACAATAGATCTTGTGTTAGCAAAACTGTTTGTATGTTTGAAATTTGACGACAGTTGGATGCTTTTTTGGCTTCTTTGAGCGTTTTGTTTTTAAAAATCTTGAACCCGGGAGTGGTACCAGAAGAAATGGTCTGACCTCCACTATCTTTATAACAGATCTTGAGTTAATAAAATATTCAGATATACCAAATGTCTGAATGGAATCGGATATTCGAAATGTTGACATTTTGTGGGGAGGTACCAAAAGGAGTGGATTGTTATATCCCATCTTCACAGCAGATCTTGTGTTAGTATAAATAATGGGATGTGTGAAATATGAAGAGAACCGGATGCTCATTTCAAATTATTTCATTTTGGTTGTTCAAACTTTGATCCTTTGTGGGGCAGGCACCAGAAGGAATGGTCCGATCGCTACCATCTTTATAGCAGATCTTGCTTTGATAGAAATATTAAGATGTATTAAGTCTGAATGGAATCGGATGTTAATTTCGCGTTATGTGATCTTCGTGGATTTTTAAAAATTTGAGCCTTTGTTGGAGAGGTACCAGAAGAAATGGTCCGATATATTCCATCTTCACACCAGACCTTGGTTTAGTAGAAATAATGGTATGTATGAAATATGAAGAGAACCGAATGCTTATTCCGGATTTTATGATAGTTTTGGTTATTTGAAACATTGACCCTTTATGGGGGAGGTACCAGAAGAAATGATACGATATATTCAATTTTCACACCAGACCTTGGGTTAATAAAAATATTGTAACCAAATTCCAGTCCGCAGACCAATATAAGTCTACAAAAAAAAAAAAAAAAAACCGGAGAACAACTCGAAACCGCATCAAGAGAGCACCAGTCAGACGAGGATTTTCAAAAAATTGACCCTTTGTTTGAGAGGTATCAGAAGAAATGATCCGATTTATTTCATCTTCACGCCAGATTTTGGTTTAGTAGAAATAATGAGTGTGTAATATACGAAGAGAACTGGATGCTTATTCCGGATTTTATGTGTTGCAGATCTTGTGTTGATGAAATATTCAGTCTGAGTGGAATCGGATATTCAAAATGTTGACGTTTTGTAGGGGAGATAACAGAAGAAATGGTCCGATATATTCAATCTTCACACGAGACCTTGGGTCAATAAAAATATTCGGATGTATGAAATTTGCAGACAATCGGACTCTTACATCACATTTTATAAGACTTGTAATTATTTAAAATGTTGTTATTTTTGGCGGGAGGTACATGATGTTCATTTTCTCACCTGACAATATGCAGATTTGCAAAGATGGAGCAAAATCGGATTATCCTTTCTCATTCCGTGCAGTAGATAATGTTTTTTTTTCTGAAAATTTTGACCATTTGTGAAAAAATACTAGAAGGAGTGGATCGATATTGCCCATCTCCGAACTTGATCTAAGTTTGAAAATAATAATACGATGTTCCAAGTTTGGTCCAAATCCGATACTCCGCACCAGCCAGCATACAGACAGAAGGACATCGCTAGATCGACTCCATATGTCCTGAAACTGATTTGACCCAAAGAGACCTAGTGTCTAAAACCATAATTTCGTTGAGGCACATTTTGGCCCTATTAAATGATATATGACCCTATGTAGCCATGTGGCTGAGTTTATAATAAGTTGGTCTTTTCTAATTCTTAAAAAACACCTTTCTTTAGCCCATTTTTGCTCCATTTTGTATTCAAATCCAGGCAGCCAAACTTAACCATGTAGCTTGTCAAGCCGCTGACACAACAAAGTCCATTAACACATTTCAGCCATTTGCCGTCTAGACATGCAAATGAGAGCTTCTCTTAGGGATACAAAGCCATTAGCAACCTCTCAAGCTGTAGTCATTTTTTCCGAACGAAAAATCCTTAAAATCCCCCAAAAAAGGAATAAGGAATTCACCCCAAATCCAGTCGGCAAAAAATTCTCACTCTACACACGACAATGGAAGAGGAAGTGAATTATGATAGCCAAACAGGCAAGCCGCCGCTTGTGTGACAGGAAACGCCAACATAACAACAATTTTCGTTAGTACCTATTTCAAGGTCTCAGAATGCGGATTACTTAAGTCAATATTTTTTTTATGATTACTATTATTATTATAGCTAAAAATATGTTTATTATGTCGCGAGTATGTTTTATTGCTTCGGCAGACAACAAACAGCTAATAAGCGGCAGCGTCAGAAGCAGCAGCAACTAAATGAAGAGGTTAAGAAAAGGGCTGAATCGTTTCTTTATTTGTTTTCGTTACGAACAGCAATCAACCAAAAATGTGTTTTACTTGTTGTTATTTTTTTACATTGCTTGTTTCCCAATTTTCTTGAATTTCATTTTTTAATGTTTCATTCATTCAAGAGATAAACAAAACAAACACACACACACACACACCAAGAAATACAGTCAAAAAGGTCAATATTGCATGTTTTCACAAAATTATTTCATTTCGAAGACAACGAAATAGCAACAACAACAACAAAGATGACGACGCTTTGACAGACCATTAGTATGAGAATGAATGGGAGAACAAGTCAGGCTGACAGCAGCAGCAGCCGACGAAAAAAAAAGTTACAACATCGCCAGCACATTCCGCACACCCCACTCTCCAATCCCATAATCGGGTGGCCCATAGCTTTAGTCAGGGTAGCAATACTTCGCATCGGATGTGGAGAGGCGGAGGAGAATTTGGGCCCCAAAACAAGGCCGGCCGTAAGAAGTAACAACAAGCAATAAACGTGGTGGCGGGCAACACAGTCACTCTTTTTCATCGTCGACGTCTTTGTCGTCATAAATTGTTAAAAAGAAATACCCAAATTCCAGCCGCACCTGGTCCGCAGAGCAACAGAAGTCAACAAAAAACGGAGAACAACAACACTAAAAACGTATCAAGAGAGCACCGTCCAGCCAGACGTAGCAATTTACAATACACCAGCAAACGAAGAATACGAAAAAAATGAAAAAAAAAAAAAACAAACCACGTACCGCCGCATGAGTGAATGAGGGAGAGCACGTCCCAAATCGTATCTGTGAAAATACACTTTTCTTGCTCTCAACTGGAAGATTGTCTTGGCGTAACTAATTCGTCGACAGCCAACTCATTTTTTGCCGGGCCATAGCCAATTCGAACCCAACCTCTAGTTGTTTGATGTGTTATTTGGTCGAATGAGTTTGGCAGTTTTTTAGAGTGACGTTTTACTGGCTTTGCCAATTTGGTTGTTAATACATGTTGGAGTTGGTAGCAGTGATGAGAATTTGTAGCCAATGGGTATACATTTCTTTAACAGTATTATACATATAATACATAATAGTTATAGACTAAAAGTCGAGGTCTATTTTTGCGGTCTGATATAAATATAGCGACTTGTCAGGTTTAGACTATATCGACTAATTCCTTCGGTAAGAAAATCGAATACTTATATCCAATTTTATGCTAAATCATAAATTTCATATTCAACTCAGGTTTTTGGTTGAGAGAAATATTTAGATATACAAAGTTGTTAAAAGAATCGCTGAATTGTTTCGCAAGTTAAGACAACTAAAAGTATTGAAAATTGTGACCCTTTGTGGATGACATACCAGAAAGGGTTCGCAGATATATATCATCTTCACAAGAGATCTTGAGTTAGCAAAAATGTTAAATTTTTTTCAAAATCTAGAACCCTATTTGTTGAAAAAATACTGAGATGTACCAAGTCTGAATGGAATTGAATGTATATTTCGCATTTTATGATCTTCATGGATGTTCAAAATGTTGAACCTTTACGGGGTAGGTACAAGGAGGAGTGAACCGATATATTCCATTTTCACACCAATATATTGTAATTTGTGTAATTTAAAGACAGCTGGACTCTTATATCACATTTTATAAGAGTTCTAATTATTTAAAATTTTAGACCCTTTTGGTAGAGGTACTAGATGGAGTGGATCAGCATTGTCCATGTTCGCACCTGACCTAGCACTGATGCAAATATCAGGATTTGGCAAGTTCGTGCAAAAAAATGGATTATCATTTCTATTTCTGTGCAGTAAAATACATAGAGGGTGGGATAAAAAACTCCAACCAACTTCAGACTGCCGTCATTTCTAAGCCACTCGTCCGACAGCTGTGTACAAGTGTATAAAAGCATTTTGGTGAGAATTTTCCAGAAAAAACGTTATTCGTGATGGAATTCAATCGTGATTTCTTTATATTTGGTTGGAAAATCACAAGTGGCAATCGTTAGAGCACTTCAGCATTTAAATGTGAATAAATCTTTTGTTTCTAGTGCCATCGCTCTTTACCGTGATATTGGTAGCGTAGCCCAACGTCAAGGTGGACGGAAGAAACCAGCAACATCAGCAGAAATGTTTCGAAAACTAAAGAAGCCACTTGATCGAAACCCGCGTCGCAGTGGCCAAAAATTGGCTCGTGAGCTGAACATAATGTGAACGATATTCCCATGAAATTCCAAAAAGTGCAAGAACTTACACCGCAACGGAAAGAAAATAGAGTAAAAAGAGCTAAAGAGTTGCTTCGCTTGGCCGAAAGTGGTAAACTGCCGAATTTGGTTTTCTCAAATGACAAAACATTCATTGTCCAGCAGTTTGTAAACGAACGAAATTATCGTGTTTACTTGTCAAAAAGGTCAGCTGAAAATGTGCACCTTCGGTTGGTCACCAAAACTCAAGCGCCGGCCATGGTTATGGTGTGGGTCGCTATAACAGCCGATGATCGCTCAGCTCGTATTAATCGACAGTGGCATCAAAATAAATGCCGAATATTATCGCGAAAATATTCTGGAGGGTGTATTAAAGCATTGGGCACGCCAACATTTTGACCACAGACCTTGGACATTGCAACAGGACTCAGCACCTGCCACCCAAGAATGGTAACAAAATGGGGTTTCTCGCTTCAGTTCCACCGCACAATGGCAACCAAAATCTCCGGATACCAATCCGTTAAACTAAAATGTCTGGAGTATTTTGAAAAGCATGGTTGGCACTAAAAATGCCAAAGTGTCGATCACCCCAACAAGCTCTTCACCAGGAATGGGAGAAAATGCCGCAGAGCAACATTTGGGCAGCGTATGACAGTTTCATTGGACGTTTGAAGGCCATAATTCGTGCCAAAGGTGATCAATTCGAACAAATCCAAATTTTTTCTCAAATTTGATGCTATTCCCAACATTTTTTGCTTTCATTCAATAAAATTAAAAATTATGGCGTTTGACTTTGTTTATCTCACTCTGTATGTGAGCCAATTTACAGCAAATGGAATTGCCTTTAGGCTGCATCGGTTATATATGCTAAAGTCCATTCCATTTAGGACGATTTAATTTGCTATACAAAAATGAAAAATCGGATTAAGATATATAGGGAAGCTATCTTCAAATTTGAGCAGATTATCTTAAATTTCGATAGAATATTTGAGCCACAAAATCTACCTGTAAACATGTAATCTATAATTTTTTTAAATATTCCCTTTTAGATTCTCAGATCATTACCGGTCTTTAGATTTTCAGAGTTCTGGCTAAAACGAGCATTAGCAAAAATGTTGCATTGCAGGTTCAGATTTTGTAAAAGCACTGATTAACTTTTCCCAACCCTTACCTTTTTTCAACTGTTTTGATTTTTTTAAATATTTCGAACTATTACCAAACCGGATAATAAAAGTAATGCGGTTTTTTGTTAGTTAAATTTAAAGTTTTAGGGTAGTTAGTACCCAAGTACCTCAAATATGATTTCTCATCTCTGGATCATACATGTGTTGTCTAGTTTGTGGGTTTGTTTACATTGCAGTTTGATGGTTCGTTTATCCCTTTCATACAAACAACCGCAACAGCAAAAGCACAGCACTTTTTTTGGGAGGCATACACATACCCAGCATTTAAAGGTGTTTTGTATCGCAATTCACGGGATTAACAGAATTTCAACAGGGTTACAGTGTTTTGGAACCTAAAGAAATGATTCCTAAGATACATTACGAGCTATAAATGTGTTTAAAAAATTATTTTAATAATAGTTTCAATAAAATCTCAGTGCTATAAACATGATTTTTTGAGGTATATTTTCTGGGGGTCCTTCAGAGCCACTAACGCGAATTTTAAGGTGTAATTGTTTAATTTGACAGCTATAATGTAGATTTAAGAAAATATTTTCTAAGGGACCTTGGGAGTTATAAAAATGTATTATTTTCTAAGGGTCCTGTTCTGAGGGGCCTTGTCAGCGTGGATTTTAAGGACAATTTTTGGGTGGACCTAGACCGTGTTTTTTAAGGCTTATTTTCTGAGGGGGCTTTGGCTTTGATAGCTGTAAACGTGATGTTCAAGGTGTAAAAACATGGATTTTAATATAATTTCAGAGGAACGTGAAACATAAAACATGCATTTTTAAAAATATTTTCCAAGGGATCCTGACGCCCGTATTCGTGTTTTTTATGGAACATTATTCTGGGGGACCCTAGGAGCTAATAGGGCGCTAAACCTAAATTATGTGGGTATATTTTTCTATAGCCTCATTCGGGGACTTTTTACAGTTATATGTGTAACATGATTGTCAAGAGTTATGTATTTGTCAGCCGAAATCGACTATAGTTTCGCAAAAAAATATTCATTGGGGTTCCACTGTTTGATAAAGCGTTTAATAACTATTTTCGATGTGTAGATGCATTCATAGATCTTTGAGTATATGAATAGGACCTCTTTAGGAACTTGAAAAAAAAAATCCGTCGAAATAGGTAACGGAAATTTGAAACAATTCTGGTAAATAACGTCGCTAAAATCGTCAAAATACCGAATACCGGGAGGTAACTTTATATGGGGGCTATACGAAGACGTGAACCTACATAAGTAATTTTTTGTCATAGGATGTAACACTCATTGCAAACGTCAAATACGAAATTTGAAACAATTCTGGCAAATAATGTCGCTAATATCGTCAAATACCGAATACCGGGAGGTACCTTTATATGGAGGCTGTACGAAGACCTGGACCTACATAAGTAATTTTTTATCATAGGATGTAGAACTCATTGCGAACGTAAAATACGAAATTTGAAACAATTCCGGTAAATAATATCGCTAAAATCGTCAAAATACCGGGTACCGGGAAGTACATTTATATTGGGGCTACAGGAAGACGCGGACCTGCATAACTAATGTTTTCTCATAGATTGTAGTATCCATTGAGATCTTCCAATGTGAAATTTGAAACGAATCCGGCGAATAATGCCGCTAAAATCATCAGAAACCCAAATTTCGGGAGGTACCGTCAAATGGGGGCTTTACGAAAACGTGGAAAGACATGACACATTTACGAACTTAACCTGCTACATTTATTGGTTTGAAAATAGCGTGATTAAAACAGACAGACCGACAGCCCGGCATCGCTAAATCCAGAATATATGCACTTTGCGGGGCCTGAAATAAGTATTTTAAGGAGTTACGTAGGAAAGACCCTCCATAGAATGGTGGATACTGATGGTAGTCCTTTCAAAGGCCTTCTACAGGACTCGGTATATGTGAAAGTAATTTCAAACATTTTAGGCCTTGGGTTTGTATCAAATCAAAATCCACAATTTTCCAGTTCTTCACCAGAAATCTCTGTTTGGAACACTGTGCGGTGCTATTTTTTTCCCCGCCACATTATCAACACCACGCTATTTAACCTAACAAAACTGGCAATAATGTCTATTGAGAGTTTGTGTACTGAGAATTCTGCTGTTGGCAGCCCACCTCCTCCAGCCGCATATCATACTCATGGACGTTGTAACTAGACTGAACCTTGTAACCCAACCAACTAGTCAGGCAGCCAGCCAACCAGCCAGTCATTCAGCCATCAGCTGATTGTAAATCATTTAATGGCCTAGCATGGTATGGCACGGCATCTAAAATACTGGTGGTGCAATCAAGTGACAACGAATTGGTGACTGAGTGAGTATAACAACTGCTGGTAGAGCCCTAAAGTAATGGTGGGGGGGAAGGGGGGAGGGATACGAAATGAAAACAAATCTCATGCTAAATCTTTAATGGCCAGTCAGTCAGCCAACCAACCAGCCACAAAAAAGAAATAAGAATAACTGAGACTTTTATAGGTATTGCGTGTGGCCCGAATCATTTTGGATTTTAGATCAGATCGGTTTTTTTTTTGGTAGTAGAATGTTTGGTTGTTGCACGGTATATGGCGTTTAGCACACATGCGACTAGTTGCGAAGCCAAAAACAAAAATTCCTTTGCTCTAAGGCCACTAAATGAGAAGGAAGTGGTAAGAGGGGGATTAGAAGACATGTAAATCCCAGGAAATTTGTAAACAATGCGGTTGCGTTGCAACGAGAGGGGAATAGAATTGCAAAAGCGAGATTGCATAAATTCCAATATCAATATCAATTGCAAGTAGGGAATAGGAAAGATTATTTTTGATTTGCTGGCAAGTTGGCTGATTTGTCTGATGCTATTTGCTGCTGGCAAATACCAGGGCACACCTCAGAAGCAATGAAGCAGAGGAGTATGAAAAACGAAGTCATTGTCACTTTAGTGCTAATCGAACGTTAATTGCGAATGCCAGGTCAGTGTCTATATGGGATATTTCGAAAATATTTGAAACTATTTTTATAACCTCAGCAATATGGCAAAAGAGAGGGGAAATATATCATTTGATGCTGCCAAAATGTACCTTTGGATGAAATCAGTTTCAGAATATTTGGAGTCGATCTGGCAATGTCCGTCCGTCCGTCCGTCGGGCTGGTGCACACGATAATTCTCGAAGGGAGTATCCGATTTCGTTCA
Organism: Musca domestica; assembly: GCF_030504385.1. NCBI lineage: Eukaryota > Metazoa > Arthropoda > Insecta > Diptera > Muscidae > Musca > Musca domestica. Next base: position 549,697 of record NW_026712219.1, read on the forward strand.
AACTTGGTGGAACGTAATGTTATAACCAAACTTAGATCGAGTTCGGAGATGGGCAATATTGGTCCACTCCCATACAAAAAGTCATCGTCACTTCGAAAAACAAGTTTAAACGTATCAGTCGGTTTTGCCAAGAGGTGTACTCAATGTTCCACTATTTCAATATATTTTGACTTCTGTTATGATTATTCCAATTGTTAATCCTCTATGGAGTAGGTTCCGAAAGAATGGGCCAATATTGTCCATTGGGCCAATATAGTCGGACCTAAAAAACATAATATAAATATTGTGACGTGCCAGGTTTGGAAAATATCGACTGCTTTCTTCACTTTATATGATAACTTTCTGAAAAATTTTAAATGTTCGTAAGGTACCACATATATTCGAACGAAGTATTCCATTTTCATACTTCATCTAATACAAATAAAAACAAAGTTACAAGAAAATCGGATATTTTTGTCCAATTTTATGCGGAATCATAAATTCAATATTTATCTCAGGTTTATAACAGATCTTGTGTTGCTAAAAATATTGAGATGATCCAAGTTTGAATGGAATCGGGTGGTAATGTCGCGTTTTACGAGCTTCATGGTTATTCAAAATTTTGACCCTTTCTGGGGGAGGTACCAGAAAGACTGAACCGATATATTCCATTGTCTTAACAGATCTCGTGTTAGTAGAAATAGTGGGATGTGTGAAATTTGCAGAGAACCAGATGCTTATTTCCGATTTTATGATCGCTTGGGTTATTCGAATCTTTGGCCCTTCGTAGGGGAGGTATCAGAACGAATGGTCCGATCTCTACCATCTTTATAACCCATCTTGTTTTGATAAAAATAATAAGATGTGCTAAGTCTGAAGGGAATCGGATGGTGCTTCATGGTTATTCGAAATTTTAACCTTTGTGGGGATGGTACCAGAAGAAATTTTCCGATATATCCCATCTTCACAGCAGGTCTTATGTTAGTAGAAATAATGGGATGTGTGGAATGTGCAAAGAACCGGATGCTTATTTCGGATATTATTAATGTTATTCTAAATATTGTGATGTGTGAATTTTAAATACATTCGGACTCTTACGTCGTATTTTATAAGAGGTCAAATATTGTTCCTTTTTCGCACCTGACCTAGCAATGATGCAAGTATTAGGATTTGCAAAGTTCCAGTAAAATCGAATTATACTTTCTCTTACTGTGCAGTCAAATGTTTTCTTTGAGAATTGTGGCCTTTTTGTGTGGGAGGTACCAGTCTCCGAACACGACCTAAGTTTGATAATAATATTACGATGTACCAAGTTTGGACCAAATCGGGAATTCGCTTCGAGAGTTATCGTGCGCACCAGCCAGCCAGACGGACGAACCAGCATCACTAGATCAACCCCAAATGTCCTGAAACGGATTTGGTCCAAAGAGACCTAGGGTGTATAACAGACGGACGAACCAGCATCACTAGATCAACCCCAAATGTCCTGAAACGGATTTGGTCCAAAGAGACATAGTGTGTATAACAATTATTTCGATGAGGCACATTTTGGCCGTATCCAATGATACATGTAGCCGTATGGCTGGGGGTATAAAAATCCACTATTGTGGCTGGTCCTTAAAATATATCTCAAAGTATTTGTTACGTCTTAAAAATACAGTCTTTAAAATAACTTGCTTTCCTTTGCCTTCTGAGCGAAACGCTTTCGGATTTTTATACATATTTCATCATTTTGGCAAGTTTCAAATCAAAGCTTCTTTCCTCGTGTTCTCTGAATATATCTACACTAAACAACACTGCCGGTATTTACACACAAAAACAACAACAACAAAAGTAGCAACAACATATAGAGACTTGCGTATTAGTTGGTTGATGTTTATTTTAAGGGTTTGTTGTCACAAGAACGGGATGGGGATAGGACTGGGATTTCATCCCCTTTGATTGTATGGTTGGGTGCGTGTCTGCAAGTGTGTTTGAGGGGTGGTATTCAAGACACAGGAGACATGTAGTAAACAATAAAAATTCACTTTAATTCCCCTTAAAGTTTTGTTGTTGTTGTTTTTTTTTTTTTGCTAAAACACCAAAGCAGATTTACGGCGATAACTTCAAACGAAAATTTGGTACTTTCAAATGAAAAGGTAACAACCTTGTTGCCAATTGACCAACAATAAATAGCTAATTATGATTTAGCAACAATTGTGTATTTAGTTGACATGGCCATGTGACCAGGAATTATGAGTCAAGCAATGAAATGAATTTTCTAATATTTGTAGGAATATTTTTGGCGAATTCGTGCAACCATTTTTAGGGCTTATCTTTGTGCTATTTGTTTATCTTAAGAACAAAAGAATGCAAAAATTCTCGGTATGATTAGATTAGAAAAATGTTAGACTGATTTGTTAGTTAGTATTTATGTGAATTACAACAAAACAAAAAAGTCTTACTTTTTTAACCTTCAAAAAATCATGAATGAATTTCCTTAGAATTCTGGAATTTTAGTCACGGTTATATGAAATTTATTTTTATCCGGTTTTTATAGGTCATATGTATAGATCGAATTCGTATCTAGGTGTAAAGGTACTTGGGCTTTGGGTTCATATACAAGACATAGGGTAAGTGTACCAGTAGTCGGCACTTTTAGGATTTTCGCGTTTTTAATCGCTCACCATTCTGAGTGGAACATTTCAATTATTACAAAGTTAATTTATTCAGATTCGAAATTTTGTATAGTTTTTGCAATAATAAAAAAAGAATTAATTTTTTTTAAGAATAATTAATAATAATAATAAATTAATTCTTTAAAATATGATATTGATTCGACGTCTTTATTGTACTTTTCTTAAGAATATGAATTGTTGAGGACCTTCACAGACAAAAATTTAATTTTTATTAGAATAATTCATCTCTTGTTAGCAAAGTTGTGCACAAAGATAGCTGACAATATATTTGAAGTAAACAAAAAAAGTTTAGTTATAATAGCTTCATTTATTTGGGCTTAAAAATAAAAAGTGCCGACTACTGGGACATGCCGAATTTAGGCACACTTACCCTATACACAAATAATTCATAAAATATGAAAGGTAGGAGGAAATGGTGAGCAGATAATTGGTGTCCAGTTATTTTCAGGAACTTAGCCGTAATAAATTTACATTTGGACATAACAAGGAACTTTTTATATAAATATGTTTTGATTTTTTGGAAGGTCCGAACATACCTTTACATAAGAATATGATAAAAGCTATATAAAGCTATATTAAAGCCATTTAAAAGCTATATAATTTTTACCATGAAAAATCATTCCAATCAGGAGATCTAGATCTAGATTAGAAAAATCTTTTCCGATTGTTACCTGATCTAATTCTAAAGATTAAAGAAGAAGAGATATTTTTTATACCCTCAACCATATGGCGTGCCTCATCAAAATAACGGTTTTGACCCAAGGTCTCTTTGGACCGAATCCGTTTCAGGACATTTGGAGTCGATATAGCAATGTCCGTCTGTGCGCCCGACCGTCCGTCTGACTGTTTGCTGGCTGGTGTGCACGAAAAGTTTCGAAGGGAGTATCCGATTTGGTCCAAACTGGGTAAATCGTAATATCCCATTTGGTCCATTTGGTATCCGATTTGGTCCAAACTGGGTAAATCGTAATATTATTATCAAACTTAGGTCGAGTTCGGATATGGGCAATATTGGTACACTCATTCTCGTACCTCCCCCACAAAAGTTCGAAAATTTTACAAAAAATACTTTATGGTACAGAAAGAAAAAGGATATTCCGATTTGGAAATCCTAATATTGAAATCAGTGCTAGGTCAATTGTGAAAATGGACAATATCGGTCCATTTCTCAAGTACCACCCCCATAAAGGGTCAAAATATTGAATCATTATAACTCTTAAAACTTATGGTATGGCACTGACTTCAAATGGCACAAATCACAATATTTTTAGAAACGCAAGGTCTGGTGTAAAGATGGAAATAATCGGTCCACTCCTTCTGGTACCTGCCTCTCAAAGGGTCAAGATTTTTAATATCTATGAAACTCAAAACTCCGTTTCCAGGAAAGGTAATCAAACATATAGCACCAATTGTGTAAAAGTCCCAACGTCTGGTATTATTTGGGATAAATTTTGATATTCCCCTGAATTGATTCTAGTTGTTATTGGGTTTTCAAAACATTTGAGTTGAAATGATATTAGAAATACCGGACTAAAAATTGCTGGATCCAGAAAAATGTTTACACCTAGTTCCTTTTTGGAGAATTTTACAGTGTTAGATATAATTTGGCATCATTTTTCTATCTTTATTTTATATATATGTCTCATTTTTAAAACAATGTGGTGTTGGGTGTGGTTAGTTTAACAAAAAAAAAAAAAAAAAAAAAAAAAAAAAAATATATATATATATATATATATATATATATACTAGCTGGCCCGGTCCGCGTTGCCGGCCCCTACTTTTAATTTTTAATGCATATTTTTTAAAGTATTATAGAATACTGATCTGAATGATTTCAAAATAGTCAAAGATAATTGGTCTTTTACACCCATCAACGTAAGATAGGAATTAATTTATTTTTGTCATTTAAATTGTGTGTTGGAAAACCCATAAAGTCTATATTTTTCTTCATAGTATAATTCAATAACGATCCAAAAAATAATATTCGTGATTTTTTCATGTTTCTGCCACAATTTGATATTTCGGAGTTCAAAGCATGTAGACGTACATCCCACATCTATGTTCCCAGCCAATATTCTCTTGAGAGTTAAAAATTCAATAGTATACCAATTTTTTTTTTCTGACCAAACATTGGTTAGGAAAGTGTATTTGCGGGTACACTAATGTGGGAACTATACTCAAAAAAATGCCTATGTGGACAATTATCTGTAAGACGATTCTCTATCCCAGAGTAGCCTAAATACAATTTTTTAGCCAAATCAATTGATGAATGTGATCAAGACCAAGATGGAATCTACTCCAAAAGTCAAAATTTTATGAGAAGAGGTTTTTTACACCCGTAGAAACAAAGATGCCAAAAAAAGGCCTGAAAAATGAAAGAAAAATGTCGAAAACCCCGAATATAGCTTAAATTATATAATGGTTATACCAAAACGTGATCATTTTTTGCGAGGATGGTTTCTTCTCAAATTACCAACTTTTGCTAAAATGCGTATGAGTAAAATATGGTTAAAATGTAAACTATTCTTGAAAAAGGAGTGTACCCTTATCCGGGGGTCATATATCGTGACCTGCAAAAGCGATTTAAGATATCTTGAAAAAATTTTTTTTTCCTAAATGTCCAATTCGCTCTACCATTTTGCACCCTTTATATTCAGTATTTCACTGATTGCAATTCCAATGAATTGCATTTTGAGTTCTCATTGGGTGGATTATTGTAATATGAAAGAAATAGGTCCACATATAAGGGTTATACCAAAGCATGGTCCTATTCTTAAAATTATTTGAAAAAATGTGTTGTTCTTCTTAAAATCTCAAATTACCAACATTTGATATACATCTGATATATATTTTGAACAACTGATTTTTCATGAAACCCCTAGGAAAAATTTAAAACTCTATGGTAACTTTTGCGAAGTATAGAGCAAAATATTTGAGGCCCTTTGTGTTTGGTTAAACTATATAAAATGGACCCTAAAAACGTTTGATCCCCCCCTTTTTGGCATTGTTATGTACCAACCAAACTGACTACTGATGATAGCGCATAGTCACCGTATAACGTTTCATGGGAGTTAAGGTTACTTTTAAGGTTTCGGAAGAATTTTCCGAGGAAATGTATCCTTTTCTTTCCAAATTTTCAATTTGCTCCACTATTTTATATAGTTCGCATATAACAGTGCTCTTCATATTCGGTATTTCGCTGGTTGCAGTCCCAATGAGTTTTGCATTTTAAGTTCTCATTGGATGGATTATTTCCATATCTAGTCAATTTCCATTGATTTTTTTTTCGATTTTTCCCGATTTGAGAATTTTTGCCATGAGATCTCTTTTATCGTGTTTTTTAGCGATTTTGAAAAAGTAATCATCTTTTAACATTGGTCTAACCGCGTTAAGTTATTTCGATATCATTTGACTGACTTCCATGCAACCCGCCATCAATTTCAGTTCTCAAGAAATCAAGTCAATTAAATAAATTGGTATTAATATTCGAATTAAAAAAAAAATATAAAAAAACACTACAAATGTACATTAGAAAAAAGTAAGTCAAAATGGAAAAAAATCATGCAAAATAAAACATTACTATTGTACATTTCAAAAGTCACAATGAAAATGTTAATATATCACATTTTTACGCGATTTTTTTAATATTATCCTTTTCGGAAAAGAGACAATTCCGAATTTGTATGAATCGTTAAAATCGGATCAGCGGATCTTGAGTTATAAGCGTAGTAACTAACACAACTTACATTTATATATATATATATATATATATATATATATATATATATATATATATATATATATATATATATATGTCTCTTTTCCGAAAAGGATAATATTAAAAAAAATCGCGTAAAAATGTGATATATTAACATTTTCATTGTGACTTTTGAAATGTACAATAGTAATGTTTTATTTTGCATGATTTTTTTCCATTTTGACTTACTTTTTTCTAATGTACATTTGTAGTGTTTTTTTATATTTTTTTTTTAATTCGAATATTAATACCAATTTAGTTAATTGACTTGATTTCTTGAGAACTGAAATTGATGGCGGGTTACATGGAAGTGTAGTAGCGAATTATGTGGTGGCGAAACGGAATAGATGATATCGAAATAATTTAACGCAATTTATGATCGGATAGAACTAACAACCTGAAATTTGGTATAAGAAAAGGGTTTTTAGAAATTCGAACTTCAAGGATACCAAAAGTTCTAATTTGATACTAAACTTCTAAAATGCTACAATTTATGATCGGAAAGAGCTAACAACCTGAAATTTGGTATAAGAACCAAGGTTGAAAAATAAATTGGTAAATAAATGAAAAATAAATAGGTTGGGTTTGGAAATCTGTACTATAATTATACGAAAAGTGCTGAATGATACTAAATTTGAAACAGTTTGGTTTAGCGTAAATGGATGAAGCTGAAATCTTGTATTGGGGTCCCTTCTGGTAGTAGGTTTGCAATAATTATTAATCACATGTGCACGAAAAGTACCAAATAGTATTGTATTTGGTACAATTTGGTATTGGTAGAACAGATAATACTTGAAATCTGAACCCATTAAAAAGGTCGCTTTTCATGTGTAGCGTGGACATGCGGAGTTGGTTTCGAAAACGTGTACTATAATTGTACAAAAAGTACTTAGTGGTACTGTATTTAGTACAACTTGGTATTTGATGAACAGATAGTGCTTGAAATCTGAAATTGACTGGTCATATTAAAGACGTGAATAATACTAAATTGAATATTGAGTGAAGGGATAGAAATAAAATATGGTATTTGGGAGTTTGTGGTGGTGCGGAAATGCGTCCTATATTTGTACGAAAAGTACTAAATTGTACTAAAATTTGGTTTGGTTGAAGGGATAAAGATAAAACCGTGAAATTTTATTTTGGTGTCTAAGACTGAGATATGGAACGGTTTTCTAATGACTTATAAAATTATACGATAGTACTAAATAGTACTAAATTGGGTATTACTTGAAGGGATAGAGCTGGAATTCCGAAATTTAATATTGAGGTCTCTGCTGGTATCTGGAATTGAGATGTGGTGGTGGTTTTGGAAATGTGTAATAAAATTATACTAAAAATACTTAATAGTACTATTTAGTACTAAAGTTGGTATTGGGTGAAGTAATAAGGTTAGAATCCTGAAAATTGATGTGTATGTTACTGTTGGTGTCTGTGGTTAAGAGGAGATGGTTTTGGATACACATGCTATAATTTTAATAAATGGTACGAAAATCGGTAATATGGGAAATAAAAGCGCTGAAATCCTGACATTTGATATTTAGGTCACTGTTGGTATCTGAGGTTGAAAAAAAATGCTATTAAATTTTATATCAGGCGAATATATAGAAATCTGATATTGTGATCACTGTTGATTTTTTATAGTTTACATGTGAAGACGAAATGGTAAGAAAATATGACTATTCTTTTCTATTCTTTTCTATTCTTTCATAATTGTTGTGATTATTCAAAATGTTGACCAGAAAATGTCCCATTTTCTCACACGACCTAGCGCTGATAAAAGATATTACAATTTCTTCTTTGTTCTACAAACTTAATTATTTTCTGTGAATATATTCACCTTTTGTGGGCCAGGGGGAATTATACGATGCTGCCCATCTCCAAACTCTGAATAATCCCTCCAAGAGATATCGTAACCAAAAGCCTGCCAGACAGACTGACGTAGGTATATACATCCTGAAACGGATTTTCGTTCAAAGGACGTTTTGGCCATATCAAATGATATATATCCTCAGTAGCTACATGACTTAGGGCATAAAAAGGACATGTTTTTAGTACGTTACTTCGAAATTTAAATATTGGGAAATTTATATTCATTTAAGTTTATATTTTATAATATAAAAATATATATCACTTTGTTAAAAAACATAAATCCATTATTAATTATTCCGACTCATATTGAATTCATTGCAATGAAATTCTATTTTTCAAAAAAAAATCATGTGATTGTTTTCATGTGATGTATATTATTAATTAATCTAAATAAAATAAGTTAACCGCAGGCAATGATTAGTAGCCACATTCAAATGCATAAATAATTTGTTTTCTAACCGCATTTTGGCTACTAATTTCAATAGCATGTTCAATGATTTTTTTTTTTAATTTTTTTTTTTTTGGTTCGCAAATATTCTATAGAAATTTAATTTTTTTGTATTATATATTGAAAATGTGCATGCTTTCTTTTATTATTTAAATAGAGTTTAATATATTTTGCACAAAAAATGCAATATATTTGAATACAGAAGAAATACTATTGGAATACTCTCTCGCCTTTTGCAGATTCATTGTATGCTTTTAAATGTTGAAGACAAGAATATGTTAGTATAAGCTCAAGAACCAAACCATTAATAGCATAGCATACTTCCAGCGGCAAGTTAACTTTGGTGTGACCGCGTTAAATTATTTCGATATCATCTATTCCGTTTCGCCACCACATAATTCGCTACTACACTTCCATGTAACCCGCCATCAATTTCAGTTCTCAAGAAATCAAGTCAATTAAATAAATTGGTATTAATATTCGAATTAAAAAAAAAATATAAAAAAACACTACAAATGTACATTAGAAAAAAGTAAGTCAAAATGGAAAAAAATCATGCAAAATAAAACATTACTATTGTACATTTCAAAAGTCACAATGAAAATGTTAATATATCACATTTTTACGCGATTTTTTTTAATATTATCCTTTTCGGAAAAGAGACAATTCCGAATTTGTATGAATCGTTAAAATCGGATCAGCGGATCTTGAGTTATAAGCGTAGTAACTAACACAACTTACATTTATATATATATATATATATATATATATATATATATATATATATATATATATATATATATATATATATATATATATATATATATATATATATATATATATATATATATATATATATATATATATATATATATATATATATATATATATATATATATATATATATATATAAATGTAAGTTGTGTTAGTTACTACGCTTATAACTCAAGATCCGCTGATCCGATTTTAACGATTCATACAAATTCGGAATTGTCTCTTTTCCGAAAAGGATAATATTAAAAAAAATCGCGTAAAAATGTGATATATTAACATTTTCATTGTGACTTTTGAAATGTACAATAGTAATGTTTTATTTTGCATGATTTTTTTCCATTTTGACTTACTTTTTTCTAATGTACATTTGTAGTGTTTTTTTATATTTTTTTTTTAATTCGAATATTAATACCAATTTATTTAATTGACTTGATTTCTTGAGAACTGAAATTGATGGCGGGTTACATGGAAGTGTAGTAGCGAATTATGTGGTGGCGAAACGGAATAGATGATATCGAAATAATTTAACGCGGTCACACCAAAGTTAACTTGCCGCTGGAAGTATGCTATGCTATTAATGGTTTGGTTCTTGAGCTTATACTAACATATTCTTGTCTTCAACATTTAAAAGCATACAATGAATCTGCAAAAGGCGAGAGAGTATTCCAATAGTATTTCTTCTGTATTCAAATATATTGCATTTTTTGTGCAAAATATATTAAACTCTATTTAAATAATAAAAGAAAGCATGCACATTTTCAATATATAATACAAAAAAATTAAATTTCTATAGAATATTTGCGAACCAAAAAAAAAAAAATTAAAAAAAAAAAATCATTGAACATGCTATTGTAATTAGTAGCCAAAATGCGGTTAGAAAACAAATTATTTATGCATTTGAATGTGGCTACTAATCATTGCCTGCGGTTAACTTATTTTATTTAGATTAATTAATAATATACATCACATGAAAACAATCACATGATTTTTTTTTTGAAAAATAGAATTTCATTGCAATGAATTCAATATGAGTCGGAATAATTAATAATGGATTTATGTTTTTTAACAAAGTGATATATATTTTTATATTATAAAATATAAACTTAAATGAATATAAATTTCCCAATATTTAAATTTCGAAGTAACGTACTAAAAACATGTCCTTTTTATGCCCTAAGTCATGTAGCTACTGAGGATATATATCATTTGATATGGCCAAAACGTCCTTTGAACGAAATCCGTTTCAGGATGTATATACCTACGTCAGTCTGTCTGGCAGGCTTTTGGTTACGATATCTCTTGGAGGGATTATTCAGAGTTTGGAGATGGGCAGCATCGTATAATTCCCCCTGGCCCACAAAAGGTGAATATATTCACAGAAAATAATTAAGTTTGTAGAACAAAGAAGAAATTGTAATATCTTTTATCAGCGCTAGGTCGTGTGAGAAAATGGGACATTTTCTGGTCAACATTTTGAATAATCACAACAATTATGAAAGAATAGAAAAGAATAGAAAAGAATAGTCATATTTTCTTACCATTTCGTCTTCACATGTAAACTATAAAAAATCAACAGTGATCACAATATCAGATTTCTATATATTCGCCTGATATAAAATTTAATAGCATTTTTTTTCAACCTCAGATACCAACAGTGACCTAAATATCAAATGTCAGGATTTCAGCGCTTTTATTTCCCATATTACCGATTTTCGTACCATTTATTAAAATTATAGCATGTGTATCCAAAACCATCTCCTCTTAACCACAGACACCAACAGTAACATACACATCAATTTTCAGGATTCTAACCTTATTACTTCACCCAATACCAACTTTAGTACTAAATAGTACTATTAAGTATTTTTAGTATAATTTTATTACACATTTCCAAAACCACCACCACATCTCAATTCCAGATACCAGCAGAGACCTCAATATTAAATTTCGGAATTCCAGCTCTATCCCTTCAAGCAATACCCAATTTAGTACTATTTAGTACTATCGTATAATTTTATAAGTCATTAGAAAACCGTTCCATATCTCAGTCTTAGACACCAAAATAAAATTTCACGGTTTTATCTTTATCCCTTCAACCAAACCAAATTTTAGTACAATTTAGTACTTTTCGTACAAATATAGGACGCATTTCCACACCACCACAAACTCCCAAATACCATATTTTATTTCTATCCCTTCACTCAATATTCAATTTAGTATTATTCACGTCTTTAATATGACCAGTCAATTTCAGATTTCAAGCACTATCTGTTCATCAAATACCAAGTTGTACTAAATACAGTACCACTAAGTACTTTTTGTACAATTATAGTACACGTTTTCGAAACCAACTCCGCATGTCCACGCTACACATGAAAAGCGACCTTAGTAATGGGTTCAGATTTCAAGTATTATCTGTTCTACCAATACCAAATTGTACCAAATACAATACTATTTGGTACTTTTCGTGCACATGTGATTAATAATTATTGCAAACCTACTACCAGAAGGGACCCCAATACAAGATTTCAGCTTCATCCATTTACGCTAAACCAAACTGTTTCAAATTTAGTATCATTCAGCACTTTTCGTATAATTATAGTACAGATTTCCAAACCCAACCTATTTATTTTTCATTTATTTACCAATTTATTTTTCAACCTTGGTTCTTATACCAAATTTCAGGTTGTTAGCTCTTTCCGATCATAAATTGTAGCATTTTAGAAGTTTAGTATCAAATTAGAACTTTTGGTATCCTTGAAGTTCGAATTTCTAAAAACCCTTTTCTTATACCAAATTTCAGGTTGTTAGTTCTATCCGATCATAAATTGTAGCATTTTAGAAGTTTAGTACAATATTGGAACTTTTGATATACTTGAAGTTCGAATTTCTAAAAACCCTTTGGTAAATCTATTCTGTACTCCATCAGTAACTCTTATCCCAAATTTAAGAAATCCAAATCACTTCGTTTATCCAAAACGAAGTATTTAGTACTTCTCGTATCATTTTAGTACGAATTTCCGAAAATCCAGGTTTCCAGGGCTGGTCCATGTGCAAAATTTCAAGATTCTAGCTTCAGTCGTTTCGTTCGGTCGTTGATTTTCGGTTAGTTTTTTCCTTACTCTTTCATATATATATATATATAGATTTGGAGCTAATGGGGAACCCCATCTGGTTTTATACAGGGTGAGATAAAACAAAATGCATCCAATATCAGACTGCTGTAATTTCAAGTGGCAGGTCCTTATTTTGTTTACAAGCATACAAAATCATTTTGGTGAGCATTTTGGAATTCAAGCGTGATAGCGTGATTTCTTTATATTTGGCTGGAAAACCACAAGTGGCTATCGTTAGAGCACTCCAGCATTTAAATCTGAATAAATCTGTTGTATCTCGTACATCGCTCGTTGCTGTGATACTGGTAGCGTAGCCCGTCGTCAAGGAAGTTGACGGAAGAAAACAGCAACATCAGCAAAAATGGTTCGAAAAGTAAAGAAGCGACTTGATCGAAACCGTGTGGCAGTGACCGAACACAAAATAATCGTGTTTACTTGCCAAAGAGGTCAGCTGAAAATGTGCACCTTCAGTTGGCTATCAGAACTCAAGCGCTGGCCATGATGATGGTGTGGGCCACAACAGCCGATGTCGTTCTCCGTTCATATTAATCGACTGTGGCATTAGAATAAACACCGAATATTATCGTGAAAATATTCTAAAGGGTGTATTAAAGCCTTGGGCACACAAACATTTTGGCCGCAGACCTTGGACATTCCAACAGGACTCAGCACGCGCCACGCGAGAGTGGTAACAAAATTTCGCTTCATTTCCAATCCATTTTACTATTGTGTCTGGAGTACTTTGTCACTAAAAAATACCAAATCATCACCTCAAGCAAGCTCTTCGCCGGGATTTGGCCAAAATACCGCAGAACAACATTCGGGCAGCATGTGACGGTTTCATTGGCCGTTTGAAGTCCATAATACGTTCCAATTCGAACAAACTAAAATTTGATGCTATTTTCGATTTTTGTTGATTTTATTCAATTAAAATAAAAAAATGTAAAAATTATGGTGTTTGACTTTATTGCAGTTTTTTTATCTCGCCCTGTATATTTGGTTCCAAATTTGGATATATTTTTAACTAGCTGGCCCGGTCCGCATTGCCGGCCCGTAGTTTTTGTCTATTATGCATATTTGTCAAAGCATAATTATTCACAGATATGACTGATATAAGTGTTCCCGTACTGGTCGATTAAAAGTGTTTTAAAATAGCTGTACCCATATTTAAGCCGTGGGCTTCAAAGGTGTGGATGTGCTATACAAATCTATTAAAAAGTATATATCAATCTTATCCCCATGTAAGGGATCAAATTAATTTTTAGTATTGTAAAAATCGTAGCAAAATCTTTCAGTGAAATGAGCAGTAATTTGGAATTTGCTGTATTTTGTACACCTCATAATTGAGCGCTGAATGAATTAAGAATCGCCAATGTTAATTACTTTTTTAAGCCATTAGCAACTCAGATTTTCCATTAGCGTTCTTATAAGTCCCCCTAAGGGGGGTACTATTATATGGAAACAATTCTAAAATTTGTAGATATGTTCATATTTTTGTGTAAGTTTTCACCCCCCAAATACACATTTTTAGCCAAATCCTTTGAAATATGGTAAAATCAGGAGATACTTTTATATGGGCACTACTCCGAGACATCGACCTACATTGAAAACATTCTTCTAGCCCTTATAATCCAATATGACAAATAGAGACCAAATCAAAAATTTAACAGAACAACTTAGCATGTCAAACTGAAAAACATTTCGCATGATTTAAATGAGTAAAAATAGTTTTATCCACCATATTATCATATAGATGTATTTCCCAAATCTACGTTTCCAACCAATATTCTCTTGAGAGTTACAAATTCAATAGAATACAAAATTTTCTTTTCTGACCACACATTATATGTGAAAGTGGACTTAGGAAAATACTCCAATGTGGGGACTTTACTTAAATAAATTCCTATGTGGCAATTATCTGTATGATGGTTCCCTAACCCCTTAGAGACAAAGATGCCAAATAAGGGCCAAAATATGAAAAAAGTGGCCAAGACCCCAAAAATAGCTTAAATCGATATCATGACCTGCAAAAGTGATTTAAGGTATCTTGAATGTTTGGGAAGAATTCCTGGAAGGATAGAAATCCTTTTCTTACTAAAAGTCCCATTCGCTCTATTATTTTGCACCCTTTAAATTTGGTATTTTACTGATTGTACTTCCAAAGAATTTTGCATTTTGAGCTCTCATTGGACGGATTATTGTCACATGAAAGAAGTAGTTCCACGCTTTGAAATGAGCTCCATTAGGCTTTTTCTGTCATTTTTGGTTGTTTAAATGTGTTCGCAAATACAAATTAAAAAAATGACAAAAGAAGAATAACAAATTGAAAAAATCTTCAACTTGTTCGCTGATTTACTACAGCAAATGTTTAAAGACCCTTACTATTATTTTAAAATTCGATTCCACTGAAAATCTTTTCGATTTTTCCCCGATTTGATAATTTTTGCAATGAGATCTCTTTTTCGTGATTTTTTAGCGAATTTGAAAAAGTAATTATCTTTTAATTAATAATTATCTTTCTTTTGGTGTGACCGCGTTAAATTATTTCGATATCATCTATTCCGTTTCGCCACCATATAATTCGGTATTACACTTCCATGTAACCCGCCATCAATTTCAGTTCTCAAGAAATCAAGTCAATTAAATAAACTGGTTTTAATATTCGAATTCAAAAATAAAATATAAAAAACACTACAAATGTACATTAGAAAAAAGCCAGTCAAAATAGAAAAAAATCATGCAAAATAAAACATTACTATTGTACATTTGAAAAGTCAAAATGAAAATGTTAATATATCACATTTTTACGCGATTTTTTTGGATATTATCCTTTTCGGAGAGGAGACAACTCCGAATTTGTATGGATCGTTAAAATCAGTCCAGCGGTTCTTAAGTTATAAGCGTAGTAACTAACACAACTTACATTTATATATATAGATAGATATATATATATATATATATATATATATATATATATATATATATATATATATATATATATATATATATATATATATATATATATATATATATATATATATATATATATATATATATCGCGTTCAAAATGCCAAAAAAAATGGGTCAAAAAATGGAACCGAACACCTATTAAACTCTACAACTGTTTAGAACTCAACAGCTGTTTATGATGCCATAGAGGAGAGGACCCATATCGTAGAAGAGGAGGTCTCCTCTGTTAAAATGCCTTTGTGTGGGTGAACACCAGGAGTGGACCCCTTAAGGCTTCATCTGTACCACCGAGGAGATTAAAATTTTAGGCGTCTAATAGAAAGAAGACCCCTTATAGCGCCTTCTGTGCCATAATAGAAAAGAGGTGAGGACTTTAGAATCTCTGTAATGACATCGACGTATGGGGGTTTAAAAATCTGATCAAAAAAAGGTGCAAGTTTGACGGAACTTGAAAAAATTAAAAAAAAAAAATCTGTAGAAAAATTCCTCAACTGAAACCCCTATATATGGGGGCTATACGAAGATGTGATCCTTCGTAAGAAATTTTTTTGCATTGCCTGAATTACCGATTCCGAACCCCAAAAAACAACATTTGAAACAATTCTGGTAATAATGCCTCTAAAATCATGAAAATACGGAATATCAGAAGGTATCGTCATATGGGGGCTATACGAAGTCGTTGGCCTGCATATACGACTTTTTTTGTTTGAAACAATTACCGTGAATAATGTCGCTAATATCATCAAAATACCGAATATTAGGAGGTACCGAACTTTAAATACAAATTTTGAAACAATTACGGTAAAAAGTATCTCTAAAATAATCAAATTACAGAATATAGTGAGGTATCATTATATACGAAGACTGGGTCCACGTCTTCATCAGATCTTCCAATTTGAAATTTGAACCTAGTTCGGCGAATAATGTCGCTAAAATAATCAAAATACCAATATCGAGAGGCATTGTATATGAAAACGTGGACCGACATGCCCATGATCTACCTATGGGCAAAATACACATGTGTGCAAAAGTGGGTAAAATTACTTCATCATTTTTGGATTAGTATTATCATAAGCATCCAAAATACTACCAATAAGGAATCGGCTAAATTATGCCTAAACCGAACTTTCGGGTAAAATATTTTCTATATTCAGGCTAAAAATGTACCGTCTGGAAGACGGAAAAGTTAAAAGCGTTCAATTTTTTGTGTAACCCGTGCAGTTGGGTAAAATTCATGCAGCCAAAAGAATACTTTTCGTAAATCACGATTAAACTATCTACTATTGGTAGAAAATTTCAGAAATGTTAGAGAGTTTTTACCAAAATAGACATAGTTTTTTAAAATAGTTTTTTTTTAGAAATTTACATTTTTAAAAACATTACCAAAATGTTACAACACAATTACCACAACTTTCACTTTCATTCAATTCTTTATTTTTTTTTTTTTTTTTTTTGCTAATTTTTTAATCTATAAAAAAATATTTATTAAATTTTCATATAATTTAGTATTTTTTATAATTCGTTTTCTTATAATATGAACTTCACATTTTATTTATATTTTTTAAATCCAATAAGAATTGGTCATAAAATCACAGCTGATTATTTTGAAATTTTTTATTGTTTTGCACCAATTTAAGAAAATATACAACAGTAGCATTATAATTTTTTAGATTTTAAATTGTTACTGTATTTTTTTTTTTTAATCACCTTTATTTACCACCACTATTATTACAAAATACCAAAAAATAATAATTTTTTTTCCTTACATTTTTGTTGATGTAAAATTTCGTTTGAATCTTGCACACACACACTCACACACGATTAACACTCACAATTTCTATGAAAATTCGAATTCCTTATTTTATTTTCGTACATAAATCTTTCGTTTTTTTGAAACTTTTTTGCTTTGGTTTTATCTATTTTTAATTGAAGTGTACATAGGTTGGCTTTGGTACACCAGCCAACTACAAACTTTCTTCAATTTTGTGTTTCTGTATTTTTTTCTTCTTCTCCTTTCTTTCCGATTCTGTTTGTGTTTCACCACTTCGAACGTTTGCCGTATTCCGTCCGCGTCCGTTGAAAACGCATCGTTTGCTCGCTGCCGGTTGAGTTACAACTATGGCACAACTTTTTTAGTTTTCTCGATTTTGGCCGTTCGTTTGCCGTTAGTGTGTGGTTGTTGTTGGCTGGTTGTTGTTGATGTTGTTGTGGTGGTGGCGTTTGTTGTTGACTGAATAATTTTCTCCAAACTGTTTTGAGAGCCACACACACAATTTTCGTTGTGAGTAGAGAAAAGAATCAACACTCTCACACAAACGAAACCCAGAGCAAAATGTTGGGCAGACCCAAGAGAGTAAAAGTATCTCAGAGATACAACATAAAATGAGAATGAAACTGTTTGAATGGTATCAGGGATGGAAATAGTAATGGAAATCGTAAGGGAAATAGTACATTCTCAATTATGAATGATAATTAAGTGGTAAACCAAATTCAAATTGAATCAAATCCGTTTCAGGACAATTCGAGTCCGTCCTTCTGTCTGGTCGGTTCGCACGATAACTCTCTAGGGGAGTATCCGATTTGATCCAAACTTGGTACATCAATATAAAATTGTCAAACTGATATCGAGTTCGGAGATGGGCAACATTGGTCCACTCCCTTTGGTACCTCCCCCACAAAAGGTGACATTTTTTTAAAAGGAAATACTTTACCTCATAGAAAGAGAAAAGATCAATCGATTTTATGCAAATTTTGTAAATTCCAATATTTTTGTTAGTGCGAAAATAGTCGAAATCGGCCCACTGCATTAAGTACGTTCCCCAAAAAGGATCAAAATTTGGATTTATTATAAGTCGGAAAAAATGGGAAATACGAATCCGATTGTCTTCAAATTTCAAACATCCCAAAATTTTTGATGTTTTAGAACCTCCGTCGCAACGGGTCAAAACTTTGAATAATTATACCCTAAGTCATGTGGCTAGAGAGGCTATATATTACTTCATGCGGCCAAAACGTGTCTCATCAAACAGTTAACATAGGGTCTAAGGTTCAAATCCGTTTCAGGACAGTCGATATATAATGAAAAAACTGCAACCATCTATCATTTCTAAGCCATTCATCCGAGAGCTGCTTAAATTATTCCAGTTACAGCTCATTATATTGTTTACAAGCGTACAAAAGCATTTTGGTGAGAATTGTCTAGAAAAAATGTTATTCGTGATGAAATTCAAGCGTCAAAGTGCGATTTCTTTATTTTTTGATGGAAAACCACAATTGGCTATCGTTAGAGCACTCCAGCATTCAAAAGTGGGATACTGATAGCGTAGCCCGACTTCAAAGAAGTGAAAGGAAGAATAATTAACAACAGCAACATTAGCAGAAATCGTTCCAAAAGTAAAGAAGCGACTTATTCAAAACCCGCGACGCAGTGGCCGAAAAATGCCTCGTGAGCTGAACACATCGCAATATTCCATTCGGCAAATATTGAAAAATGAGCTCGGAGTAAAGCCATTGTAATTCCAAAAAGTGCAAGAACTTACACCGCAACAGAAGGAAAATAGACTCAAAAGAGCTAAAGAGTTGCTTCGCTTGGCCGAAAGGGGTGAACTGCCGAATTTGGTTTTCTCCGATGAAAAAACATTCGTTGTCCAGCAGTTTGTAAACAAACAAAATGATCGTGTTTACTTGCCAAAGTGGTCACATGAAAATGTGCACCTTCGGTTGGCCCCCAGAACTCAAGAGCCGGCCATGATGATGGTGTGGGCTGAAATATCGAAATATCGAAAATATTCTGCAGGCTGTATTAAAGCCTTGAGCACGAAAACATTTTGGCCGCAGGACTCAGCACCATCGCACTCAGCTCGCACCACCAAAGTATGGTTACAAAATGAGGTTTCTCGATTCATTTCCAGCGCACAGTAGCCACCTAAATCTTCGGATACCAATCTGTTGAACTATTGTGTCTGGAGTATATTGGAAAGCAAGGTTGGCACTAGAAAATACCAAAGTGTCGATCACCGCAAGCCAGCGCTTCGCCAGGAATGGGTCAAAATACCGCAGTGTGTGACGATTTCATTAGACGTTTCATTAGGCATCAAATTTGAAACAATTCCAGTGAATAATGTCGCTAAAAATCACCAAAATACCGAATATCGGGAGGTGCCGTTACACGGGGCCTATATGAAGACGTGGACCTGCACAGACAATTTTCTGTCATAGACTGTAGTTCCCATCACGAACTCAAATTACATAATTTGAAACTACTACGGTAAATAATGTCGCTAAAATCATCAAAATACCGAATATAGGGAGGTATCGTTATATGGGGGCTATACAAAGACCTGGACCTGCATAGACAATTTTCTGTCATAGGCTGTAGTATTCTTTACAAACTTCAAACATCAAATTTCCGAATATCGGAAGGTACCGTTATATGGGGGCTATACGAAGACGTGAACCTGAGAGGACAATTTTCTGCCATAGGCTGTAGTACTCATTTCAAACTTCAAAAATCAAATTTGAAACAATTCCTATGAATAATGTCGCTAAAGTCATCAAAATACCGAAAATCGGGAGGTATCGTTATATGGGGGCTATATGAAAACGTAGACCTACATTGCCCATTTACGAACTTAGCCTGCCTACTGGCCATATAAACATGTATGCAAAATTTTAGCCTTCTATTTCAATTTGTTCGAAAGATAGCGTGATTACAACAGACAGACAGGCAGACGGACAGACAGATAGACAGACGGACAGTCAGATAGACATACGGACAGACAGATGGACATGGCTAAATCGTCTTAGAATTTTACGCTGATCAAGAATATATATACTTTGTTGGGTCTGACATGAGTATTTCGAGGAGTCACAAACGGAATGACAAAATTAATGTACCCTCCATCCTATGTATGGTAGAGGGTATAAAAATCTATCAACTCCAATGCCAAAGTACCTAACTCTGCAAAATTGTTGCCATCCCCGATAATTGGCATATGTTTTTCCTGTTTTGCGACTGCCAACTTGGTGTGGCGAGAAGTGTTAACTCTCCAAATTCTCACTCACTGCTCTCACTCGACACATTTGCATATGTGTAGAGATATTTTTCGTGTTGAGCAATGGTGAGAGAATAACAGCATATGCCATATGGTTTACAGAAACAAAAAAAAAAAAAAGACAACTCCACCCCCTCAGCCCTCCGCTAAACAAATCAACTTGTTTACAATGCACTCCGTTTGAAGGTGTACAACACAAGCCCAAACTATTCAAGCGTGAACATTTTCAGACCAACCGACCACCATTCATTTAGGGAATTTCCATACTGCCCGGCGCGCCCTATATCCTCGTTCATGTAAAACACCTTCTATTCGCCAGTACTCAGTTCAAAGTAACTGCATCTCTTGGATACTCTTAATCCCAAAACCTGGCATATTTTTGTTGCTCTCTTATAACTCTTTAATGGGCTGTTGGTATCGCTGCGTTTTTGTTGTTCTTATGTTGTGTTTGTTGTTGTTCCTTTAATTATAGAACATTTGTTCGCTGAATTCCGTCGAGCATCAGGAGGTTTCTTTAAGAAGAAACGAACCAACAAAGGAGAAGAAAACAAAACAAAACCAACAACAAGGAAAAAGAGTTCACTGAACCATATTTGCCCCCTTTTGTCAGCGGATTCCATTTGTTTTGTAATTTAAAGCATATTCTTGGATATCCATCCATCCACCTCCTCCCTACACTGCTCCGGCGTTAATTGTTTATAATTAAAACTTTTGTAAATCAGAGGGAAAAAGAACCACGGAACGAATCGAATCGATTTGAATTGAGTTCTTTTATTCGAATAATTATTATTATTGTTTATGGAACTCCTCATCATAATTTTCCAAGATGCAGCAGTGGTGTGGCATCAACATCTTTTGCTCGCTGCAAGCATGCCTGCATTTATGGTGGCGCTTTGTTTACATCTAAATGGGCCGGAGATGGCGGATAATGACCTACGAAGCACACACACACATGGGCAAACGCAGAACAAACCGCTGCCATTGATTACTCAGGAAACCCCTTTTCCTGGATTTCCATCTAATCACTGCTGGTTCACTAAATTTGTACTTTGCTTCGTTAAGGGTGGTGGCCAGGGATGGAAATGTAAATATTCAAAAAGCACGCTGAAGACCACAAGGTCTTAATGTCTTCAATGGACAATAGGCAACCTCATGGTCTTCTGTAGCCCATGTAAGAACTACTGATCTTATATAGACAATACAGACAATAGGAGTCCTCATGACTTCCTATAGCCTTTAGGGAGCCTTCGGGTCTTCTATGGACAATAGATCCTAAGACAATAGGAGATCCCAAGTTCTACTATGGACAATAGAATAGGAACTAGACCTCCAGCTCTCCTATAAACAATACTAGACCTCCAGCTCTCCTATGGACAATAGGAGACCTGTAGCTATGGGCATTACGAGACATGTAGCTCTCCTATGGACAATAGGAGACCTCTTGCTCTCTTATGGACAACAGGAGACCTGTAGCTATGGGCATTACGAGACCTGTAGCTCTTCTTTGGACAGTAGAAGACCTCCAGCTCTGCCATGGACATAGGGAGACTTGTAGCTCTTCTATGGACATCAGGAGACCTGTAGCTCTCCTATGGACAAAAGGAGACCTGTAGCTCTTCTATGGACATAAGTAGACCTGTAGCTCTCCTATGGACAATAGGAGACCTCCAGATCTCCTATGGTCAATAGGAGACCTCCAGCTCTCCTATGGTCAATAGGAGACCTCCAGCTCTCCTATGGTCAATAGGAGACCTCCAGCTCTCCTATGGTCAATAGGAGACCTCCAGCTCTCCTATGGTCAATAGGAGACCTCCAGCTCTCCTATGGTCAATAGGAGACCTCCAGCTCTCCTATGGTTAATAGGAGACCTCCAGCTCTCCTATGGACAATGGGAGACCTCCAGCACTCCTATGGACAATGGGAGACCTCCAGCACTCCTATGGACAATGGGAGACCTCCAGCACTCCTATGGACAAGGGGAGACCTCCAGCACTCCTATGGACAATGGGAGACCTCCAGCTCTCCTATGGACAATAGAAGACCTCCAGCTCTCCTATGGAGAATAGGAGACCTCCAGCTCTCCTATAGACAAATAGGAGACCTTAAGCTCCCCTATGGAGAAATAGGAGACCTCAAGCTCTCTTATGAACAATAAGAGAATTTAAGTTCTACTATGGACAAAAGGAAACCTCCAGCTCTCCTATGGACAATAGGAGACTTCCATCTCTCCTATGGAAAATAGGAGACTTCCAACTCTCCTATGGACAATAATAGACCTCAAGCTCTCCTGTTGAGAATAGGAGACCTTAAGCTCTCCTATGGACAAATAGGAGACCTTAAGCCCTCTATGGACAAGAGAAGACCTGTAGCTCTCCTATGTACAAATTGGAGACCTTAAGCTCTCCTATGGACAATAAGGACACCTCAAGCTCTTCTGTAGACAAAAGGAAACATCAAGCTCTCCTATGGTCAATAGAAGACATCAGGACTTTCTGTAGAGTAAAATCCCAAGGTCTTTTATTTATTGAAGACACTTTGAAGGTCTTCTGTCCCATGGTCCCATCCCTGGCCGTTGTGCTCATTTGATTGAGCATTCCATTCCACACAATTATCGTCATTAATTAATTTTCCATATTCGGAATGAGTTCAATTACAATCGATTGCACCCCAGTGCCCGGTTATAATCACCACCACTTAGTTGAACCAATGCTGCCGGCAACAGCAGAAGCACGTGTTAACACATTTTCTTTTCGTTTTTTCTTCTTTTTGTCTTCGTTTGGGGTGAAGAACGAGGAAGACACAAAAAACGTATTTAAATAAATAAATAAATTTTGATAAACATGTGTATTTCCGGCTGTTCCCCCAAAAAAGGGACCATTGTGGAGGTTCAATGGCCCCGAATTTCTAGAATAATTTTAGTTTAAAACATATATTGAGCAAAATTTGATTTATACTCGATACGATCTCTCCCGAGACAAACTGATCTTCAACCGATTAAACCAATAAAAATATTTTTTGGTAAAACTACAAAATATTGTCCATCCTTTCAAAATTGAAGCAGTCTGTCAATCGTTTAGGGAAATATTAGATTTTATATATTCTTAAAAATTCAAGTGCTAAAGTTCACTGCGAAACATGAAACTAGAAAATTCACATTTTTTTTAAATTTAACCCTACTTTTACACCCCTTCATAGAAGTGACAAATTTCAATAAATTCTTAGTACATTCGAATATTTGCGATATTGCTCAGCAACCTTAATTTGTAAACGAATTATATTTCCTGCCATATGTCATACATAGTCAAACAAGTCTGTAGGATTGTATGTGCGCCGCGATTACTTTTTGTGGAACACCTTTAAATTTTGCAGACGCTACACATTCTTATTCTTATTATTACTGGTGTTTTTGTTGTTATTGTCAAATGAATCAAATGGAATGACATCATATTATCAATAAAAATTAAAACACTTAAAAAGATTGGTTGGCATTGCAAATGACTCAGAGGTGATTCGAATGAGTAGCTCAAAACTGTCTTTGTACAGTTATTATTGTTATCGGTTTATTAACCCCCACTTGAACGGCAAATAAGGCAATAACACATAATTCCGATGTATGGTTGTCTACCAAATTTAAAAGTTTATAAAAATACTAATTGCGATTTGATGAATACTCTTTTTCGGGGGGTAGATATTGCCAACTCATAAGATACAAATGTTGTAAAAAATTCGAAGCCAACAAAAGGTTTCCTATTGTCCATAGCAGAGCTTAAGGTCTCCTATTGTCCATAGAAGAGCTTGAGGTCTCCTATTGTCTATAGGAAAGCTTGAGGTCTCCTATTGTCCATAGGAGAGCCTGGGGTCTCCTATTGTCCATAGAAGAGCCTGAGGTCTCCTATTATCCATAGGAGAGCTTGAGGTCTCGTATTGTCCATAGGAGAGCTTGAGGTCTCGTATTGTCCATAGGAGAGCTTGAGGTCTCCTCTGTCTCCTATTGTCCAGCTTGAGGTATATTTTATCCATAGGAGAGCTTGTGGTCTCCTTTTGGCCATAGGATAGCTTGAGGTCCCCTATTGGGGAGAGCGTAAGGTCTACTATTCCCGATAGGGGAGCTTAAGGTCTCCTATTCCCGATAGGGGAGCTTAAGGTCTCCTATTCCCGATAGGAGAGCTTAAGGTCTCCTATTCCCGATAGGGGAGCTTAAGGTCTCCTATTCCCGATAGGAGAGCTTAAGGTCTCCTATTCCCGATAGGGGAGCTTAAGGTCTCCTATTGCCGATAGGAGTGCTTAAGGTCTCCTATTGCCGATAGGAGAGCTTAAGGTCTCCTATTGCCGATAGGAGAGCTTAAGGTCTCCTATTGCCGATAGGAGAGCTTAAGGTCTCTTATTTCCCGGTAGGAGAGCTTAAGGTCTCCTATTTCTCGGTAGGAGAGCTTAAGGTCTCCTATTTCCCGGTAGGAAAGCTTAAGGTCTATTATTTCCCGGTAGGAGATCTTAAGGTCTCCTATTCCTGATAGGAGAGCTTAAGGTATCATATTTATCGACAGGAGAGTTTGGGGCCTACTATTGGTCGTTAAGGTTTTCTAAGAATAATATATGATCTCAAGGTCTTCTATAGCCAATAGATGATCTCAAGGTTTTCTGGGGACAATAGATGAGCTCAAGGTCTTCTATAGCCAATAGATGATCTCAAGGTTTTCTGGGGACAATAGATGACCCCAAAGTCTTCTATGTGCACTAGATGACCTCAGGAGTTTTATGCACAATATACGACCTTTAGGCCTTCTATGGCCAATAGATGAACTCAACGTCTACTATGGCCAATAGATGACCTCGAGGTCTTCTATGAACAATAGATGACTTTAAGGTCTTCTTTGGACAATATATGACCACAAGGTCTTCTAAGGACAATAAATCTCGTCTAGGTCTTTTATGGAAAATAGATGACCTTAATGTTTTCTAAGGACAATAGATGAAGTCAAGGGTCTTCTGTGGAGAATAGATGACCTCAGGGGTTTTATGCACAATAGAAGTCCTGAAGGTCCTCTATGGCCAATAGATGATCTTAAGGTCTTCTGTGGACAGTAGATGACCTTTAGGTCTTCTGTGGACAATGGATGACCTCAAGGTCTCCTGTGGACAATGGATGAACTCAAGGTCTTCTATGAACAATAGATGACTTCAAGGACTTCTATGGACAGTAGATGACCTTTACGTCTTCAATGAACAATAGATGACCTATGGACAATAGATGACCTCAAGGTTTTCGGTGGAAAAAAGATGACTGCAAACTCTTCTATGTTTCAGTTTAAACATTGTTGTCTTACGCGTATTGATTTCGGATTATCTCATCATATGGCCATGCCAACCCCCTTGTTTGGCTTTTTAGTGTGATAAATCAATTATAGCTTCCAAAAAATAATGACTTCCTGGATAGGACCAAACCAAGACGACCAATTGTCGTATTCGACAATTGAAAGTAAATATTTATTTTGACACATTCGCACCAATGGACCCGTACCAACAATTCAAATAGATCTTCGTTCGATTTCGGTTAGCACTTATGTCACATTACTTTATTTTCTTCCCCCCACCACGAAAATGAAGAGGAATAATGATCTGTCAACAACTACAACAATAACCAAAGAGACAGTAGCTCCGAGTAATTTTGAAAGTAAACAATGCCGGTTATTTTCCACTTTAATCTACTGCGACCCAAGTCTGATTCTAAATTATTGAGGTTGCTATGTCTGTTTGGTGGCTTGTTCCCATGATTATCGAATTTTTGTTTTGATTGCGGACCACTTTGAAAAGAGGGTTTGGTTTTGATTTCAATTTCGTGAAACACATTGTTATTTGCAATGATTTTGTCGTGGTGGCCACCCCAAAACCATTGATTGTTTAAAAAATTTAATTTTTTCTATTGAAATAGAATACCACATAGGGTCGGGGTCGCCATTCCGTTTTGCCGCTATAACTTATTATGATTATTTATATTTGGCATATTTAAATGGAGGCCAAACGACCGACCGACCGCCCGTGTGTTTTTTGTGTGGTGTGTGTATGTGTGTACATAGTACGTCTGTCTGTCTGTCTGTCCATTCAGCTATCCATCCATTCATCTTTTCATCCATATGCTAAGCGACAGACAGTTTGTCTCTCTGTGTGCGCTATTGTCTTGAAGTTTCCCATGACAAATTTGTTGTCTATTTTCAATAGTTGCTGATGCTGTTGTTTTTGGGATAAAAGATCACATTCTACGGCTTTTAACTGACTGGCGGCACGCCCTAGTCTATTTTCTTTCTTTGTGTGTTGAAACCAAACGCAATCACACACACACATAAACAAATCCAATTTCATTTACTTTTTCTTTCGTTGACTTACTTTTGATAGGAAAACTGAAAAGATATCTTCCCTCCTGATGACCTTCCCTATCATCATCGGCCTGTTTGCCTGTTTGGGGAACCTACCATTTGTCCCTGAAATAGAAAACAAAAAGGAATCATGCCAAGGATTAGGCCCGGAATTATTTATCATCTTAAGATGACAATGTCAAGTTGAAAAGGAAACTGCAGACGATGGCAACAGTTCTTCTTCAAAAGGAAATAGTTAATCAGATTAGTCAATGATTTATTTAATAAACAAATGATGTTGATATGGGGAGATTTAAAGTCAAGCCAATTGAGCGTAGAAAAATGTGGCATTGCAAAATTGGCAATAATTTAGAATTGAATTTGAATCCTTTCTACTTATCTGGACTACTTATACAAAATAGGGAGGTATTTAATTTTAGCAATCAAAGGAGGAATTATAGATAAAAAATTAGAGTTTTTTGTTCTTTGGCAGAGTAAAATGGGCAATAGATGACCTAAAGGTGGTCTATGGACAATAAATGACCTTAAGGCCTTCTATGGGCAATAAATGACCTTAAGGTCTTCTATGGGCAATAGATGACCTTAAGGTCTTCTATGGGCAATAGATGACCTCAAGGTCTTCTATGGGCAATAGATGACCTTAAGGTCTTCTATGGGCAGTAGATGACCTTAAGGTTTTCTATGGGCAATAGATGACCTCAAGGTCTTCTATGGGCAATAGATGTCCTTAAGGTCTTCTATGGGCAGTAGATGACCTCAAGGTCTTCTATGGGCAATAGATGACCTTAAGGTCTTCTATGGGCAGTAGATGACCTCAAGGTCTTCTATGGGCAATAGATGACCTTAAGGTCTTCTATGGGCAGTAGATGACCTTAAGGTCTTCTATGAGCAATAGATGACCTTAAGGTCTTCTATGGGCAATAGATGACCTCAAGGTCTTCTATAGACAATAGATGACCTCAAGGTCTTCTATGGACAATAGATGACCTCAAGGTCTTCTATGGACAATAGATGACCTCAAGGTTTTCTATGGGCAATAGATGACCTCAAGGTCTTCTATGGGCAATAGATGACCTCAAGGTCTTCTATGGGCAATAGATGACCTCGAGGTCTTCTATGGGCAATAGATGACCTCAAGGTCTTCTATGGGCAATAAATGACCTCAAGGTCTTCTATAGACAATAGATGAATCTGTGATAAAATGCGAAATAAGTATCAGATTGTCTAATAGTTTTATATACCACAATAATTTCAGAAAGGCAAGTTCCGATGTGATAGTGATACATATCGGCCTGCCCCTTCTGGCTGAGGGTATACATCTGTCGGCAAAATCTACTAATACTTTTTTAACTTCTTATTTTTCGATTTTGATTGACACAAATCGGTTTTGAATCGCACATTCGTTGTCTCTAGAAGTTTTCCATTTTTAAAATCTTCAGATTGAAATCCTTTCGCTAAAGAAGACCAGAATTTGGCCTCTTCTTAGTAAAATAGACAAGTCTTTTCTGTTTCTAGAAGCGCTTGTTCAAAGTGATGATAGGCTTGAAAAAATTATTGAGGTTTGAAACAAATAAATATACTCTTCTTACAGTTATTCAACTCAGTGGCCAATGTCCAGGTTGTTTTCTCTCTTTCTACTTATCTTCTTATTTTTTTCTCCTCTTATATTTTCATTAAAAGAGAACATGTAATAACAATAATTTACCTAAATTGTGGAATATCGATATGAATAACATGGCAAATGAAAATGACTGTTGCAGCGCAGTGGCAAATACCGGTTCCATGGCTTCCATATGCCAAGTGTTTTAAGGTGCGCTCGTTGATTTTTACAAGCTTTTAAGCCAGAAATGACTTGGGTCTCTAGTCCACTTTTTTCCACAAACTGCATTGCCCCGCACCGTAAATGCAACCAACATCGGGGTTTCTAATTGTTTTTACATGCATTTGATTAATTATTGTTATTATTATTGGAATTGGAATTATCGACAAGCGTATATCTGTCACGTTGCGATCGGGAGTGAGTTGTTGTACCCCCATTTAATGCAACTAATAAAATTGTTAAATCACGTACCGGCCATAAACTTTAAGTGCAGAAAGAAAGCAACACACAAACATTTTAATAGAAATTGATTTCAAAATCAAAAATGAAAAAAAAAAAAAAAAAACATAATGTTGGAAAAATGTTGTGAAAATAAAAAATTCTTTCAATACTTTCATTGAGTTTTGAGTGCATGCATGTATTTCTATACCCTCTGCCACACATAGTAGGGAGGATATATTAGGTTCGTCATTCAGTTTGCAACTCATCGAAATAATAATTTTAGATCTAACAAAGTATGTATATTTTTGGTCAGAGTAAAATTTTAAATTTAATTTTTTTTTAAATAACGCAAAATTAAAAACGAATAAACATAGGAAGTTAAACTTTTGCACAGATCAGTTTTTTGCAGGCAAATCACGTTCGAAGATGGGCTATATCGGCCCACTATATCTTATAGCCCCCAAATAACAATATGCTTCTATATTCGATATTTTGATGATTGTAGCGAAATATTTTGAATGAAATTGTCTGAAAATCCACAAAAGGAGTTCCTTTTGAGAACTTTACCCCCTGGAAGAGTATTGTCTATATAGGTCGTATATCCCCCATGTAACGATTTTAGCAACATTTTTCAACGGAATTGTCTAAAAATCAATACTAGAAGTTTTTTCTAAGAACTTCGACCCCTGGAGGAGTATTGCCTATATAAGTCCATGATATCGTATAGCCCACATACACGGGTATCCCTGATATTCGAAAATTTGATGATTTGGGGGACATTACTCACCGAAACTGTTTAAAATTTCGTATTTGAAGTTCCTAATACAGCCGGTGACAGAAAATTACTCATGCAGGTCCAGGTCCTCGTATAGCCCCGATATAACGATACCTCACTATATTCGGTATTTTGATGATTTTACCAACATTATTCACCGGAATAGTTTCAAAATTGGTGTTCTTGAAAATCCTTAAAAGGAGTTTCTTTTGAGCACTTTACTCCCTGCAAGAGTATTGTCTATAGAGGTCCACGATATCGTACATCCCCCATGTAACGATACCACCCTATGTTCGGTGTTTTGATGAAAAATCTACGTTATATCCCTTTAAATATCCTTTAAAAATATCTTTTAAAAAATCTTTATAAATCTACGTTTATAGTCCTTTAAATATCTTTTAAAAAATCTTTAAAAACCCACGTTTATAGTCCTTTAAATATCCTTTAAAAATTCTTTAAAAATCCACGTTTATAGTCCTTTAAAAATTCTTTAAAAAATCCACGTTTATGATCCTTTAAATATCCTTTAAAAATTCTTTAAAAAATCCACGTTTATGATCCTTTAAATATCCTTTAAAAATTCTTTAAAAATCCACGTTTATAGTCCTTTAAAAATTCTTTAAAAATCCACGTTTATAGTCCTTTAAAAATTCTTTAAAAATCCACGTTTATAGTCCTTTAAAAATTCTTTAAAAATCCACGTTTATAGTCCTTTAAAAATTCTTTAAAAATCCACGTTTATAGTCCTTTAAAAATTTTTAGAAAATCCACGTTTATGATCCTTTAAATATCCTTTAAAAATTTTTTAGAAAATCCACGTTTATGATCCTTTAAATATCCTTTAAAAATTCTTTAAAAAATCCACGTTTATGGTCCTTTAAATATCCTTTAAAAAAACACGTTTATGGTCCTTTAAATATCCCTGAAAAATTCTTTAAAAAAACACGTTTATGGTCCTTTAAATATCCCTTAAAAATTCTTTAAAAAAACACGTTTATGGTCCTTTAAATATCCTTTAAAAATTCTTTAAGAAATCTACGTTTAAAGTTTTTTAAATATCCTTTAAAAATTCTTTTAAAAATCCACGTTTGTAGTCCTTTAAATATCCTTTAAAAAATCTTTAAAAATCCACGTTTATAGTCCTTTAAATATCCTTTAAAAATCTTTAAAAATCCACGTTTATAGTCCTTTAAAAATCTTTAAAAATCCACGTTTATAGTCATTTAAAAATCTTTAAAATCCACGTTTATAGTCCTTTAAAAATCTTTAAAAATCCACGTTTATAGTCCTTTAAAAATTCTTTAAAAAATCCACGTTTATGATCCTTTAAATATCCTTTAAAAATTCTTTAAAAATCCACGTTTATGGTCCTTTAAATATCCTTTAAAAATTCTTTAAAAAATCCAAGTTTATGGTCCTTTAAATATCCTTTAAAAAATCCACGTTTATGGTCCTTTAAATATCCTTTAAAAATTCTTTAAAAAAATCCACGTTTATAGTCCTTTAAAAATTCTTTAAAAAAATCCACGTTTATAGTCCTTTAAAAATTCTTTAAAAAATACACGTTTATAGTCCTTTAAAATTCTTTAAAAAAATCCACGTTTATAGTCCTTTAAAAATTCTTTAAAAAAATCCACGTTTATAGTCCTTTAAAAATTCTTTAAAAAAATCCACGTTTATAGTCCTTTAAAAAATCTTTAAAAAATCCACGTTTATGGTCCTTTAAATATCCTTTAAAAAAATCCACGTTTATAGTCCTTTAAAAATTCTTTAAAAAATCCACGTTTATGGTCCTTTAAATATCCTTTAAAAATCCTTTAAAAAATCCACGTTTATGGTGCTTTAAATATCCTTTAAAAACCCTTAAAAAATCCACGTTTATGGTACTTTAAATATCCTTTAAAAATTCTTTAAAAAATCCACGTCTATAGTCCTTTAAAAATTCTTTAAAAAATCCACGTTTATTGTCCTTTAAATGTCCTTTGAATATCCTTAAAAATTGTTTAAAAAATCCACATTTTTAGTCCTTTGAATATCCTTTAAAATTTGTTAAAAAAAATCCAAAGCAAATGAAAAGTGACAGCTCTAAGCAACTTGGTTTATTTCCAATAACAAAACCAATAACATTGGCTTCTATGACAACCAAAACCGATAAAATTCTAATTCGAAAATAAAACCGATAACATTGATTTTCATGACACCAAATCATTTTTTCTTGTCGTTTTTAAAACCAATAGTGACAAAATTGGTTTCTATGACAGCCCTAATTATTCACCGATTTATTTTTTTCATGTTTCGCATTTGAATATTGTAATGGCTTATGACAAAAGTTGCCTATGCTGGTCCACGCCAATATAACGGCGACTTCCTATATTCGGTATTTTTAGGATTTTAAGAGAATTTTTAACGGATTTTATATTTTTGAAAATTTCCAAATTAGTTCCAAATGGTGGAGGGTATTCAAATTTCGGCCCGGTCGAACTTACTGCTTTATTTACTTGTTTTCAGTTCATGCGCCGGCGGCACATTCACTTTTTCTTGTCTTCAATTTAATGTCGTCCCCGAGATTTATGTTGCCTTGCACAATCTAATGTAGTGAGTCTTTTTGTGCATGTGTGTGTTTGTGTTTCTTTCAATTAAACCGAAAAGAAATCTAAATAAATTTATAGTTTATGTGGCGTATTCAATGTTTAGAATTTCATCAATAAACTAAATTTTGTAATTTACAACCACAATGCGTTTACATTGCGGCCAGTAGTCGGTCGGACAGTCCAGTGTGACCATGGCTGCTGCTCTGTGTTCGGCTGCCTTACAAAGACTTTCATTAGATCATCGATCAAATTTCAAAATAAGAAACAAAAAAAAAAAAATAATAGTGAAATATTAACTATGCGAGCCGCCCAGCCAGCCAAGGCAATAAATGGCGTGAAGTTGTTGACACTTAATAGCCAGTCGTATTTTAGAGGTTCTTCGAATGGAAATAATGGAAATTGAGACATCATCTTTCTATTTCTCAATGGTCACTTTGGAATTTAATAAAAAAATAAATAAATAGAATTTTAAAGTTTCAATTTTTTTGACTTGTGTGAAAATCTATTGGAAATCCGCAATGGTGAAATTCTGAAAATATGCTAGAGAGCGGTCTGTTCAATATAAGAAAATTATTCGCTGCATATTTAAACTCGATTTTGCAAAGAAGAAATTATTTACTTTTTTATTTCATAAACCAAAGGAAGATGTGTAATATCAGCTAAAAGGCCCCCAAATCGAAAAGTGACTGGCCTATGACTTCGATAGCCTAACGAATGACATAACTGAGGTCTTGAATCGACATTGTGGTTTTGGCGTAGGCCTTATCTTTCACGTTGCTCCGAATGGAAAGAATCGCAAGGTGTTACTTTTCTTAGGAAACAAGTTAAAAAGTACCAATCGATTTTGCCGACAGACCCATACCCTCAGCCAATATTCGAGTATTTATATATATTTTGACTTTTTTTTAGAATTATTCAAATTGTTGACCCTCTATCGAGAAGGTTCCCAAGGAATGGTCCAATATTGTCCATTTCGTAGCCGTCCTAAATAAATATGATATAAATATGGCGACGTGTCAGGTTAGGACTATATCAACTAAAATATTGAAAATTTTGACCCTTTGTGGGTGAGGTACCAGAAGGGGTCCGCAACTATATATCATCTTCACAATAGATCTTGCGTTGGCAAAAATGTTTGGATGTGTGAAATTTTAAGAGATTTGGATGTTTATTTCGCGTTTTGTTCTTCAAAATCTTGAACCCTACATGGGGGAGATACCAGAAAATATGGTCCGATCTCTAACATCTTTTAAACAGACCTTGTGTTGATGGAAATATTGAGATACTGATGGAATATGATGTTGATTTCGCTTTTTATGACTTCATGGATATTCAAAATGTTGACCCTTTGTGGGAGTGGCACTTGACGGAGTGGACCAATATTATCCATTTTGGCCCGAGACCTAAAACTGACGCAAGTATTAAGATTTGTAAAATTAGAGTAAAATTGGATTATTGCTTCCCTTTCTATGCAGAGCTCCATAGATATTCAAAATTTCGAAGCTGTGGTCCGACAAATTCCATCTTCCCATCTGGTCTTGTGTTGATAGAAATATTGGTATGTGCCGAGTTTGAAAATAATCGGATGTTCATTTCGCATTTTTATGAGCTTCATAGTTATTCAGAATTTTGAAACCTTAGTGGCGGAGGTACCAGAAGTAATGGACAGATATATTCCATTTGAACACCTGATTATGTGTTAATAGAGATATGGGAATAAGTGAAATTTGAAGAGAATCGGATGTTTATTTCGCATTTTATAAGGCCTATATTGATTCAAAATATTGACCCTTTGCTGGGGAGTTGGGGAGAAGGAGTTGTCCTACAAACTCCATGTTCCTATCTGGTCTTGTGTTGGTAGAAATATTTGGATGTGCCAGGTTTGAAAATAATCGGATGTTCATTTCGCACTTTTATGAGCTTCATACTTATTCAGAATTTTGAACCCTTTGTGGCGGAGGTACCAGAAGTAATGGACAGATATATTCCATTTTAACACCTGATTATGTGTTGATAAAGATATTGGAATGCGTGAAATTTGAAGAGAATCGGATGCTCATTTCGCGTTTTATTAGCTTCATAATTAGGCAAAATTGTGACCCTTTGAAGGGGAGGTACACGATGGGATCCGTCGATATTGTCCATTGTCGCACCAGACATAGCACAAATACAAATATAGAGATTGGCAACATTTGAACAAAATTGGATGATCCGTTAAAATTATTTTCTGTTTAATTTTTGAACCTTTGGTGGGGGAGGTACCAGAATATTACATCTTCACATCTGATAATGTGTTGATAAAAATATTGGGGGTGTGAAGATAATCGGATGCTTATTTCGTGTTTTATAAGGGTTATAATTTTTCCATATCGTCCACCAGACACAGCACTGATACAAATGTAACAATATTTGAAAAAAAATTGAACAAATTTAGATCTTGTTGTGTGCGGAAAATTATTTTCTTTGTAAATTTAGATCTTTTGTGGGGGAGGTACCGAACTTGATCGAAGTTTGATAATAACATTACGATCTACCAAGTTTGAATCAAATCGGATACTGTCTTCGAGATTTTTCGTGAGCACCAGACAGACGGACGGACGGACAATGTCCTGAAAGGGATTTGGTCCAAAGGGTCTAAAATCGTTATTCCAATGATGCAAGTTTTGAATGATATATACCCTCTCTAGCCGTATGACTGATAGTATAACCAGTAAAAAAGCAAAAAAGTTCAAACGGGCCTAACTTTTAATACCCTTCACCATTTGGATGGAATTTGAAATTTTTCAAAAAAAAAAAAAAAAAACGAATACTACCGTTACATGGGGACTAAACGAAGGCATGGGTCTGCTTACGAAATTTTGTGTCATTGGCTGTAGTACCCATTACGAATTTTAAATGCAGTATTTAAAACGGTTCCAGCGAATAATTTTGCTAAAATCATTAAAATATCGAATATCGGGAGGTACCGTGGGCCTGCATATCAAATTTTTTGTCATAGGCTGTAGTACCCATTACGAACTTTAAATATGAAATTTGAAATAATTCCATGAAATAATCATGAAAATAGCGAATATCGGGAGGTACCGCTATATGGGGACTTTACGAAAACGTGGACCGACATGGCCCATTCACGAACTTAACCTGCCTACTGGTAAACTATGCATGTATGCAAAATTTTAGCCTTTTATCTCAATTCGTTCGAAAGATAGCGTGATTACAACAGACAGACGGACAAACAGACAGACAGACGGAGGGACTTTGCTAGATCGTCTTAGAATTTTAAGCTGATCCAGAATATATACACTTCGTAGGGTCTATTATGAATATTTCGAGGAGTTACAAAGGGAATGACATAGCTTATATACCCTCCATAGAATGGTGGAGGGTATAAAAAAAACGCAACTGGGATTCTCCTATTGCCGTTGTAGCCAGAAATGCCTTCCTATACAATTTCGACAGGGGTCTAATAGACTATTCAGAAAATATCTACAAATTTACCAATTCGGGCCCACCGAGATTTTCTCTACCAAGGAGGTCAGAATTTCGTCAACAACCTGATGAACCTCTGGGTGTCGTTCATATATTGAATATAGAATATAATAGAATTTAAAACTGATCCAGAATATATATATATACTTGGTAGGGTCTATTATGAATATTTCGAGGAGTTACAAAGGGAATGACAAAGCTTATATACCCTCCATAGAATGGTGGGGAGTATAAAAAAACTCAACTGGGATTCTCCTATTACCGATGTAGTCAGAAATGCCTTCCTATACAATTTCGGCAGGGGTCTAATAGACTATTCAGAAATTATCTACAAATTGACCAATACGGGCCCAACCAGGAATTCTCTACCAAAGGGGTCTGAATTTTGTCAACAGCCTGATGAACCTCTGGGTGTCGTTCATATATTGAATATAGAATATAATAGAATTTAAAACTGATCCAGAATAGTATATATACTTCGTAGGGTCTATTATGAATATTTCGAGGAGTTAAAAAGGGGAATGACAAAGCTTATATACCCTCCATAGAAGGGTATGGTGGAGGGTAAAAAAAAATCAACTGGGGATCTCCTATTACCGATGTAGCCAGAAAGGACTACCGAGACAAGTTCGGCAGGTGTCCAAAAGACTATTCACAAAATATTTACAAATTGACCAATTCTGGCCCAACCAGATTTTCTCTACCCACCCTTGGTAGAATTTCTTCAACAACCTGATGAACCTCTGTGTGTCGTTCATATATTGAATATAGAATAAGAATTTAAAACTGATCCAGAATATATATACTTGGTAGGGTCTATTATGAATATTTCGAGGAGTTACAAAAGGGAATGACAAAGCTTATATACCCTCCATAGAATGGTGGGGAGTATAAAAAAAAAAACTCAACTGGGTGTCTCCTATTACCGATGTAGCCAGAAATGCCTTCCGAGACAAAGTTCGGCAGGCGTCCAAAAAACTATTCAGAAAATAACTACAAATTTACCAATTCGGGCCCACCGAGATTTTCTCTACCAAGGGTGTCAGAATTTCTTCAAGAACCTGATGAACCTCTGTCCTCTGTTCTGTAAAAAGTCGACGTATTCTATATTTAAGATACCTTCATAGATCGTCTATAGTTCAGAGAAGTTTTCAAGGTTTGAAGGGATATATAGACGACCTTCTGCTGGTCTGAAATAAATTGAAAAACTTCAAGAAGTTTTCTGAAATATGATTAAAATATATCTTGTGATATTTGTGGGGGGGGGGGGGTCTAATGTAGAACTTTTATGAATAGAAAACATTCTGTGAGCTTCTTATTCTCAGTAAACCTTTTGCATAACTTCTATATCCTGAAGGGGTTTTAAAGATCGTTTGCTAATAGTATAACTTTTGATGGTCTTCTATTAAACTACAGCATTCTAAAAAAATACTCTCTCCTGTAGGTCTTTTGCAAATATTGCTGTTTACCCTTTTTAGCCCTGCAAGGAGTCTTGATAGTCCTTTGAAAAATATTTTTAAAAAAATAAATATCTTATAAAATATTACAAAACCCATTATTATCTCTGCTATATTGGCTACGCTAATCAAAAAACAAGTAAAAAAGCAGTAAGTTCGGCCGAACCGAACTTTGAATACCCTCCACCATTTGGAACGAATAAGAAAATATTCAAAAAAATAAAATCCATTGAAAATTTTGTTAAAATCTTAAAAATACCTAATATCGGAAGGTGCCGATTTATGGGGGGATATACGCTATTGTGGACCTATATAGACAAATCTATGTCTGGGGGTAAAGTACTAACAAGGAACTCCTTATGTGGATTTTCAGATAATTCCATTGAGAATTCTCTGTCGGGGGGTAAAGTGCTCACAAAGAACCCCTTGTGTACAAAGAACCCCTTGTGACCATTCCGTTGAAAAATATGGCTAAAAACATCAAAATACCGAATATCGGGGGATATAAGATATCGTGAACCTGTATAGACAATTCTCTCTCAGGGGGTGAAGTACTCACAAGGAACTACTTGTGAATAAAATCATCAAAATACTAAATATCGGGGGTACCGTTATATGGAGGCTATACGATATTGTGGACCTATATAGATAATTCTCTGCCGAGGTATAAAGTACCCACAAGGAATTACTTGTGTGGATTTTCAGACAATTCCATTGAAAAATGTGGCTAACATCATCAGAACACCGGGGGTACCGTTATATACGATATCGTGGACCGATATACCCCATCCTCGAACTTGACCTGCCTGCAGACAAAAGAGAGATCTGTGCAAAATTTTAGCTTCCTATCTTCATTCGTTTAGACTGTAGCGTGACTACAACAGACGGACAGGGCTAAATCGTCTTAGAATTTTACGCTGATCAAGAATATATATACTTTGTTGGGTCTAAAATGATTATTTCGATGAGTTACAAACGGAATGACGAACTTAATATACCCACCATACTTTTTTTTTGTGGAGGGAATAACAAAAAAAAAAAAAAAAATAAAACATCTTGTGTAGATTCTACATTTGATTAAGGTCATTTGATATTGTTTTCCCTTTTTTGTCGCTCAGACAGGAAATTGTGTCTCCCCCTATCATGCTCCCTGCGACAAAAACAAATATCTATAACTGGAATTCTAACATTCCTGCAAAAAGCGATTAAAAACAAAATCGTTGATGCATCGCTTGAATGGCAATGGAAATGAAATATGACAAGAAAAGTCGATCAATTCCAAGTGAATTTGATGTAGGCCCCTCTTCATCAAATTCGTACTCGTAGGCAAGAAGAAGTATTTGAAATTAGAAGATATTTCAGTAACAGCAACGACAACAACAAAAAGACCTCCACTACCAAAACTGGAACAATTTCTATGGTTCAATTAAATGAACTTTTCTTGATGATGATGATGATGACGATGTGTGGCGTTTCCTATGACCAAACTGGCCTAATTGAGAATGCGTGCGTGCGTGTGTACCATCGTTTGTACGTAGTGACGACTCTGTGGTGTTGCCCAGAGGCAGTGGCCAAATCAATTCATCCATCATTGCAAGCATTGCATCCAGTCATCCGTCCATCCAGCCAGCAATCCATTCGAACATTTGTACACCAACGACCGACCAACTAACCAAGTAGTCAGCCAAGCGCAGAGCAATCTATCGTTGGCCTCCATTAGAATGCGTTTGTCGTAATTTAAAGTTTTGAGTTTTTTATTTTGGTTTTCGCTTTTTTTAAATACTCAAAAAAAGAGATGGAAATAATTTTGTGTCTGTTTGTTTGTTGTTTTTTTAAATGCACAACAAAATCCAAAAATAAAACAATAACAACAAATAGACGAATACGAAAACATAACGCGAACACAAGTTGTTTATGCAACAATAATTTGTGTGTGTGTGTGGATTGCCAGCCGCTTTGGACCACTGACTCTACCGGCAACATGCTTCGAACATGGTCTTGTGAGCAGCGGATCTCTAAACAGTTTTAAGTTTCAGAAATAGTTTCTGTGTGTTTTGCTGAAAAAAAAATAAAAATATTTAAAAAATATGTATACTCGGATCACATTTTGCTGGCAGCCGGACAAAGTGGCAGCAATGCCGCACTAGGTTGTTGTTGCTGTTGTCGTTGTTATAATTACTTAGTAATGCAACGGTGATACAGCGAAACCATCTACTCAGTGTTAAGTTTTCAGTATTCACTGTTTTATGCCCTCAGCCATATGGCTAGAGAGGATAAATTTAATTTGGGCAAAACGCGCCTCATCGAAATAACGGTTTTAGACCGTAAGTCTCTTTGGACCAAATTCGTTTCAGGACGTTTGGAGTCGATATAGAGGTGACCGTCCGTCTGTCTGGCTGGTGCGCACCATAACTCTCGAAGGGAATTTCCGATTTGGCCCAAACTTGGTAATATTATCGTCAAACTTAGACCGAGTTCGGTGATGGGAAATATAGGTACACTCATTCTGGTACATCGCTCACAAAAGCCCGAATTTTTCAAAAAATATTTTCCTACACAGAAAGAGACAGGATAATCTGATTTTTCTCCAACTTTGTAAATTCCAATATTTGCATCAGTGCAAGGCCAGGTGCGAAAATGGACAATATCTGTCCGCTTAATCAAGTACCTCCCTCACAGAAGGTCTTAATTTTTATTAATTATGAGCTATAAAGTGAAATGTAAGAGTTCGATGGTCTTCAAATCATATTAATTTTATTAAACCAAGGTCTGGTATGAAGATGGAATATATCGGTCCACTCTTTCTGGTACCTCTCCCGGAAAGGGTCAAAATTTTGAACATCATAAAACACGAAATTTCCATCCGATTCCCTTTAAACTTGGCACAATTCAATACTTCTATCAACACGAGAGTAGTTTTAAAGTCCATAGAGCTGGAACCATTCCTTCTGGTACATCATCACAGAGGGTCAAAATTTTGAATATCCATGACGGAACCATGAATAGCCTTATAAAAAGCGAAATTACAATCCGATTCAATTCTGACTTGGCACAACAAAATATTTCTATCAACACAAGATCTATTATAAAGATGGTAGAGATCGACCCATTCCTTCTGGTACTTCCACCCATTCCTTCTGGTACTTCCACAAAGGGTCAATGTTTTGAATATCCGCGAAGCTCATAAAATGCGAAATCAACATTCGATTCCATTAGGACTTGGCACATCTCAACATGTCCATGGGCAAATGAACTATTATAAAGATGGTAGAGATCGGACCATTCCTTCTGGTACCTCAGCCACATAGAGCAAATGATTTGAATAACCAAAACTATCATAAAATCCGAAATAAGCACTCTGTTCTCTTTATATTTCACACATCACATTATAACTACCAATACAAGATTTGCTGTGCAGATGGAAAATATCGGCCCACTCCTTTTGGTACCTCTCCCACAAAGGGTAAACATTTTGTATCATGAAACCCGAAATTAATATCCGATTCCATTTAAATTTGGTACATCTCAATACAGTCAAACGCCATAATCTATTTTTTTTAATTCTATTGAATGAAAACAAAAAATGTCGGAAATATCATCAAATTTTAGAATAAGTTTAGATTTGTTCGAACTGGCACGAATTATGGCCTTCAAATGGCCGTCACACGCTGCCCGAATGTTGGTCTGCGGGGAAATCGAGGAACCTGATTTTGTAACCATTCTTGAGTGGCGCATGTTGAGTGTGATGGTGCTGAGTCTTGTTTAAATGTCCAAGGTCTGCGGCCAAAATGTTTGCGTGCCCAAGACATACCCTCTAGAATATTTTCGCGATACTATTCGGAATTTCTTCTGATGCCACCGGTCGATTAATACGAGCTGTTATGGTGGCCCACACCATCACCATGGCCGGCGCTTGAGTTCTGGTGGCCAACCGAAGGTGCACATTTTCAGCTGACCTCCTTGGCAAGTAAACACGATCATTTTGTTTGTTTACAAACTGCTGTATAACGAATGTTCTCTCATCGGAGAAAACCAAATTCGACAGTTCTCCACTTTCGGCCAAGCGAAGCAACTCTTTAGCTCTTTTGAGTCTATTTTCTTTCTGTTGCGGTGTAAGTACTTGCACTTTTTTGAATTTCAGTGGCTTTACCCGAGTTCATTTTTCAATATTTGTGGAATGGAATATAGTGATTTGTTCAGCTCAAGAGCCATTTTTCGGCCACTGCGACGCGGGTTTGAATCAAGTCGCTTCTTTACTTTTCGAACCATTTCTGCTTAAGTTGATGTTTTCTTCCGTCCACTTCCTTGATATATGTCGGGCTACGCCACCAGTATCACGGTAACGGGCAATTGTACGAGACACAAAACATTTATCTACATTTAAATGAACGATACACACTTGTGGTTTTCCAGCCAAATAAAGGGTGTTTTTTTTAAGCTGGATAGAACTTCAAATTGTAAAAAGTAACACAAAAAATTAAATTTTACCCTGACAATTCATCATAAATAGACTTACGCTTGAACAACGCTACGAAATTATCCAAATTTACTTTGAAAATCAGGCTCTAGAACAGTTGGCAAATGACCCGTTGTTTTATCGCAAAATTGTGTTCAGCGATGAGGCGCATTTTTGGTTCAACGGGTTTGTTAATAAGCAAAATTGTCGCATATGGAGTGAGACCAATCCACAAGAGACGCTACAGACTCCATTACATCCAGAAAAATGCACCGTATGGTGCGGTGGTGGCATCATAAGCCCTTATTTCTTCAAAAATTAGGCCAGAGCTCGCATTAGGGTCAATGGAGATCGTTACCGCACCATGATCAATGATTTTTTGTTTAAAACTATGGATGACATTGATCCGGAGGAGATGTGGTTTCAACAGGATGGCGCTACGTGCCATACGGCGAACGCAACCATCGACTTATTGAAATCAAAATTTAGCGATAAGTTGATTTCGAGAAGTTGACCTGTCAATTGGCCTCCAAGGTCGTGGGATTTGACACCTTTCGATTATTTCCTGTGGGGATACCTGAAGTCACTGGTTTATGCTGATAAACCAGCAACAATTGACGCCTTATAGGCCAGCATTGTTCGTGACATACCAGCCAGCAGTGCTCGAAAA
Source organism: Musca domestica (assembly GCF_030504385.1). Classification (NCBI taxonomy): domain Eukaryota; kingdom Metazoa; phylum Arthropoda; class Insecta; order Diptera; family Muscidae; genus Musca; species Musca domestica. Next base: position 592,192 of record NW_026712219.1, read on the forward strand.
ATTGGCCAAATATTGGACGTCCAGAATGCACTTCGTCAAGAACAGCCGCGGTGCCATATGCCCGATTTCAAGTTCTATCATGTCCAAATTCAAGTTCTATCAGACACCCTTTATAAAGAAATCACGCTTCAATGCCATCACGGATAACTTATTTCTGGAAAATTCTGACCAAAATGCTTTTGTACACTTGTAGACCATATAATAAGCTGCCACTGGAATAATTTTAACAGCTGTGGGACGAGTGGCTTAGAAATGACAGCAGTCTGAAGTTGGTAGCAGTTTTTTCATCCCCAAACCTAACACGTTGCAATATTTGATTCATATTTATTTAGGTCCGATACAAAATGAAAATATTGGCCTATTCCTTCGCAACATACTCCATGGCCAAGTCAAAATATATTGAAATAATCAAACATTAGCTGAGGGTATACATCTGTCGGGTAAACCAACTGACAATTTTTAACTGGTTTTTTTTCGGGAAGTTTCTCAACTTTCCGGATGATTAAATAGCTAAAAAACTCTAATTAACAACGCCAATGACATTCGAGGATATGTGCAAAACTTTCATCCTTTGGCATGTACCTCAAGATTCTGATATGAGTTTGAGTATGAAATGAGTTCTCAAAAATGCGGATGACCTAATTTTTTTCTTAGTACGTGTAGGAGTCATAATAACAACGTTCATTTTCCAGTGTAGATGTGTGTGTATGTAGCATATTATTTACATCCTTAGAAATGGATTACTTATTTGTGTATAAGATAGACAAGTTCGGTAGATTCTAAATTCAAGTGGATAAGAGTGAACATAAAGGTATATTCTCTTATGGGCCTTATAGGGCAATGTGCACTAAAAATATATTCTTTATAAATTCCTAAAAATCCCCTTAAAATTTCAACGAGTTTGTGGCACAAACAAATGAATTTCACAAGCTACTCTGAAAAACTTGAGAAAAAAATAATAATCTGCTATCATACCCCGCAAAGATATTCATTAAGAAGTAAATAGAAATATGTTTGCGACATATAAGTACTGCTTTTTTTGGCTTTTCGTTAGGAAAATATAAATAGCAATTTCGTGCTCTCATGTCCTTGTTAAAATAATGGGTCGGTAACTACATTTGTAATGAGTATTTTTTCAGGGTAGTTTTTTTGGTCAAACCAAAACAAAATCCAATTGAATTATTAAGACAAATATCCAGATAAACAGATTTGACTTACGATTATTTTACTAATGGAAACGTAACCAAGTTTAATATCTGAAATTGGAAAAGTAACAACAATTATTAGTTATAAATAAAATATGGACCTGCTTTTCTTCATAAATAACCCCAATACACCTTCGCGTGGAAGACTTATGGGAACACCAAAACACAGAAAGTAGAAAGTTCTTCTCATATAACAACAGAAAATCTTCTCATAGAAAAACGGGAAATTTCTTACAGAAGAGTGGAAATGTCCTGTCACAGAAGTCTAGAAACTGTTCTCAAAAAAAAAAAAAAAAAACAGGCGGATTTATCATAGATGACACCAAGGTATTCTTAAAGAACATGATGCGCTCTTCTTATAGAACGAGTTAGAAGGTTTTCTCATAGAGGGCCAGAAGGATGTATAATTGAGGACCAGAAGTTCTGCTCATAGAAGGCACGAACGGTCCACGAAGGTCCGAAGTTCCTCACATAAAAAATCAGAAAATGGACTTATGGAAGGATTTTTCGCAGAATATAAGAAGGTTTTTCCAGAGAAGGTCAGAAATTATTCTCAAAGAAGATCTGAAGGTCTACTCATAGAATGCCGGAAGGTCTTCATAATAAAATGAGAAGATTCTCTTAGATAGTCTTCTCAGCGAAGGCCAGCATGTCTTCTCAAAGAAAACCAAAAAAAGTCTAAAAGCTCTTTTCAAAAATGGCCAGGTCTTCGCATAGAAGATCATCTGTAGAAGGCCAGAATGTCTTCTAAGAGGATGCCGTAAGGCTTTTTCAGAGGGGCTCAGGGAGTCTTTCGCATGAAGATCAAGAGACATTCTCAAGGTGGCCAAAATGACTTCACAGGGGATGCCTTTTCTTAAAAGGACTGGGAGTCCTACATCAGAAGCCCAAAAGGTCCTCTTATAGAAGATAAAAGTTCTGTTCATAGAAGGTCTCAGAGGAAGCCATAAGCTCTTCTCATACAAAGTCAGACGGCCTTTCCAAAGTAGGCCTTTTCAATGAAAGCCAGAAGGTCTTCTCAAAGAAGACCAGAAGGTCTTTTTAGAGAAGTTCTGTAGTTCTTCTCAGTGAAAACCAGAAGGTATTTTCAATGAAAGCCCGAATGTTTTCTCAAAAAGATCAAAGGGGCTTCTCAAAAAAGTCCAAAAGGCCTTCTCAAAAAGACCAGATCGTCGCATAGAAGATCATCTATTAGACGGCCAGAGTCTTCTCAGAGGAGACCAAAGGGTCTTCTCAGGGAAGGGCAAAAGGTCTTCTCAGAGAAGGGCAGAAGGTCTTCTCAGAGAAGGACAGAAGTCTTCTCAGAGAAGGGCAGAAGTCTTCTCAGAGGAGACCAGAAAGTCTTCTCAGAGGTCTCCTCTCATATGAGGCCAGAAGGTCTTCCCTCAGATAAGGCTAGAAGGTCTCCTCTCAGAGGAGGCCAGAAGGTATATTCTCAGAGAAGGTCAGAAGGTCTCCTCTCACGTAAGGCCAGAAGGTCTCCTCTCAGTTGAGGCCAGAAGGTCTTCACAGAGAAGGCCATAAGGTCTTCGCAGAGTAGGCTATAATGTCACAGAGAAGGCCATAATGTCTTCACAGCTAATGCCAAAAGGTCTTCACAGAGAAGGGCATAAGGTCTTCTCAGAGAAGCCCAGAAGGTCTTCTCGGAGATTATGAAAATCTATCTATAAATAATACTAAATTTGGTATTGGGTGAAGGAATAAAGCCGGAATCATGAAATTCGTTATATAAGTCTCTGTAGGTGTCTGTGGTTAAGATATAGAGGTAATTTGACAAACGCTCTTATATTTGTACACAAAATACTATATGATACTAAATTTGGTATTGGGTGAAGGAATAAGGCTGAATCCGGAAATTTGTTTTTAAGGTCTCTGTTGGTATTTGTGGTTAAGATATGGAAGTGGTTTTGGAAATTCGTCCTATATTTGTAAGAAAACTTTTTAATAATACTAAAATTGGTATTGGGTGAAGGAATAGGTTTGGAATCCCGTAATTTGTTATTTACGTCTCTGATGTTGTCAGAAGTTATTATATAGAGGTAATTTTGGAAAAACGTCCTATATACGTACGAAAACTACTTAATAATACTAAAATTGGTATTGGGTGAAGGAAATAGTCTGGAATCATGAAATTTGTTATATAGGTCTCTGTTGGTGGGTTTGGAAATGCGCGCTATATTTGTAAGAAAACTACCTTATAATACTAAAATTGGTATTGGTTGAAGGAATAAGGCCAAAATCCCGAAATTTGTTAATAAGGTCTCTATTGGTGTCTGCGATTAAGATGTGGGGGTAGTTTTGGAAATAGGTCCCATATTTGTACAAAAAATACTATATGATACTAAATTTAGTATTGGGTGAAGGAATTAGGCTGGAATCCAAAAATTTGTTTTTTACGTCTTTGTTGGTGTCTGTGGTTAAGATATGTCAATGGTTTTGGAAATGTGCCCTATATTTGTTAGAAAAGTACATAATAGTACTAAAATTGGTATTGGGTGATGGAATAAGGCTAGAATCCCGAAATTTGTTATTTTGCTCTCTGCTGGTGTCTGTGGTTAAGATATGGAGGTGGTTTTGGAAATGCGTCCTATATTTGTGTAAGTTTTCGGGGCTTGAGTTTTCTCCTCTGAGTATGTCCCTCACCGGCTTACGCGAATCAAAGTTTTCTAAAATTGACACTTTTTGTAAATAGCCGGCCTTCGGCCGGGGCTTGAATTTTCTCCTCTGAGTATGTCCCTCACCGGCTTACGCGAATCAAAGTTTTCTAAAATTGACACTTTTTGTAAATAGCCGGCCTTCGGCCGGGACTTGATATTTTCTACTCTTGGTATGTCCCACCCCGGCTAACGCGAACCAAAGTTTTCTAAATTGGATACCTTTTGTAACCAACGACGGCTACGCGAAATAAAGATTTTCTAATCAGAGTACGTCCCTCACCGGCTTACGCGAATCAAAGTTTTCTAAATTTGACACTTTTTGTAAATAGCCGGCCTTCGGCCGGGGCTTAAAATTTTTTTTCGTACCAAGGTTTTCTAAATTGGATACCTGTTGCAAGTGGGCGACCTTCGGCCGGGGCTTGGTTTTTCTCCTCTGAGTATGTCCCTCACCGGCTAACGCGAATCAAAGTTTTCTAAATTTGACACTTCTTGTAAATAGCCGGGCCTTAAAATTTTCTCCTCTGAGTATGTCCCACACCGGCTAACACGAACCAAAGTTTTCTAAATTGGATACCTTTTGTAAGTGGACGGCCTTCGGCCGGGGCTTGAGTTTTCTCCTCTGAGTATGTCCCTCACCGGCTAACGCGAATAAAAGTTTTCTAAACTTGATACCTTTTGTAAGTAGGAGGACTTCGGCCGGGGCTTTAGATTTTCTAATCTGAGTATATCCTTTATCGGCTTACGCGAATCAAAGTTTTCTAAATTTGACACTTCTCGTAAATAGCCGGCCTTCGGGCGGGACTTAAGATTTTCTCCTCTAAATATGTCCCACACCGGCTAACGCGAACCAAAGTTTTCTAAATTGGATACCTTTTGTAAGTGGCCGGCCTTCGGCCGGGACTTGAGTTTGAGTTTATTTCGCATAGCTGTCATTGGAATTACAAAAGTTTTCTAAATTTGACACTTCTTGTAAATAGCCGGCCTTCGGCCGGAGCTTAAATTTTTTCCTCTGGGTATGTCCCACACCGGCTAACGCGAACCAAAGTTTTCTAAATTGGATACCTTTTGTAAGTGGCCGGCCTTCGGCTGGGGCTCGGTTTTTCTCCTCTGAGTATGTCCCTCACCGGCTTACGCGAATCAAAGTTTTCTAAATTTGACACTTCTTGTAAATAGCCCGCCTTCTGCCGGGGCTTAAAATTTTCTCCTCTAAGTATGTCCCACACCGGCTAACGCGAACCAAGGTTTTCTAAATTGGATACCTTTTGTAAGTGGCCGGCCTTCGGCCGGGGCTTGAGTGTTCTCCTCTGAGTATGTCCCTCACCGGCTAACGCGAATCAAAGTTTTCTAAATTTGATACCTTTTGTAAGTAGGAGGCCTTCGGCCGGGACTTGATATGGGTCTTTCCATCCGCATAACCCGATTCTTACCAGTTCACCAAAACTTTGTTTTCAGTAAAAAAAGATTAATTTCGCGTAGCGGTCATTGGAATTACAAAACTTTTCTAAATTTGACACTCTTTGCAAATACCCGGCCTTCGGCCGGAGCTTGAGATTTTCTCCTCTGGGTGTGTCCCACATCGGCTAACGTGAACCAAGGTTTTTTTAAAATTGACACGTCTTGTAAATAGCCATTATATATGGTCCGAAAACCTATTAAACGAGAAACAACAGGTCTTCTCATAAAATACCTCTAATTCTTATCAATAGAATAGGTCTTCTCATGAAATATTAGGCTAGAACTGTTTTCCGTTCTCCTTTAACTTTCGCATCCTTCGCACACAATTTTATGTCATTTTTAAATTTCTCTCCAAAATAAATTTGATAAAAACCCTCCAAATAATGTCCCAAATGACATTAACTAATTACAGGATATGAGATAATTTGTTGCAATATTTTCGCATAATGAATATGTATCAAAGGACCACCACGTTGCACCCCTGCCACAGCTCCCAAGTGTCATCGGTTGACATTTTAATGAGAATGTTGTGAAATGTTGAGGCCAACCACAGTGGAAAAACAAACACAAAATAATTACAACAGCCAACAACAGCAACAACAAATTTTGCAAATAATTAAAATTGAATTTTCCCAACCAAGTTGCCGTTGGTGATGGTGGTGTTGCCAACCTCTTCAACTACTACTACTCGTATTAATTAACATCATCATCAGCAGCGTCAAGAACAGCTGCGGCGGCAGCGATGTGACAAGAATGCAACTTGTTATGGTTTGGCTTAATGTGAAGTTGCAACACATTTTTTTGAGAGTGTGTGCGTTAGTGTGGAAATTAAACTTGAATTGCTGGGTGGTAGTGGGAAGGGTGTCATAACTTACAGAAATGGAAAATAGACCGTCTGGCAGAGTCTACGCTTCTGTGTGGCAAGCGGCCAGAGATGACAGAGATAATGTCGCAGTGACGATATTCGGGTTTGCTGGAGCACTTCAAAGCGGGGGGAGGCGAGTGATGAGGAAACAACTTGAATTAATTACCGTTACAAAATAATATATTTAAATTAAACAACAGCAGCATAATTGTTAAACCATGATAATGCTGATGATCTGGAATTGATGATAATGCCGACGAATGGAAAAATGGAAAATTAAAAAAAAACCCGAACTGTTGTTCAATGACAGAGGGGAACAGTGGTTTCAAAGAATGTTGGAAAGAAATTTGAATGTGGAGGTATAATAATTCCAAAAAAATCGAATGAAGGTACAATAATCCTTAAAAAAATTATTTCCAAAAATTCACAATCAAAGGGTTGGTAGTCTTTGGAAAACTAAACATTAAAAGACATGCACGATTAGAGGTTTGAGGATCCATGTTAAAATGTCTTTAAAAATTTAGAAATGGGGTCGAGATATTCCTTGTAAGATTAATTAATAAAAAAAAGAAAATTGCAGACCTCTTAAAGATATCAAGAAAATATTTTTTTTAAATAAATGAAATCAAAGTTGGAAGCCTGATAGTTCTTGAAAAAATAAATTCAAAAAATCACGATGGAAGGCCTGGAAGTTCTTGAAGATGTGTACTCAAAAAATCGTGAAAATCCATTTAAAAATAAATTTAAAAAATAGTAAATGGAGTTCAAGATACACTATTGAATTTCTTAAAATCCATGATAACAAGAAGTAGAAAGAAACCCGAGGCTAAATATTCGTATAAAGCTTTGAAATCATCCATGAAAAATACTTCTGCTCAATTTGCGATTGAAAATTGTTTAATTGTTAAAAAAAAATTGTTAAAATCTACGCCCCTTCTTTGGTTTTTATAAAATATTTTTTAAAAACGTCACTTCGACGGTCCTTAAAAATTATTTTTTTCAAATCCATGTCCCTTCAATGGTCCCTAAAAATTATTTTTAAAAAAATCCAGGTCTCTTTGATGGTTCTTACAAAATATATTTAAAAATCCACGTACCTCCAATGGTCCCTAAAAATATTTTTAAAAAACCCACGTCCCTTCTAGGGTCCGTAAAAATCATTTTTAAAAAATATTTTTAAAAAGTAATTTTAAAAAATCCACGTCTGAAGGACCCTAGCTTCAAAAAATTTAAAAAAATCCACGTCTATTCTAGGGTCCTTTTAAATTTTCTTAAAAAAAAATCGACGGCTGTTCTAGGGTCCTCAAAAAATTTAAAAAAACCCACGTCTATTCTAGGGTCCTTCAAAAATTTAAAAAAAAATCCACGTCTACTCTAGGGTCTTTCAAAAAATTAAAAAAAAATCCACGTCTATTCTAGTATCCTTTAAAAAATTTTAAAAAATCCACGTCTATTCTAGGGTTCTTTAAAATTTTTAAAAAAAATCCACGTCTGTTCTAGGGTCTTTAAAAATATTAAAAAAAAAAAAATCACGTCTATTCTAGGGCCCTTTAATTTTTTTTAATCCACGTCCGTTCTAGGGACCTTAATAATTTTTTAAATAATCCACGTCTCTTCTAGGATTCTTACAAATATTTTTAAAAAATCCACGTCTCTTCTAGGGTCATTAAACATATTTTTAAAAAAAAATCCACGTCTGTTCTAGGGTCTTTAAAAATATTTAAAAAAAATTCATAGGGCCCTTTAATTTTTTTTAATCCACGTTGTCTCTAAAAATTATTTTTAAAAAATCCACGGTCATTAAAAATATTTTTAAAAAATACGCCTCCTTTTAATTGTCCCTAAAAATTATTTTTAAAAAATCCACGGTCATTAAAAATATTTTTAAAAAATATGTGTCCCTTTAATTGTCCCTAAAAATTATTTTTTAAAAAATCCACGTTTCATCGATGGTCCTAAAAAAATATAAAAAAATCCAGAACTGTTGGTCCATTTGAGTCCTTAAAAATATTTTTGAAAAAATCCACTCTTTTCTATGGTCCTTAAAAATATTTTTGTAAAAAATCCAGGACTTTTCTTTGTCCATTAAAAATATTTTTTAAAAAATCCACATCTTTTCTACGGTCTTTAATTTTTTTTTTTTTTTTAAATCCACTGCTTTTCTATGGTCCTTAAAAATAATTTTTAAAAAATCCACGTCTTTTCTACGGTCATTAGAAATATTTTTGTAAAAAATCCACATCGTTTCTATGGTCCTGAATTTTTTTTTAAATCCACTACTTTTCTATGGTCCTCAAAAATAATTTTTAAAAAATGCACGTCTTTTATATGGTCTTTACAAATATTTTTTAAAAATCCACGTCTGTTGGCCCATTTGAAAAATATTTGAAAAAAATCTACGTTTCTTCAGCCTAGAAGCCTTGTCAAAAATTCCCGTCATTCGAGAAAACCTTGCAAAAAAAAATAAATCCACGTTTGTTTTCTTTGTGATCCTCTAAAAAATCTTATGTTATGGGATTTTGGTCCTTGAAAAAATATTTTTTTTTTATTTTTTTTACCACTGTTATTATCGATAGTGGTAAAACGATATCTGTGGCTAATTATCAGCACATTTGCTGGACTGCCACTGTGTATCTGTATCTGTTGGTATCTATGTGTGTGGCGTATAGTTCAATGTTGCCTCATGGCGTAAATTCAATGCTGTCTCCGGCGAGGATGACGATGCGCATCAGCAACAAGTCAAGTGTTACAAAAACGTATTAATTTCAATGGAACAACGATAAAATAGCAACAAAAACTACTACAACAGCAACAATAAAAAACTCGTTTAGTTGCAAGCAGAAAATGCAGCTGAAATTGAAATTAAAACTGCTACTAGTGCTGGTGGTGCTGCTCTGGCATTCAGTGGAGGAAAACGGTGGCAGCAGCAGCAGCATTACAAAAAGGGAAATTGACTTGATTATGACATAATACGTTTCGTACTTATTTAGCATAATCATGGAACCAAGAAATCGGCCATCCACCCTCTACTCAATGACAAATCAAAATAAAACAAAAAAAAAAAAACATTTCCATATGAATGAAAATTTGAAAAGAGCAGAAAGGAGGAGCCCCTTTCCCCGGTTGCTAAATTGAAATGAAAACTTAATTAATGACAGTGACATATGTATGTTTGTCATAACAAATGTTTTCCATCCGTCTGTGGAGTCACAAAAACCAGTAGCATATTCTCTCCAACTGCTGTTGCATCAGTTAGCCAGCCAGCCAACCACTGCAGCAGGAGACAATGATGTTACAACAAAACAAAAAGTGCAGACTCGACATAATTTGTTTTTATATAAATTAATAGTTTGTAATCATTACTAATTGAGGACAATCTACAGAGAGAAAGAAAGAAGAAAAAAATTGAAATATTTATTTTATTCAATCAAGCAGCCCACCACTCAGTCTTCCAGCAGATGCAAGGAGTAGCAGCAGGAAAAAAAAATCCAACAAATTGAATTTTTTTATTCAAACAACAAATCACATAAATTTTTCTTTTTAATTTGTTTTTAAGAGAAAAAAAAAAAAAAAAACAACAACAAACATGTGTCTCATTAAAAACAACAAACATACTTATTTTTTCTGTGAAATATGAGAACTCAATCTCTCAAGAATATAAATGACTTCCTTTTGGTCAATGTATGGTTGGCAGGAGAAACGATAGACAGATGAAGGCAAAGATGGGGAGGGTGGTTTGATAAAAAACAACAAACAAACATGTGTGGGAACCTTAAAACAATTTATGATTTAGTTTTTTTTTGTACAGGTGTGTCCTTTTAACGGTATTTGTCCTGCATTTCCACAACCACATACAACAAATCCAATGGGGAAATTATCCAATTTTAAATTCACATGGGACCTATCTGTCTATTTTCAAAAGGGTGGTTTCATTTAGCACCCCATAATAGCGCTAATTAAAAAAAAAAAACAAACATCCTTTCAGCGGTTACTTCTAATGACCAGTGGAAATGAATTTATTGGCCAACAAAGGAAATTCCAGAGAGAAAATGCGGACATTTCAAGTGGAGAATACTCAGATCTTCAAAATAGGGTTGTTAAACACACGTTATTTGGATTGGTTTGGTCTCAGAAATAATATCCTTCAAAAAATATATATTTATTGGATGGTCCTGCAGAAGACTTGTAGAGGGACTTCTGACAACAGAAGATCTGAAGAAGATCTTCTCTGTCAGAGGATCAGTAGAAGGTGAAGGTCTGTTGAGTACAGAAGACCTGATGTAATTTTCTTGAAAGTCTTCTGAGTGCAGAATACCAATTGGAGGTTTTCCTTCCACAGAAGAGCTATAAAAGATCCTTTGACTACAGTAGGCCTGTAAAAAGCCATCCGCTCGCAGGAGTCCTGAGTACAAAAGTTTAGTGATTCAGAATCGTTTTTTGCGTGTCTATATGCTGTAATTTTTAGACGGATTTGAGGTCGATCTAGCAGTTTCCTGTAAACCGAAGTCCTTCTGCAGGTCTTCTGTAGTCAGAAAACCTTCTAAAGGTCCTTTGTATGTAGAAGACCTTCTATAGGTCTTCAGTAGTCAGATGAACTTCTACAGGCCTTCTGTAGTCAGAAGACCTTCTACAGGACTTTTATAGTTAGAAAACTTTCTTCAAGTCTTCTGTACTTAGAAGATCTTATATAGGTCTTTTGTAGTCTGAAGACTTACTTTAGGCCTTCTGCACACAGAAGATCTTCTACAGGTCTTCTGTAGTCAGAGAATTTCTATAGGTCTTCCGTAGTCAGAAGACCTTCTACTGGTTTACTATGGTCACAAGACTTTCTACAGGTATTTTTTGCTGAGGCGTAGGCGGAAGGCTGTACGCTGTAGTCAGAAGACTTTCTATAGGTCTTCTGTGGTTAGAAGACCTTCTAGAGTTCTTCTGTAGTCAGAAGACTTTCTAGAGGTGTTCTGTAGGCGGAATACTTTCTATAGGTCTTCTGCGGTCAGAAAACGTTTTGTAGGTCTTCCTCAGTAGGAAGTCAGAAGACCTTCCACAGGTTTTCTGTAGTCGGAAAATCCTCTCTAGCTCTTCTGTAGTCAAATGCTACACATATAATTGCTGTACTCAGAAGACCTCTTCAAGACTTCTGTACTCAGTAGACCTTCCACACTAGTCAGAAGGTCTTCTGTAGTTAGAAAAACTTCTATAGGTCATCCGTAGTCAGAAGGCCTTCTACATGTTTACTGTAGTCTGAAAAATTTCTACAGGTCTATTCTACTCAGAAGATCTTCTACAGGTCTTCTGTCGTCAAAAGATCTTCTACAGGTCATCTGTAGTCAAAAGATCTTCTACAGGTCTTCTGTCGTCGGAAGACCTTTTACAGGTCTTCTGTCGTCGGAAGACCTTTTACAGGTCTTCTGTAGTCAAAAGACCTTCTATAGGTCCTCTGTCGTTAGAAGACCTTCTACAGGTCTTCTGTAGTCTGGACACTTTCTACAGGTTTTCTGTATTCAGAAAACTTTCTTCGAGTACTCTGTACTCAGAAGACTTTCTATAGGTGTTCGGTAGACGGAAGACTTTCTATACGATTTCTATACTCAGAGGATCTTCACAGGTCTTCTCTAGTCAGAAGACCCTCTCAAGCCCTTCTGCAGTTAAGTGCTCTACATAGCTTTTCTGTGCTTAAAAGGCCTTCTCTAAGTCTTCTGTAGACTGAAGACGTTATTCAGGTCTCCTGTACTTAGAAGACCTTTTGCAGGACTTCTGCAGTCAGAAAACCTTTTACAGACCTTCAGAAGTCAGAAGACCTTTTACAGGTCTTCTGTGGTCAAAAGACCTTCAGTATATGCAAGACTCTTTACAGGTCTTCTGTAGTCGAAAGACCTTCTAGATGTTTTTTGTAGCCGGAATACTTTCTGCAGGTCTTCTGTAGTCAGAGGACCTTCTCTAGGTCTTCTGTAGTCAGAAGACTTTCTTAAGGTCTTTTGTACTCAGGTCTTTGACTCGCAAAAACACGATTCTGAATCACTGTTTGTCGCATTAGTTTTTCACAGCAACTAATCCACATTTATTTCTAAGGCACGAATGCATGCAAATTTATTCCCAAACGCATTCGATCTCAATTACTCTTGATTCTCTGCGAACGAGTGTTAATTATGGGAATTTTTTTCAAACAAATTAATAAATAAATCCAATTGCCAATCGGTTGGTTGGCTGACTGGTAGTTTGTTCTAAAATGAAATGACTTTTGAAACTGGGTCAGAACCTCAATCCATGACAAGCGAATGCAATCATCAATCACCGTGAACGACGAAAGAAAATTGAAACGCATTTGCCGCCCGTTCGTTGAGTAAATGACTTGAAACGAAAATGAAAAAAAAAAAAAAATATTTAAAACAGAAAATCCAACGTTTACAACAAAGCTAATGTCAAGCATATCTGTATGCCGTTTCCATTAAATGCAAATATTATTTTTATTTTGAAATTTATTCTAAAGCATTGAGATTTTCCGTTGAATGCGTAAAAGCAAAACAAAAAAAAACGTTCTTTTGAATGACAAAAAAAGTGATTAGTACTTCCGAATGTTTAATTGCCTCTACACTTAATCAAATCAATGCAGATGCATATGCATATCTGTACATAGGTGTCTATGCAGGTTTTAGCTTTAGAAATATTATTTGTTTTCAAAAAAAAAGACCCTCTCAACTATCAGTTGACTTAAAATGCAATTAAAAGTGAATTTAAATGAAACAAAACGCGTTTTACAAAAAAATGTTAACAACAAAACCAAACAACAATAAAGCCACAAAGTTGTTAACAATTTACAACAAAACAAAAAACACAACAGTTGTTGTTGTTGTTTTTGTTGGAAATGGAGAACAATGGTATGGATTAACATGAAGTTTTGTTGTAATGTTTTACAAGTAACATGAAACACGTAGAGAACTACAGTGGAACCCGGTTATAAGTGACACTACCTTAGATGGTTGTTTGTGTACATATTTTTTTATTTCAAATACAAAATATGAAATAAAGAGAACATCATCTTATATACATTTGAAAAAGGCTGTCCATTGACCTTTTCTATTATCCTTCCGGCTACCGTATTGTCGACGTGTTCTTTAACGGGTTTTCTTCAAACTTGAGCTGAGCTTGTTGCCCTCTATTAACAAATTCTTGGAGTAATCTCATCTTTGAGAGCCATAGCCCAACTTGCTTAGAATAATTAATAAATCTATACCCTTGAGCTTGAGCGTTTCTAGCTTCCGAGGAAGCTCGATCGTTTTTCAGTTCTCAACCTTTCATGCACAGAACTTTGTTAGATCACCTATGGCTCTTTGATGCCATTATGGATAGTTTAATGATATTTTATCGACAGCTTATTAGTACTTTAAAGCTGGAGAGGGTCTTCTGACTACTGAATCCTGTAAATGTCTTATGATTGTAGAAGACCTGTAGAAGGTGTTCGGATTGCAGAAGACCTGTGAAAAGTTTTCTGAGAGCCCAAGACCTGTAGAAGGTCTTCAGAGTGCAGAATACCTGTAGGAGGTTTTATGAGTACCGAGACCTGTAGAAGATCTTCTGAGTACAGAAAACCTGTAGAGGGTCTTCCGACTGCAGAGGACCTCTAGTAGGCTTTCTAACTACGGAAATTCTCTAGAAAGTCTTCTGAGTAAATTAGATCTGAAGATGGTCTTCTGGCTACATATGCCTAGTAGGTCTTCTGGCTACAAAATACCTGTAGAAGGTCTACTAACTACGGAAGACTTGTAAAAGGTCTTTTGACTACAGAGGACTTGTAGAATATCTCCTGATTACAGAATGCTCGTAGAAGGTCTCCTGACTACAGAAGGCTTGAAGAAGGTATTTTAACTACAGAAGATTTGTAGAAGAACTTCTGATTACAGAAGACTTGTAGAAGGATTTTTGAGTATAAAAGACTTGTAGGTGGTCTTCAGACTACAAAAGACTTGTAGAAGGTTAAGATGGTCTGCTGACTACAGAAGATATGTAGAACGTAGAAGACTGTATAAGGTGGTTTGACTACGAAAGACTGGTAGAAAGTCTTCTAACTACAGAAGACTTGTAATAGATATCCTGACTACAGAATGCGTGTAGAAGGTCTCCTGACTACAGAAGACCTGTAGAATGTCTTCAGACTACGGAGGACCTGCAGACTGTCTTTTAACTATATGGAAGGTCGCCTAACTACAGAAGACCTGTAGAAAGTCTTCTAATCACTGAAGACCTGTGGAACATCTTCTAACTAGAGAAGACCTTTGGAAGGTCTTCTAAATACGGAAGACCTTCAGAAGGCCTTTTGAATTCAGAAGATACGAATGATAGGAAAATCCATTACTGTCGATAGCTTATGAGTAGCGTAGATTGGCAGCATATCGATTGATCTATGAATTACCGATAGTTCATCGATAAATCTACAATAAAATCGATAGCAAAAGTTATCAAAAATGTATCAACTTTTCTTCACATGTTTGTCGGGAGCACATCGACAGCTCATCAATAACTCAAAGAAATTGGGGAAGGTACCAGAAGAAGTAGACCCATATATTCCATCTTCGCACCAGGTCATTTATTAATAAAAAATATTAGGATGTGGCAAGTTTGAAAAAAATCGGGTGTTCGTTTCGCGTTTTATGAGCTTCATAGTTATACAAAATTTCGACTCCTTTGTGGGGGGGAGATACCAGATGAAATGGAGCCATAAATTTTATCTTAGCACCAGGTCTTGTGTTAGTAGAAATATCGGGATGTGCCATATTTTGAAAATAATTGTATACTTGTTTCGCCTTATAGTTATTGAAAATTTTGACCCCTTTGTGGGGGAGGTACCAGAATGTTTGGACCGATGTATCCCATCTTGATATAAATATTGGGTTGTGTGAAATTTAAAGAGAAGCGGATTGTTATTTCAGCAATTATAAGAGAAATAATTATTCAAAATTTTCACCCTTTGTAGGTGAGATACTTGATGGAGTGGGCCGATATCTATTTTTGCAGCTGCCAGCACTGATGCAAATATTAGGAATCTCTTTCTATGAATTAAGCTATTTTCTGTGAAAAATTTGTTCTTTTGTGGGGGAGGTACTGGAAGAAATGGTCTGATATTGTCCGTCTCCGAACTTGATTTAAGTTTGACAATAATACAACCATGTATAATGTTTAGATCAAATCTGATACTCCCTTCGAGAGTTATCGTTCGTCCGGACGAACGGACAGCCCTAGTTCGACTCCAAATGTCCTGAAACGGCTTTGGTCCAAAGAGTCCTATAGGGTCTCAGACTGTTATTTCGATGAGACATGTTTCGACCGTATCAAATGATATATACAGAGTGAGATAAAAATACTGCAAGAAAGTAAAACGCCATAATATTTACATTTGTTTTTTAATTTTTATTGAAAGAAAGCAAAAAATGTCGGAAATAGCATCAAATTTTAGAACAAGTTTAGATTTGTTCGAATTGGTAACCTTTGGCACGAATTATGGCCTTTAAACGGCCAATGAAACTGTCACACGCTGCCCGATTGTTGCTCTGCGGTATTTGGACCCATTCCCGGCGAAGCGCTTGTTTGAAGTTGCTTTCCAAAATACTCCAGACACAATAGTCCAACGGATTGGTATCCGGAGATTTTGGTGGTCATTGTGCGTTGGAAATGAAGCGAGGGACCTCATTTTGTAAGCATTCTTGGGTGGCGCGTGCTGAGAGCGATGGTGCTGAGTCCTGTTGGAATGTCCAAGGTCTGCGGCCAAAATGTTTTCGTGTCCAAGGCTTTAATGCACCCTCCAGAATATTTTCGAGATAATATTCGGCATTTATTCTGATGCCACGGTCGATTAATACAAGCGGAGAGCGACCATTGGCTGTTATGGCGTCCCATACCATCACCATGGCGGGCGCTTGGGTTCTGGTGGCCAACCGAAGGTGCACATTTTCAGCTGACCTCTTTGGCAAGTAAACGCGATTGTTTACAAACTGCTGGACAATGAATGTTTTCTCATCGGAAAAACCCAAATTCAGCAGTTCACCACTTTCGGCCAAGCGAAGCAACTCTTTAGCTCTTTTGAGTCTATTTTCTTTCTGTCTCGGTGTAAGTTCTTGCACATTTTTGAATTTCAATGGTTTTACTCCGAGGCCTTTTTTAATATTTGCCGAATGGAATATTGCTATATGTTCAGCTCACGAGCCATTTTTCGGCCACTGCGATGCGGGTTTCGCTTCTTTACTTTTCGAACCATTTCTGCCGATGTTGCTTTTTTCTTCCGTCCACTTCCTTGACGTCGGGCTATGATACCACGGTAACGAGCGATGGTGCGAGACACAAAAGATTTATTCACATTTAAATGCTGGAGTGTTCTAACGATAGCCACTTGTGGTTTTCCAGCCAAATATAAAAAAACACAATATCCCGTTCGAATTCCATCACGAATAACTTTTTTTCTAGAAAATTCTCACCAAAATACTTTTGTACGCTTGTAAACAATATAATGAGCTGTCACTGGAATAATTTTAGCAGCTGTCGGACGAGTGGCTTAGAAATGACAGCAGTCTGAAATTGGTTGCGGTTTTTTCTTCTCACCCTGTACCTTCTGTAGGCATATGGCTGAGGGTATAATGAGAATCATCTAAAGGGCTGGTTATTGAGGGTATTCTAATCTACCTTAAGCAGATAGAATAGTTATGCCTTTGAAAACTCTATGATCATCATCGTTCGCCCAGTTTGACTGTGTTCAAATCCGATTTGTAAATATTTTTGGACCTGCATAATTTCCCAGTGTATGTCTGTAAACATCGTTTTATTTAATTTCCTAAAAAAATATGTTAATGTTCACACCAAAGAATTCCGAATGGCCAGAATGAGAGAAAAACAAAACAATTTTAGTCAACAACAACATGAACATCAACACCAGCTACACGACAACAACCACGACGGCGATGACGATAATGACGTTGTCGATGGTGATAATGTTAATGATGACAATCTTCTGAATGTCTGCCTGCCAGGCTATAAACTTAGAAAATGCACTACTCGCACTGGCTGACTGGCCGACCGACCATACGTTCATGGGATCGTTCGGTCATATAGTAATAATAATGATGTTGTTGTTGTTTTTCACTTTTTTTATTAAAATGCGTCGTTTTTTCCGATCATTACAACGATATGCGGACAGGCAACAACAACAAAAAATAATAATAATTCAAATGAACGCAGCAACTAAGTCCAGTCACAGCAGTCACGGCAGTGTAGATCTAAACAAAAGTTACTTTTACTACAAAAACAAAAAAAAACAACAACAACAATAATTACAACAAAATGTCATGGTAATGTTTGAGTTGTTGTAGATGGCGGAGGTGATGCCAACTGCATTGCATTGGCTGCGGCGGCTTATTAGTCATTCATTTCATGCAGAACTCACACACAGACACCGATACCACCACTACACGCATTCTTAACAAAATGATCAAACAGCAATGACAACAGTTTTTTTCAGCCTTCGGGTTGGGGAGCTATGGCCAAGGAGCAGGGAAAGGAGTCACCATAGAGCTATGGTCGTTTATATTTGACTTGTCCTGACTTTATGGTTTTTATGGCTTTTATTCGCTGCCGCTGCTGTTGCGTTGGCCAGTCAATGATCTGCCAATGAGGAGTAGTGGAAGTTAAAAGACAAGTCGATTTTAAATGGGTAACAAAATGATTTTGCCACAGGAAGGCAGCAAGATCGGCGACTAACAGGCCACGTAGAAACTGCCGGACAAAAACTCAGAAGTTTAGATTGAAATTGTATTTTTATCAGAAGAAACAAGAAAATACTAAAATTTGCCTACGTAATGGGGTCGCCAGATGTCCTTAAAGGTATTATGGCAGCCATCTAAAAACACATATTAGTAAACCATGCGACCAATAGATCGCATATTAGGAGACTAAACCAGTAAAGAAAGTCTTAAAGTCGGGCGGGACCGACTTGATTTGCATTTGTTCCCGTACAAAATTCAATTGACGCAAAGAATGTTGCCTGCGGACAAGCCTCGACGATTGGAATGGGCCCAAAGGTCTTCTATTAAAAAGGTATTCTATTCAACTCGTATTTGAGAACCAAGAAGACCAAGAGGTCTTCTATTAGGAGCCCAAAAAAAAACAAATATCAGACGATCTAATTCTACAGGGTGAGATAAAAAAACTGCAACAAAGTCAAGCGCCATAATTTTTAAATTTTATTGAATGAAAGTAAAAAATGTCGGAAAGAGCATTAAATTTTAGAATAAGTTTAGATTTGTTCGAATTGGTCACCTTTGGCACGAATTATTACATTCAAACGGCCAATGACACCGTCACACACTGCCCGAATGTTGTTCTGCGGTATTTTGGTCCATTCCCGGCGAAGCACTTGCTTGAGGTGATCGACACTTTGGTATTTTTTAGTGCCAACCTTCCTCTCCAAAATACTCGGATTGGTATCCGGAGATTTTGGTGGCCATTGTGCTCGGGAAATGAAGCGAGGAACCTCATTTTGTAACCATTCTTGGGTGGTCGGTGCTAAGTCATGTTGGAATGACCAAGGTGGCCAAAATGTTTGTATGCCCAATGCCGTTATACACCCTCCAGAATATTTTCGCGATAATATTCGGCATTTATTCTGATGCCATGGTCGATTAATACGAACGGAGAGCGACCATCGGCTGTTATGGCGACCTACACCATCACCATGGCCGGCGCATAAGTTCTGGTGGCCAACCGAAGGTGCATATTTTCAGCTGACTTCTTTGGCAAGTAAACGTGATCTCCTTGGTACGTAAACACCCATTCCTGGGTGGCGTTTGCTGAGTGGATGGAGTCCTGTTGGAATGTCCAAGGTCTGTGGCTAAAATGTTTGAGTGCCCAAGGCTTTAATACACCTTCCAGAATATATTCGATAATATTCGGCATTTATTCTGATGCCATGGTCGATTAATACGAACGGAGAGCGACCATCGGCTGTTATGGCGGCCCGCACCATCACCACGGCTGACGTTTGAGTTCTGGTGGCACATTTTCAGCTGACCTCTTTGGCAAGTAAACACGATCATTTTGTTGTTGTTTACAAACTGCTGGACAACGAATCTTTTCTCATCGGAGAAAACCAAATTCGGCAGTTCACCACTTTCGACCAAACGCAGCAACTCGCTAGCTCTTTTGACTCTATTTTCTTTCTGTTGCGCTGTAAGTTCTTGCACGTTTTGGAATTTCAATGGCCCCCGAGCTCATTTTTTAATACTTGCCGAATCGAATGTTGCGATATGTTCAGCTCACGAGCCATTTTTCGGCCACTGCGATGCGGGTTTCGATTAAGTCGCTTTGTTACTGCTGATGTTGCTGTTTTCTTCCGTCCACTTCCTTGACGTCGGGGAACGAGCGATGGTACGAGACACAAAAGATTTATTCACATTTAAATGCTGGAGTGCTCTAAGGATTGCCACCTGTGGTTTTTCAGTCAAATACAAAGAAATTACACTATCACGCTTGAATTCCGTAACGAATAACTTTTGCTCTGGAAAATTCTCAACAAAATGCTTTTGTACGCTTGTAAACAATATAATGATATGTCACTGGAATAATTTTAGCAGCTGTCGGACGAGTGGCTTAGAAATGACAGCAGTCTTAAGTCGGTTGCATTTTTTTCATCTCACCCTGTATAAGGAAAAAAGGACTTCGTTTAGAAAGTCAAGAGGTTTTCTATTTAAAGTCCATTTATTAGAAGGCCCAAACCTGTGACTCAAAAGGGAAAAAGATCATCCAACAGAAGACCAATGGGGAGACCAAAAGAGATGTTTCTTTAGGAGTGCATTCTGTGAGAAAGCCAATCGGCCTTGTATTACAAAGCGAAGAAATTCTTCAAAGACGAACAAGTTATTCCATGAAAACCTTTTGTTTTTGGAAAAGCGAGGTGTCTCCCCTTAAAATGCCAACAAATTCTATATTTTTCAAATCATTGCTCCATGTAGACCTGGCTGCATACCGCCACCGTTCACACAAAATGTACACAGATACGTTGCAAGCCTTCAACACTTTGAGCAATAATCTTTGTGCGATTTGTGTTTATATACCACATTCATCTATGTCGATTTGTATGTTAGTGTGTATGTATGTATGTATGCATGTGTATTAGTATGTTTGCAAACATAAACTAAAGTATATAAATCTAAAATAAAATTCTTCTCGGTCAAATGCGAACGGACCTAAGTGGCATTTGGAGTAATGGAACAAGAGCAACGATATGGGTTATGTCCTCCCATTCCACACAGTCCGAGACCCTGATAGTCTTTTAAACATATTTCTATTTTAAATCCAATTAATAAAATCTCTATACAAAAATTCCATAAATATACAGGATGAGATGAAAAAACTGCAACCAACTTCAGACTGCTGTAATTTTTAAGCCGCTCGTCCGCAGCTGTTAAAATTGTACCAGTAACAGTTCATTTCATTGTTTACAAGCGTACAAAAGCATTTTGCTGAGAATTTTCCAGGAAGAGAATTTTTATTCGTGATGGAATTCAAGCGTGATAGTGTGATTTCTTTATATTTGGCTGGAAAGCCACAAGTGGCTATCGTTAAAGCACTCCAGCCTTTAAATGTGAAAAAAATCTTTTGTGTCTCGTACAATCGCTCGTTACCAGACCGTGATACTGGTGGCGTAGCCCGACGTCAAGGAAGTGGACGGATGAAAACAGCAACATTAGCAGAAATGGTTCGAAAAGTAAAGAAGCAACTTGATTGAAGCCCGCGTCGCAGTGGCCGAAAAATGTCTCGTGAGCTGAACATATCGCAATATTCTATTCGGAAAATATTGAAAAATGAGCTCGGGTTAAAGCCATTGAAATTCAAAAAAGTGCAAGAACTTACACGGCAACCGAAAGAAAATAGACTAGAAAGACCTAAAGAGTTGCTTCGCTTGGCCGAAAGTGGTGAACTACGGAATTTGGTTTTCTCCGATGAGAAAGCTTTCGTTGTCCAGCAGTTTGTAAATAAACAAAAATCGTGTCAAAGAGGTCAGCTGAGAATGTGCACCTTCGGTTGGCCACCAGAACTCAAGGGCCGACCATGGTGATGATGTGGGCCGCCATAACAGCCGATGGTCGCTCTCTGCTCGTATTATTCGACCGTGGCATCAGAATAAATTCCAAATATCGCGAAAATATTCTGGAGGGTGTATTAAAGCCTTGAGCACATTTTGGCCACAGACCTTGGACATTCCAACAGGACTCCATCCACTCAGCACCCGCCACCCAGGAATGGGTTGTTCAAGCTCAGGCCATGGTGATGGTGTGGGCCGCCATAACAGCCGATGGTCGCACTCCGCTCGTATTAATCGACCGTGGCATCAGAATAAATGCCGAATATTATCGCGAAAATATTGTGGAGGGTGTATTAAAGCCCTGGACACCCAAACATTTTGGACGAAGACCTTGGACATTCCAACAGAACTCAGCCCTATTGCACTCAGCACGCGCAACCAAAGAATGGTTACAAAATGAGGTTCCTCACTTTAGTTCCAGCGCACAATGGCCACTAAAATCTCCGGATACCAATCCGTTGGACTATTGTGTCTGAGGAATTTTGGAAAGCAAGGTTGGGACTAAAAAATACCAAAGTGTCGATCACTTCAAGCAAGCGCTTCGTCGGGAATGAGCCAAAATACCGCAGAGCAACTTTCCGGCACCGTGTGTCGGTTTCATTGGCCGTTTGAAGGCCATATTTCGTGCCAAAGGTGACCAATTCGAACAAATCTAAAATTGTTTTCTAAAATTTGATGCTATCTGCGATATTTTTTGCTTTCATTAAAAAAAAAATTAAAAAAATGAAAAAATTATGGCGTTTGACTTCGTTGCAGTTTTTTTATTTCACCCTGTATGGTTCAAAATAGAGAGAAATTTATTTTTCAAGCCGTTTCCTAGCCTTAGATTATTTAATAATTCATTTTTATTAATGTGGGGAATTTGTAAGGGATAATTTTTCAGGGAGTCTTGGATTTTTTTGAATAATAATTTTTCAAGGATCGGAGTTTCCTTCAATTTTTAAGGATTTTAGGTATTTTTTTACATATTATCAAAGTATTAAATGTTGGGGATTTTTTGTTGGGGATATTTCTCTCAATTTTAATCATTTTGGTTAGATAACTTACATTGCCAGCTGGCTCTCAAATGTGTAAGTGTGTGTGTGTGAAAATGCAATGTTTAGCAGAAGCGTTGGCGGTTCTGAATTTCATGTCTGCCATTCGTACATTAACAATGTACTGCCTGCATTTTCGCAAAGAGAACCCCATTCGCTCCTCCCACCACGTCTCAGCCATATTTTAATGTTGATGAACGGACAAATGCATTAGCGGCATCTGCTGTATGTCTTGTGTTGCTGTTACTGTTGTTGTAGTTGCACATTTCTACTGGTGACTAGCATTGGCTATAAAAGCATCTTCTTGGTATTAGACACCGATCTCGGGATACACTTTAATGGATTTATACCCACAAACAAACGCACACACACACACACCCACAATGACAACCGCACACCACAAGCGATAACTAATAGACTTACTCGGCAACCACAATTTAGCTAACTGAGTGTGGGTGTGTGTGTGTTTTCTACCAAGTCCATGTGCTTCCATAGAATTTATGTACCGTACCACCATCCGGGAGTTCGACTTTGAATATAGAATGCGAATGCGATACGGTGCGATATGGTCGAGCAGAAGACGAAGAGAGAACTTTAAATGCAATGAAGCGACAATGCACACATTTTTATGAGCAAGAAAAGGCCCATTGCAAGGAGGTTGGGTCGGCGAGGATGAAGAGCAAGGAACATGGTAGTGGGAATATTTGTAGGAGTTGTTGTGGGAGTTGCAAAACTATAAACAAAAGTTTTGAAGGGAAAAAATAAACAATGTTAGGAAATCGCCTTCCCCGAAGCTTTTGCCGTAAAACGATACATTGCTCTGTCAACATTCAAATGCAGTATTCGGAGGAGTATGTTGGGTATTGAAAATCGGCGTTTTCAAGCTAAAAATAAATAATTGTTGTTGTAATAAGAGGTGCAAATTATGAAAATAAATAAATATTTGAAAAAGAAACTGGTAAAAAAAAACATTAAGTTCGCCCGGGCCAGACTTTTTATACCCTCCAGCCTTAGGGCAAAGGAAACATTAGAGCCCATTATGACCCACATATACCAATTTTTAGACATATTCATGGGAAAATGTGCCAAAAATCATCAAAATACCGAATATCGGGAATTGCGGCTATATGGGACTATACAAAAACGTGGACCTATACATGTAATGTTTCGCCACCGGAGCTGGAACCCATTATGACCAACAAATACCAACTTTTAGACAAATCAGTGAAAAATTGTGGCAAAAATCATCAAAATACCGAATATGGGGAGGTACCGTTATATGGGAGCTATACCAAAGCGTGGGCCTATACATGCAATGTTTCGCCAAAGGAGCTAGAACCCATTATGACCTACAAATACCAATTTTTGGACAAATCCGTGAAAAAATTAATTAAAAATACCGATTATCGGGAGGTACCTTTGTATGGGGTCTATACCAAGTCGTGGACCCATACATGCAATGTTTCGCCAGCGGAGCTGGAACCTATTATGACCTACAAATACCAATTTTCCGACAAATCTGTGAAAAAAATGTGGCATAAATCACCAAAATACAGAATAGCGGGAGGTACCGTTATATGGGGACTATACCAAAGCGTGGACCTATACATGCAATATCTGGCCACACGAACTGGGACCAGTTATGAGCTACAAATACCAATTTTCAGATAAATCCGTGAAAAAATGTGGCAAAAATCATGAAAATACCAAATGTCGGGAGTTACCGTTATATGGGGACTATACCAAAACGTGGACCCATGCCTGCAATGTTTCGCCACCGGAGCTTGAACCCATTATGACCAACAAATACCAATTTTTGGACAAATCCGTGAAAAAATTAATTAAAAATACCGATTATCGGGAGGTTCCGTTATATGGGGGCTATACCAAAGTGTAGGCCTATACATGCAATGTTTCGCCAAAGGAGCTAGAACCCATTATGACCAACAACTACAAACTTTTAGACAAATCAGTGAAAAATTGTGGCAAAAACCATCAAAATACCGAATATCGGTAGGTACCGTTATATGGGGACTATACCAAAGCGTGGACCCATGCCTGCAATGTTTCGCCACCGGAGCTAGAACCCATTATGACCAACAAATACCAATTTTTGGACAAATCCGTGAAAAAATTAATTAAAAATACCGATTATCGGGAGGTACCTTTGTATGGGGTCTATACCAAGTCGTGGACCCATACATGCAATGTTTCGCCAGCGGAGCTGGAACCTATTATAACCTACAAATACCAATTTTCCGACAAATCTGTGAAAAAATGTGGCATAAATCACCAAAATACAGAATAGCGGGAGGTACCGTTATATGGGGACTATACCAAAGCGTGGACCTATACATGCAATGTCTGGCCACACGAACTGGGACCAGTTATGAGCTACAAATACCAATTTTCAGGCAAATCCGTGAAAAAAATGTGCCATAAATCATCAAAATACCGAATATCGGGAGGTGCCGTTATATGGGGGCTATACCAAATCGTGGACCCATACATGCAATGTTTCGCCACTGGAGTTGGAACCCATTATGACCCACAAATACCAATTTTCAAATAAATCCGAGAAAAAATGCGGCATAAATCATCAAAATACCGAATAGCGGGAGGTACCGTTATATGGGGACTATACCAAATCGTGGACCGATATATTTCATTTTCAATACGAACCATTCTAGACACAATACAAATTGCACTGCTAACTTTTGGCGCTCTACGTCAAATAATGTGGGCTGTATCGTAGTTTCAACAGACAGACCGACATCGTTAAATCGACTTAGAATTTTATGCTGATTATGAATACATATACTTTATGGGGTTTACGACGAATATTTAAGGATGTTATAAACGGAATGACAAAGTTAATATACCCTCCTTTCCAAGGTGGAGGGTATAAAAAAATATTGTATATATTCTTGTTGTCTCTCTTTGGAAGAAATGAGAGAAATGGTGAGAGACGTCTGTGTCACAAAAGCGATTGGGGAAATGAAACAAGAGATTTTTCCAGTTTCTTTTATAGCCTCAGTTATATGGATGAAATTCATTTTAGGATATTTGGAGTAGGTCCAGCGGCGTCCGCAAAAATAAATAGTTGCTTTGATGGTCCCAAAAAATCCGATAATATTTCTCATCCCTCTGTCATTTGCCTACAGAGGGTATATATACTTTGCTACGACCAAGACATGCCTCATCGAAATAACTGTCTCTTTGGACAAAATCCGTTTCAGCACATTTGTCTAGATGGTGCGTACAATAACTCTCGATGGGAACATACGATTTAGCCCAAAATGTGATATATCCTAATATTATTATGAAAACATAGATCGATTTCGGAGATGGCCAATATCGGATCACTCCTTCTGATACCTCCCCCACAAAAGGTTTAAATTTTCAAAAAATATATTTTCTGCACAAGCAGAGAAAAGATGACCCGTTTTTGCTCCAACTTTGCAAATCCTGTTACTTACATCAATGCTACGTCAGGTGCGAAAATGGACAATATCTGTCTACTGCATCAAGTATCTCCCCCACAAAGGGTCAACATTTATAACTCTTATAAAATTTAATGTAAGAAGCCGATTGCCTTCAAATTGCGAACATCACAATATTTTTATTTACTCAAGGTCTGGTGTGAAGATGGGATATATCGGCTCAATCCTTCTGGTACCTTCCTCACAAAGAGACCAAATTTGGATTATCCATGAAATTAACATCCGATCCATTCAGGCTTGACACATCTCAATATTTTTTTCAACACAATATATATTATTAAGACGGTATAAATAGGCCCATTCCTTCAGGTACCTCTCCCGCAATGGGTCAAAGTTTTGAATAACCAAAACGGTCATAAAATCCGAAACAAGCATACGGTTCTCTTCATATTTCACACATCAAATAATTTCTAATAACACAAGATCTGTTGAGAATATGGAATATATCGTTCCACTCCTTCTGGTACATCCCCCACAAAGGCCAAAATTTTGGATATCCTTCTAAAACGCGAAATTAACATCCGATTCCATTCAGACTTGGTGCATCTCAATGTTTCCATCAACACAAGATCTGTTATAAAGATGGTAGAGATCACACATACAAACATTTGTGCCAACACATGATCCATTGTGACGATAATCTACAGGGTGAGATAAAAAAAAATACCTGCAACAAACAAGCAAAAATGTCGGAAATAGCATCAAATTTTAGAATACGTTTGGATTTGTTCGAATAGATCGCCTTTGGCACAAATTATAACCTTCAAACGGCCAATGAAACCGTCAGCGGTATTTTTGACCATTTCCGGCGAAGTGCTTGCTTGAGGTGATCGACACTTTGGTATTTTATAGTCCAAAGGATTGGTATCCGAAGTATTTTGTGGCCATTGTGCGCTGGAAATGAAGCGAGGAAACTTATTTTGTAACCATTCTTGGGTGGCGCATGCTGAGTGCGATGGTTCTGAGTCCTGTTGGAATGTCCAAAGTTTGCGGCCAAAATTATTGAGTGCCCAAGGCTTCAATACAGCCACCAAAATATTTTCGCTATAATATTCGGCATTTATTTGATGTCACGGTCGATTAATAAGAGTGGAGAGCGACCATCGGCTGTTATGGCGGCCCACACCATCACCATCACCATGGCCGGCTCTTGAGTTCTGGTGGCTAACCGAAGGTGCACATTTTCAGCTGACCTCTTTGGCAAGTAAACACGATCATTTTGTTGTTGTTGTTTACAAACTGCTGGTCAACGAAGGTTTTCCCAACGGTGAAAACCAAATTCGGCAGTTCACCACTTTCGGCCAAGCGAAGCAACTCTTTAGCTCTTTTGAGTCTATTTTCTTTCTGTTGCGGTGTAAGTTCTTGCACTTTTTGGTACTTCAATGGCTTTACCCCGAGTTAATTTTTGAATATTTGCCGAATGGAATATTGCGATATGTTCAGCTCACGAGCCATTATTCGGCCACTGCGACGCGGGTTTCGATCAAGTCGCTTCTTTACTTTTCAAACCATTTCTGCTGATGTTGCTGTTTTCTTACTTGACGTCGGGCTACGCTACTAGTATCGCGGTAACTAGCGATGGTACGATGCTGGAGTGCTCTAACGACAGCCATTTGTGGCTTTCCTGCTAAATATAAAGACATTGCACAATCACGCTTAAATTCCATTACGAATAACTTTTTTCCTGGAAAATTCTCACCAAAATGCTTTTGTATAATGAGCTATCACTGGAATAATTTTAACAGCTGTCGAACGAGTGGCTTAGAAATGATAGCAGTCTGAAGTTGGTTGCAGTTTTTTCATCTCAGCCTGTATATCTGCGAACACCTAACTGAGGGTCACAATTTTCAATACTTTTATCTGTCATAACTTACGAAGTAATAAAATCTGTATCTCAACCAAAAACTCGAGATGAATATGGAATTTATGATTTCACATAAAATTGGATACAAATGTTCGATTATCTTATAATTTTGCCGATACCAATATTTTTATCTGTATTAGATGAGGTATGAAAATGGAATACTTCGGTCGACAATATCTGGTACCTCGACGCATATTTTAACATTTTTCTAAAAATGATCAAAGATCTCATATAAAGTGAAGGAAGTAGTCGATCTTGTCCAAACCTGACACCACGTCCCAATGTTTATATCATATTTTCTTAGGTCCTATACGAAATGGACAATATTGGCCCATTCCTTCGGAACTAACTCCATAGAGGGTCGAATATTTGAATAATTATTACAGAAGACAAACTATATTTAAATAATCGAACATTGACTGAGTGTTTGGTGGAAGGGGGTTAGCCTGACATATTTTTGGAAGATTGCCTTGGTTGTTAAGGCACCTCTGTCGTTTTCACAAGATTTAAGTATTGAGGGAGAATATTCTATAATAGGTGAAAAAGCAAATGAAATAGATATGACACTGTCGGTAAAACAG
Source organism: Musca domestica (assembly GCF_030504385.1). Classification (NCBI taxonomy): domain Eukaryota; kingdom Metazoa; phylum Arthropoda; class Insecta; order Diptera; family Muscidae; genus Musca; species Musca domestica. The sequence goes on from NW_026712219.1 coordinate 620,477, forward strand.
ACTGATGCTTTTTACCTGGTTTTTAGCTCTTCCTTCATAATCTGCTGAATTTCCATCATAAATAATTTTTGTGTTGCCCAGTATAATGAAAAAAAAAAAAAAAAAAAAAAAAAAATATGAACCAAATGACCATCGCAAGCACTGCTACAGGGCCATACCTTTTTCATTGGCTTTTTCACCTATTATAGAATATTTTCCCCCAATAATCTTATCTTGGGAAAATGAAAGAGCTGCCTTAACACCCAAGGCAATCTTCCAGAAATGTGTCAGGCTAACCCCTTTCCACCAAACACGTAAAAGCTGACACCTTAGGCAGCCACCAACAACATTTGCATAGCTTTAAAGTCGCCCATGTAAAAGCAACAAAAACTGTCAAGTGGCCTCTATAGCTTTTCAAATTAAAAACTTTATCTCACATTACGATGCAGCAAATACGTGACAGAAAGTTGGGGTTATTTCAGTTCTTTCTGAGCTGAGCTGAAGGCTAATATAAATTTTATGACAATTTCAAATCGTGCAGAAAGTATAAAAATGCATTCTGCCATTCAAACGAAAAAACAGAAACTGATGGACAAATGACAAACAAATTATGATCCATCATTGGACGAATTCAACATTTTTCAAGATTTCAAGTAAAAAAAAAAAGAATTTCTCTACTCAAAGATGGCTCATAAAATATCTTCAAAATTAGAACAAATGACCCAGTTGTTAACACGACTTGTTAACAAGTTGTCATCTCTGAGGAGTTGGCATCCCATTAACCTCACCAACAGCGCCATAACAAATCAATTAAATCCAAATTTTATGAAACAAATATAAAACAAGCACATAAAAATTACATTTTCATCTCTGAGACAATGCCATAGAAAAAAAAACCTATAAAATTTTGAACTCAAATTTCATATCAGAATAAATTTAAAATTGAAAAGAAAATTCAAAATACTTCAAAGAATTCAAATCTTTAAAATATGGTTTCAAAAATTTCAATGGCCAATTAAATTCTTAATTTGGTAATAATTATGGTTTCCAAAAAAAAAACAACAAAAATCATAAAATTTTCAAATTTTATTCATATCTCCGCTGTGAGAGAAAATTGTGTAGGAGTTGAGTTTAAGTCTGGCTGCAACAAATTGGTCATCGGTTTGAATGAAATGCATCCAGCCATTTCTTCGTTAGTCTATCCCATGTCCATTTAGGTCCATAAAGATAAATATACCACACAACAACAGTCTTTGAACAAAATGTTCTCTTTAACACATCATGCTGAGGCCAAGCCAAGCCAAAAAAAACAGCCCGTCGATTTGAAATACAATACTGAACTGTGGTTTAGAGATATTTGTAATAAATATTTCATAACATCTGGGGGAAGAACAGTTTCCAGAGAAGACGAGTTAAAATTTCCTGATAGATGAGCTAATTTTCCTCTAGAAGAGCTGGTGCTCCAAGAAGAGCTGGTGCACTTCTCCAAGAAGAGCTGGTGCTCTTCTCCAAGAAGAGCTGGTGCTCTTCCCCAAGAAGAGCTGGTGCTCTTCCCCAAGAAGAGCTGGTGCTCTTCTCCAAGAAGAGCTGGTGCTCTTCTCCAAGAAGAGCTGGTGCTCTTCTCCAAGAAGAGCTGGTGCTCTTCTCCAAGAAGAGCTGGTGCTCTTCTCCAAGAAGAGCTGGTGCTCTTCTCCAAGAAGAGCTGGTGCTCTTCTCCAAGAAGAGCTGGTGCTCTTCTCCAAGAAGAGCTGGTGCTCTTCTCCAAGAAGAGCTGGTGCTCTTCTCCAAGAAGAGCTGGTGCTCTTCTCCTAGAAGAGAAGATGGTCTACTCGTAGAAGAGTTGAAGCTCTTCTCCAAGAAGAGCTGGTGCTCTTCTCCTAGAAGAGAAGATGGTGCTCTTCTCGTAGAAGAGCAGGTGCTCTTCTCGTAGAAGAGCAGGTGCTCTACTCGTAGAAGAGCAGGTTCTCTTCTCGTAGAAGAGAGCTGGTGCTCTTCTCGTAGAAGAGCAGGTTCTCTTCTCGTAGAAGAGAGCTGGTGCTCTTCTCGTAGAAGAGAGCTGGTGCTCTTCTCGTAGAAGAGAGCTGGTGCTCTTCTCGTAGAAGAGAGCTGGTGCTCTTCTCGAAGAAGATAGCTGGTGCTTTTCTCGTAGAAGGGAGCTGGTGCTCTTCTCGTAGAAGAGAGCTGGTGCTCTTCTCGTAATTGAAGAGCTCAGGTGCTCTTCTCGTGGAAGAACCTTGGTACTCTTCTCGTACTTGAAGAGCTCAGGTGCTCTTCTTGTAGTTGTAGAGCTCTGATGCTCTCCTAGTGGAAGACCCTGGTGCTCTTCTTGTAGAAGATCTGATGATCTTCTCGTAGAAGAGCTCTCATGCTCTTCTCTTATAGGAGCATTTGCTTTTTGGTAAAAGACGAGTTCTTGTCGGTCCCATTGGAGTGTAGAATTGTTCACACCATTCCACTGTTAATCCCTGAAGTTCAAAACGAAATCAAGTTCTAAACATGTTTTGCCATTATTTACCATTTCTCTTTTTTTTTTTGCCCTTCAAGTGAATGGCCTATTATATCATAGACAACGACGAACCTTGTCGGCGATGGCGACATTCGCCAGCCAAACAAAAAAGGAGGTGAAGACCAAGCAAAGGTGGGCGTTGATACGAAAGATGTTACAGTTTTATGTTTCCTATTTGCCAAACAACTGCTCTGGCGTCTAGCACTGACACCGAGAGTGCCAGCCCTCTCCGCCCCCAGCAGACAACGACGAACTGCACTGCTGCCTTTTTTTGTTTTTTTTGCTTTTGTTAATCGCTTGGTCATGATTGCCAAACACGGCCAGCTTAGCAAAGTATCTGCATGCAACTGAAGTTTAGCACCATCACACCTCAAGTCTCGACGGCCATTGTAGCCGAGTGTGTCGCCGCCGCTTCTTTATTGTTGGGCTCTATGTTTCATGGCTAAAGGAATTTAGTTTTGTAGTTTCTGTTGTCGAGGTATACCATGGAGTCAGGCATGCATGGAAAAGTAACCTCACCCTGCCACCATATGACCGAGCGACCGACCGGCCATTGTCTCCCCACACATTCATCCGAACCTCAATTGCTGGATTTGCGTTTAGATCGAGTCAGTGTTTCTTTCTTTCGGCTTTTTTCTGGTCTTCTCTTGCCACAAATTGCCCCGAAAGCTTAAAAGTTGTCAATTCAGATTTTTGTGGCAAAAAAAAAAAAAAAAACTTGGCCCGTAACGAGTTTGCACGTTTCTTTTTTGTTTATTTCATTTTTTTTCGGTTTTGAATGTTGTGTGGTTCCTCAATTCGAAATAAAGTCATGTACGAAAAATACAACAACATCAAACCGCTCATAAAACAAAAAAAAAACAAAAAACTTGTTGGACCAGGTGAAGTTTGTGCTGACTCTTGGCTTTGGGGTTTTGGAAAGCCAAGCAATATGCCTCGACAAAGAATTGCACAAAATTTGCATGACTGCCAAACCAAACCACGCCAAGCCTTATATGGAGAGATGGAGATGAGAAGAGATGGAAGGAGGGAAAGATGCATCAAAGGCAAATCATATCAAATTTGGAAAAATTGAGAATGACAATTGGTGTTTAGGAAACCCATAAATCCAAATATGGAGATGCTGTTGAATTTGCAAAGGATTTTGGTTGAATAGAAGAAAAGGAGAAAACAACATGGAGCCAGCAATTTGAGTTTGAAGTGTTTACCGTTATAATTTTTAGATGTTGTGACGCAACAACTTGAAATTTTTAAAGAAAAAATCTCAAGGACCAAGGTGTTAGGTACTTGAAAATGGTTCCTTAAAATAAAGTAAAAGACCAAGGGCTAGGTCTTAAAAAACTATTTCCAAAATATTTTTTTTTAAACAATCATTTTTTATACCCTCAGCCATATGGCTAGAGAGGGTATATGTCATTTGATATATGATATGATTGCCTCATCGAAATAACACATTTAGACCCTAGGTCTTTTTGGACCAAATCCGTTTCAGGACATTTGGAGTCAATCTAGTGATGTCCGTCCTTCCGTCTGTCTGTCTGGCTGGTGCGCATGATAACTTTCGAATCGAGTATCAGATTTGGTTCAAACTTGGTACATCGTAATATTATTATCAAACTTAGATGGAGTTCGGAGATAGCCAATATAGGACCACTCCTTCCGGCACCTCCCCCAAAAAAGGTTTAAATTTTCAAAAAATATATTTTCTGCACAGAAAGAGAAAGGATGATCCAATTTTGCTCCAACTTTGCAAAGCATAATATTTCCATCAGTGCTAGGTCTGGTGCGAAAATTGACAATATCAGTCCACACAATCAGGTAACTCCCCCACAAAAGTTCAACATTTTGAATAATCATAACTCTTTTAAAATGTGATGTGAGAGTCCTTGTTGTCTTCAAATTACACGCATCACAATATGTTTATTGACCGAAGGTCTGGTGTGAGGATCGAATAAATCGTTTACTCCTTCTGGTACTTCCCACACAAAGGGTTAACATTTTGAATATCCATTAAGCTTATAAAACTAGGTACCTCTCAATATTTTCATCAACACATGATTTGTCACAAAGATGGCAGAGATCGAACCATTCCTTCTGGCACCTCTTCCAGAAAGTGTCAAAGTTTCGAACAACCAAAATCGATTATAAAATCCGAAATAAGCATCCGCTTCTCTTTATATTTCTCACATCCGATTATTTCTACCAACACAAGATCTTCTGTGAATATGGGATATATTGGTCCACCCCTTCTCGTACTTCTTCTACAAAGGGTCAACATTTTGAATATCCATGAAGGTCATAAAAGGCAAAATTAACATCAGATTCCATTCAGACTTGGTACATCTCAATATTTCCAGCAATACATGATATTTTAAAAAAGATGATAGAGATCGGACAATTTCTTCCTCCCCCACATAGGGTTCAAGATTTTGATAAGCATCCAAATCTCTTCAAATTTCACTTACACAGACATTTTTGCTAACACAAGATCTGTTGTGAAGATGATATAATTCTGCGAAACTCTTCCGGTACTTCAAAATCCATGAATATGGGTCCTTAAAAAATAGTTTTTCTTTAAATCCATATTTATGGGAAAAAATATTTTTTTAAATCCACGTTTATGGAAAAGATATTTTTTTTTAAATCTACGTCTATGGGAAAAATATATTTTTTTATAGTTCACGTTTATGGAAATTACTATTTTTTAAAAATCCACGTTTATGAGTTTTTGATTTTTTTAAAGTCTTTGAAACATTTTTTTATGGTTCCTTGAAAAATTAGTTTCAAAAAATTCACATTTGGTTTGTTGATCCTTGAACATTTTTTTTCAAATCCAATAAAAAATACTTTTTTAAACATCCGCGTTTGTGGGTCCTTGAAAAAATATTTTTTTAACATCCACGTTTTTGGGTCCTTGAAAAAAATATTTTTTTAATCATCCACGTTTATGGGTCTTAAAAAAATTTTTAAACATAAACAATTATGAGTCCTTGAAAAAATATTTTTTTTAAACATCCACGTTTATGGGTCCTTGAAAAAGTATTTTTTTTAAACATCCATGTTTATGGATCCTTAAAAAATACTTTTTTAAACATCTGTGTTTGTGGGTCCTTGAAAAAATGTTTTTTTTTTAAACATCCACGTTTATGGGTCCTTGAAAAAATATTTTTTTTAACTTCCACGTTTATGGGTCTTAAAAAAATTATTTTTTTAAACATAAACATTTATGGGTCCTTGAAAAAATGTTTTTTTTTTTAAACATCCACGTTTATGGGTCCTTAACAAATATTTTTTTTTAAACATTCACATTTATGGGTCCTTGAAAAAATATTTTTTTAAACATCCACGTTTATGGGTCCTTGAAAAATATAAAAATCCACGTTTCTCTGTTGGTCCTTAAAAAAAGTTTTTAAAAAATCTATGTTTCTCTGTTGGTCTTTGAACAAATATTTTTTAAGAAATTCATGTTTCTCCTTGAAAAAATAATTTTAAAAAATCAATGTTTCCCTATCCACGTTTATGGGTCCCTGATTTTCTTTAATTCCACGTATATAGGTCCTTGAAAAAAAATATTTTTTTTAAATCCATGTTTATGGGCCCTTGAAAAATTATTTTTAAAAAATTCACGTTCGGTTTGTTGGCTCTTTAAAAAAACATTTTTTTAATTCAATAAAAAACACTTTTTTGAACATCCACGTTTATGGGTCCTTGAAAAAATATTTTTTTAAACATCCACGTTTATAGGTCGTTGGAAAACATAAAAATCTACGTTTCTCTGTTGGTCCTTAAAAAAAAGTTTTTAAAAAAATCTATGTTTCTCTGTTGGTTTTTGAACAAATATTTTATAAAAAATTCATGTTTCTCTGTAGGTCCTTGAAAAAATAATTGTAAAAAATCAATTTTTCCCTCTCCACGTTTATGGGTCCCTGATTTTCTTTAATTCCACGTATATAGGTCCTTGAAAAAATATATTTTTTAAATCCATGTTTATGGGCTCATAATTGAAAAATTATTTTTAAAAAATTCACGTTCGGTTTGTTGGTTCTTTAAAAAATATTTTTTTTAAATTTCAATAAAAAACACTCTTTTAATCATCCACGTTTGGGGATCCTTGATAAAAAATATTTTATTAAAAATCCGCGTTTATGGGTCCTTGAAAAATATATATGGTCTATGTTGGTCTTTGAACAAATATTTTTAAAAAATTCATGTTTCTCTGCAGGTCCTTGAAAAAATATTTTCAAAAAATCCTTAAAAGGATATTTTTAAAAATTCAAAGTTTAAGGGGTCATGAAAATGTATTTTCAAAAAATCCATGTTTCTCTGTAGGTCCTTAAAGGGATATTTTTAAAAATTCCACGTTTAAGGGATCCTTAAAAATTCCACATTCAAGGGGTCCTTAAAAACATATCTTTAAAAAATCCACGTTTACGCATCTTTGAAACAATCATGATTCTCTGCAGGTCCTTGAAAGAATATTTTCAAAAAATCCTTAAAAAGAAATTTTTAAAAATTCAAAGTTTAAGGGGTCATGAAAATATATTTTCAAAAAATCCATGTTTCCCTGTAGGTCCTTAAAAACATATTTTTAAAAATTCCACGTTTAAGGGGTCCTTAAAAACATATTTTTAAAAATTCCACATTTAAGGGGTCCTTAAAAACATATCTTTAAAAAATCCACGTTTATGTATCTTTGAAACAATCATATTTTTTAAAAATAAAAGTTTAGTCCTTTAACAAAATATCTGTAAAAATGTATATGGGTTGGTCCATAAAAAGTCGGACTTGGCCCTGAAAAAAAATTAAAAAATCCACGTTCGTTGGTCCTTAAAAAATATTTTCTACATATCCGCCGTTTTAGATCTTTGAAAATATATATTGTAAAATAATTCACGTTTTTAGATCAGTGGGTTCTTGAATAAATATTTTTGAAAATACCATGGAATTGTCTTTCAGTCCTTGAATAAAATCAGAAAAAATATTCTCTTTACAGAAATAATCATTCACTTCTGCCAGAGTTGTTTAAATTATTACAAAACTGCATTTAGCTCAATGAGGCATCCGAAAACAAATAAATGCAAATAAATAACTTCACATTCTTTGACCATTTTTCAAAACAGTTAACCGGAATAATGTTGTCATCGATGAGTTTTTCGCCCGCACTAACAGTTGACTAATTGCCCCGATCGTTCCAAATTCCGACAAGAATAACCCAGCCAACCCGTCCAGCATTTAAAATACTTTCGAAAAACATGTCTTCTTCTTGAGAAGCCCAACCAACGCGTATGAATGTATGGATGTACGACAACATCATTACGTATTCCGTGTAAAGAAACTTGTGTAAAAAAACCCAAACGACATTCCCTTTTGTCACAAAACGTACGAACGTACGAATGTGAGAACATGTGTACGGACATAAATCTTGCGATGATTAATAAAATAAATAATTTCAATTGTTCAAATGACACCATCCATTCGTTCATCTATGGGTTCAGCAATTTGAGACCAGGAGTCAAGGCCAGCACCAATAGCTCGCATAGAACTATCTAGGGCGGAATGGATTATGTGAAAGGGGGGTGAATCATTACCATTATTTTCGTATGTTGTTATTTTAATAAAATAAATAAACAAACAAACAATAACAAATCTGCTATCTTTACAGAAACTAAAGTTTATTTCTCTGAAAGAAGAAAAACAAAGCAAAAAATCTGGAAGAAGTCATCGCCGCTTGACAAACAAAACGAAATGCTCGATAAGCAAGTACCACCAAACGCCGGAATGAAGTAAACGCCAAGCAAAGACGAAGCTATGTGACAAATCATCTTTCTTTCGTTATTGCCATCAAAAATCATGGCCAATGCGACGGCACTCTGTATTGAATTCAAAATTATTCAAGAAATTCAAAAGAAAGAAATCATAACCATGGAGGATGGAGGTGACAAAAATCGAAACACACAACGAATAAATATTTACAACATTAATCATCACAGTCGAGGATCATGGGGAGTGACATCAGAATACAGTTTTTAAGAAAGCTATCTCGAATACCTACAGACCAGCCAACGTAGATTTTCTCATTAACTTTTTGGATTAAAAAATATATTCCTTCAAGGACGCTTAAACGTGGATTAAAAAAATCCTTCAAGTACCCTTATATTTAAAAAAATAATCCTTCAAGGACTTTAAATGTGGATTTAACAAAAATATTCCGTCAAAGACTCTAAAATGGGAATTAAAAAAACATTCCTTCAAGGACCCTTGATCATGGATTAAAAAAATACATTTCTTAAACGTGGATTTTTCAAAAAATATTTTTCCTAAGACCCCTTAAACGTACATTTTTGAAAACATAATTCCTTAAGGACCCCTTACATAGACTTTTTAAAAAATTATTATTCAAGTACCCCTTTTAATGTGGACTTTTTAATAATAACTCCTCAAGGACCCCTTAAACGTGGATTTCTTAAAAATATTTTTTCAAGGACCAAAAGAGAAACGTGAATTTTTTTAAAAATATTTTTTCAAGGACCAAAAGAGAAACGTGAATTTTTTTAAAAATATTTTTTCAGGAACCAAAAGAGAAACGTGAATTTTTAAAAATATTTTATTCAAAGACAATAGGACCGACAGAAAAACGTGGATTTCTGAAAAATATTTTATTCAAAGACCAAGCGAGGGAAACGTGGATTTTTTAAAAATATTTTATTCAAAAACCAACAGACAATTTTGATTTTTAAAATAAAAATAATTTATAAGAACCAACAGAGAAACGTGGGTTTTTAAAAAACATTTATTAAAATTAATTCTTGAAAAATAATTTTTAAGGATCAACAGTGAAATGTGGATTTTTTAAAAACATTTTTAAAAATGTTTTCTTTAAAAATACTTTTTAAGGACCAACAGTGAAACGTGGATTTTTTAAAAACATTTTTAAAAATTATTTCTTTAAAAATACTTTTTAAGGACCAATAGAGAAACGTGGATTTTTTAAAAACATTTTTAAAAATTATTTCTTTAAAAATACTTTTTAAGGACCAATAGAGAAACGTGGATTTTTTAAAAACATTTTTAAAAATTATTTCTTTATAAATACTTTTTAAGGACCAACAGAGAAACGTGGGTTTTTTAAAAACATTTTTTAAAATTAATTCTTGAAAAATATTTTTTAAGGATAAACAGTGAAACGTGGATTTTTTAAAAACATTTTTAAAAATTATTTCTTTAAAAATACTTTTTAAGGACCAACAGTGAAACGTGGATTTTTTAGAAATATTTTTAAAAATTATTTCTTTAAAAATACTTTTTAAGGACCAACAGTGAAACGTGGATTTTTTAAAAACATTTTTAAAAATTATTTCTTTAAAAATACTTTTTAAGGACCAACAGTGAAACGTGGATTTTTTAGAAATATTTTTAAAAATTATTTCTTTAAAAATACTTTTTAAGGACCAACAGTGAAACGTGGATTTTTTAAAAACATTTTTAAAAATTATTTATTTAAAAATACTTTTTAAGGACCAATAGTGAAACGTGGATTTTTTAAAAACATTTTTAAAATACTTTTTTAAAATTATCTTCTCAAAGAAAACCACTTGTGTTCTTATAGAAAACCTCTGGGTCTTCTCATAGAAGACCAGATACTATTCTCATAGAAGACCAGAGGCTCTTCTCATAGAATACCATAGGAGACCAGAGGTTCTTCTCATAGGAGACCAGAGGTTCTTCTCATAGAAGACCTAAGGCTCTTCTCATAGAAGACCAGAGGCTCTTCTCATAGAAGACCAGAGGCTCTTCTCATAGAAGAGAAGATGCCCTTCTCATAGAAGACAAGATGCCCTTCTCATAGAAGACCAGAGGTTCTTCTCAATGAAGACCTGAGGCTCTTCTCATAGAAGACCTGAGGCTCTTCTCATAGAAGACCAGAGACTCCTCTCAAACAAGACCCGAGGCTCTTCTCAAACAAGACCAGAGGCAACCAGTTTATCAAACATGGGTTCGTTGGGAATATTTTTCAAATGATTTTATTTCTTTCAGCCCTAATGTACATCGTTATCCACCCTAGTTTGCAGGACACCCCCTTAAAGGTGTTTTTTTTTACAGCGACTGCATTGCAAAACATTAAAGGAATTTACGGTCTTTGAATGCCCGATAAGCCACAGACAAGTCGTTTGTTTACTGGAATTCCATGTAAACGCGGCGACTTGGGCTTCGCTGTCCTGTTCAAAAGTGTAGGCATGGGTGTTGGACACTGCAGAATGGAAGAATGGAATGTAAGTGAGAGAGATACCAAACCAATGCCAGTGGCAAAATAGGTAAACGACATCGAAATGAACAACAGCGAGACAACGAGATATAAATAAAACCGGTAAATGGTTTAAGGGTAAAACATAAAACCGTAGCGAACGCATTGCACAGGAGGGGAGGAGAGAGTAAATTCTGATATTTATTTCTTTAAAAAAATGCAAAACATGTGGATACATATTTTTGTTATTATTTTATGGGAATAAAACTCCAAATAGAGTTTTCGGGAAGAAAATGGAAACATCAGGAGATCACATTTTGAAGAAATTTGTTAAGGGTCTTCTGAACACAAACCGGGATATTCTAAACAGCTTTTCTTTCAAGGAATATCGAATTATGATGAATTTTTGAAAAAAAATATGTTTTTAATTTTTTGTTTTTTTTTAATATTTTTCATAGATTTTAAAGGAATATTTTTTCAAAAAAAAAATGGATTTTTGTAATAATTTTTCAGGATCCAAGAAACAAAACAATTGAAGATTTTTGGAAATATTTTAGAAATGCATCTTTTCAATGCGAGTTTTCAAATCTTTTCTAGCTGCCATAAAAGTGACTAATATGTTTACATTAATGTTTTTTTTTAGAAATTTTTATTTTGTATTCTTTTCAGCAAGAACCTTGACCAAATTTGTAATGTTGGCTGGCCGGGCTGCCTGTTTTACGATGCAATTAAAAATCTGCCCGAAAGAGCGACGCATGCAACGCTTATTCACAACGTTTATTTTATGCAAATGCGATATTCGCCAGAGTTCCATTCAGATACAAAAGTTTGGCTATTCACTAAAAACAGGCCTAACATTCGCCATAGCTGGCGAGCGAGTGGAACAAATGCGATTTAATTGTTTCACCAGATAAACAAATTTTGCAAAAAATATGTTCTTTGTTGTTGATACTAGAAATTATTTATTTATTTATGCCTGTAAGTGAGTATGTATGTTTATGCATATTTAATTACTTTTCTTTCTGTTTTTGGATTATCTGGCGCCAATATAATTCAGACAATGGGGACACAGAAAAACAAGGTTTTATCACATTTGACCAAATTCGGGGATGACCAAGTCAAGAGTTAAATAAACTCCGACAGATGTGGATTTTTGTAACGATATTTTTTCAAAGGACCAAAGGAACGTGGATTTTTGAATTTTTTTTGTTTCAGGAAAAACAAATGAATTTTTTGTAAATTAATATTTTTTTAAGGAAGGATTTAGGTTTATTTCAGAAATAATTTTTAAGAAATTAAAAAATTAGGATTTTTGGACCAACAGATGGGGAGTTTTTTAAAAGTTTTTCAAAGTGGATTATTTTAAATTACCACCAGACGTAGATTTTTTGTGAGGGTACTTTTTTAAAGGATCAACAGACGTGGATTTTTTAAAGAATATTTTTTTAGAGCATCAAAGCATCAACAGACGTGGATTTTTTAAAGAATATTTTTTTCAGAGCATCAAAGAACCAATAGACGTGGATTTTTTAAGGAATATTTTTTTCAAAGCATCAAGGGACCAACAGACGTGGATTTTTTAATGATTTTTTCAAAGCATCAAAGGAGCAACAAACGTGGATTTTTTAAAGAATATTTTTTTCAAAGCATCAAAGGACCAACAAACGTGGATTTTTTTAAAGGTTTTTTTCAAAGCATCAAGGGACCAAGAGACGTGGATTTTTTAATGATTTTTTTCAAAGCATCAAAGGAGCAACAAACGTGGATTTTTTAAAGAATATTTTTTTCAAAGCATCAAAGGACCAACAGACGTGGATTTTTTTAAAGGTTTTTTTCAAAGCATCAAAGGATCAACAGACGTGGAATTTTTAAAGATTTTTTTCAAAGCATCAAAGGACCAACAGACGTGGATTTTTTAAAGATTTTTTTCAAAGCATCAAAGGACCAATAGACGTGGATTTTTTAAAGATTTTTTTTCGAAGCCTAAGAGGACTAACAGACGTGGAATTTTTAAAGATTTTTTTCAAAGCATCAAAGGACCAACAGATGTGGATTTTTTAAAGATTTTTTTCAAAGCATCAAAGCACCAATAGACGTGGATTTTTTAAAGATTTTTTTCGAAGCATAAAAGGACTAACAGACGTGGATTTTTTAAAGAATATTTTTTTCAAAGCATCATCGGACCAACAGACGTGGATTTTTTAAAGAATATTTTTTTCAAAGCATCAAAGGACCAACAGACGTGGATTTTTTTAAAGGTTTTTTTCAAAGCATCAAAGGACCAACAGACGTGGATTTTTTAAAGAATATTTTTTTCAAAGCATCAACGGACCAACAGACGTGGATTTTTTAAAGAATATTTTTTTCAAAGCATCAACGGACCAACAGACGTGTTTTTTACCAAAAGACGTGAGTTTTTTCAAAGCATGAACAGACGTGGATTTTTTCAAAGGACCAACAGGCGTGGGTTTTTCTAAAGGACCAACAGACGTGAACTTTCTTCAAAGGACCAACAGACGTGGATTTTTTAAAAGGACCAATAGACGTGGATTTTTTCAAAGGACCAACAGACGTGGATTTTTCAAAGGACCAATAGACGTGAATTTTTTAAAGAACATATTTTTTTAAAAGACCAACAGGTATGGATTTTTGCAAAATATATTTTTGAAAACACCAACAGATGTGGATATTATAAAGAATATTTTTCAATAGACCTACAGACGTGGATTTCATCATCGACATGTGGATTTTTTCGAAAAATATTTTTTTCGAAGGACCAACAGATGTGAATTATTTCAAAGAATATTTTTCAAAGGACCAACAGATGTGTATTTTTTCAAAAAATATTTTTTTCAAAGGACCAACAGACGTGGATTTTTACGAAGAATATTCTTTCAAAGGACCAAAAAATTAGAATTTTTAGGGGGGCCAAGAAAGAGGGTATATATCATTTGATATCGAATTAACGGTTCTAGGCCCTAGGTATCTTTGGACGAAATCCGTTACAGAACATTTCGAGTCGATCTAACGATGTCCGTCCATCCATCTGTCTGGCTGGCTGGTGCGCACGATAACTCTTGAAGTGAGTATTCGATTTTAACCAAACTTGGTACATCTTAATATTATTATCAGTTAGATCGAATTCGGAGATGGAAAATATTGGTTCACTCTTCTGGTACATTCCATTAACTATATCCAGCACCAAGCCTCAAATTTTTCAATAATTATAACTCTTATCAAATGTGATGTGTAAGAGTCCAATACAATAATTTTATTAATCCAAGATGTGCTGTGCAGATGGAATGTATCGGTCCACTCTTTCTGGTATCTCCACCACAAGAGGTAAACATTTTGAATATTCATGAAGTTCATAAAACGTGAAATTAACATTCGATTTCATTTATACTTGGCACACAATATATCCGTCAATAAAAGATCTGTTATAAAAATGGTAGATATCGGACCATTTTTTCTGGTACCTCCCCCACAAATGGTCAACATTTTAAATAGGCAAAACGATCATAAAATCCGAAATAAGCATCAGGTTCTCTTCAAATTTCGCACATGCCATTATTTTTACTAACATAAGATCTACTGTGAAAATGGAATATATCGGTGCACTCCTTCTGGTACTTTCCCGACAAAGGGTTCAAAATTTTGAGCAACAAAACGCTCATAAATCGCGGAAAAGGCATCCAACTATCTTCAAATTTCACACATCTGCCAACTCCTTCTAAATAAATAAATAAATATCCGAATTTATAATTTCGTATAAAATTGGATATTAATGTTCGATTTTCTTTTAAGTTTGCACATACCAATAATTGTATCTGTATTAGATTAAGTAGAATATTTCGGTCCGCTGTATCTGGTACATCACGTATATTTCTAAATTTTCGAAAAAATTGCACATGTTCATAAGTTGTAGAAGATATAGTCCAAATATGCCAAGTTTTATATCAGACCTAGGTCCGATACGAATTGGACAATATTGGCCAACTGCTTCGGGACCTCCCGCATATAGAGTCAACAGTTAGAAAAATCATAACTCAAGACTGGGGGTATATATCTGTCGGTAAAATCGACTGATACTATTTAACTTGTATAAATAATTTCCAAAAACTTGGACTGCATCGAATTGCCCCCCTAATCTTTTTTGTGGCATTTTCGATTTTTGGTTTAAAGAATTTTTATGTTTTAAATACATAAAAATTTAAGTTAATTTTGTTGATGACTGACACATTGCCCGCTGAACGCCCAAACACACACACAAACATTGCAAAAGAGGCATTCAGATTTTCCCCGGTTGTTTTGGTGGGTGTGTGTGTGTGTGTGCGTCAGTTTTGTCATCATTGAAATTATGAATAATAAAAATTTTCATGCCAAGCAAAAAAGTGAAACAAAAATTGAAAAACGAAAAAAAATCAACGAAAGTATAAAAGAAAATTTGTGTCAAATTTGTCACTGGCGTCGGTGGTGTCACTGGTAGTGCTGCTGCTCTTCTGCAGCACTGTAAACATTGGTGGTCTCCGGTCGATGTTTGTTTTCGTTCCCAACCCGCAGTGTTTGTTTATGCACTCAGTCTAAGATGTCGATGATGAAATTCCATTTTGTGTCGAGAATGTGTGTGTGTGTGTTACATTCCCCAATGTTGCTGTCGCTGCTGACAAACACTCCTCTTTGGAGATCTTTCTTTCTTTTTTTCTTTTTCTTCGGGTCTTTTTTGCGTTATGTTTTCCGTTTTGGCAGTTTTTCACTTACACACATACACAGACATAAACATATGTATAATTCAAAGTTTTTCTTTGGAGCATCGTCGCTATTATGCTCCATGCATTCATTATCTTTTGCTTGGCTTGCTGATATTGGCTTTTTCACAACAGCGCCTCGTCAACCTCCCCCATCCACCCCCGCCCCCAAATTTTGTCCTTCCCTAAACTATTTCATCGTTTGGTCTTGCAACCATGTTGCTACACACATGAATTGTGCTACCAAAAACGTATGTCTCCACCATGGTAAAACAGCCTCACCCAGCCTTCTTCCCCGCGTCGAAATGCTACCGGGAGGAAATTTGTTCTGAGATAGGTTCATAACGGAAATGAATGTAACCGGAAATGACTTGTTCAGCTAAAAAACTTACGATATCTTGGCATTATATCGAAATGTTTTAATTAACTTTATTTTCTCCCCCCTTTCAGGAACAATAACAACTACTGTAGTTTGTAGTTTGCTGTTGTTGTTGCACGAAATTCGGTCAAAATTCCAACACGCAGAAACTAATGGAATTTTTTCTTGCTGGCATAGTTGTTGTTAGTTTTGAAAAAAGTTTGGCTACCCCACCGACAAAGTGTTGAAAGTTTTAATGGCGAATTGCGTAGAAGAGTTGGGCAGATTTGTATTTTCTTCATCAGCCTTACGATGTAATTTTTATTTAAAAGACCCCAATAGGGAATACCGAAAAGCTGTGCAATCTAAAGGAGAAAAGGTCCTCCCATAGAAGCTATGAAAATGGTCATTTATCCAAATAATGTCTTAAAACCACGGAAGTAAAATTTCAAAACAAAAAATCTATTCATTAATGGCTTCTGAAAGGCCGGCAAACGACTTTATATTTATAGACCTTCATTGTGTTCTTTCTGCGGAATAACTCCAAAAAGGTTTTCATTTATAGAAGACCATAAAGTGTTACTACTTTGAGGACCTAAAGGATATAGGCGATTTTCTGTCCTTTCCTTTAGAAAACTTTAGACGTCAATTTTTTAAAAGGGACAAAGACGTGGATTTTTCAAAGGACCAACAGACGAGGATTTGTCAAAGGACCAACAGACGTGGATTTTTCAAAGGACCAACAGACGTGGATTTTTTCAAAGGGACAACAGACGTGGATTTTTCAAAGGACTAACAGACGTGGATTTTTAAAAGGACCAACAGACGTGGATTTTTTATGAATATTTTTTTAAAGGACCAACAGACGTGGATTTTTTCAAGAATATTTTTTAAAGGACCAAAAAACGTGGATTTTTCAAAGGTCCAACAGACATGGATTTTTTGTAAGAATATTTTTTTAAAGGACTAACAGAAGTGGATTCTTTTACCACTTTGAAGACCTTAAGGAGATAGGCGATTTTCTGTCCTTTCCTTTAGAAAACTTCAGACGTGGATTTTTCAAAGGGACAACAGACGTGGATTTTTTCAAAGGGACAGCAGACGTGGGTTTTTTAAGAATATTTTTTTAAAGGACCAACAGACGTGGATTTCTTAAGAATATTTTTTTAAAGGACCAACAGACGTGGATTTTTTATGAATATTTTTTTAAAGGACCAACAGACGTGGATTTTTTATGAATATTTTTTTAAAGGACCAACAGACGTGGATTTTTTATGAATATTTTTTTAAAGGACCAACAGACGTGGATTTTTTATGAATATTTTTTTAAAGGACCAACAGACGTGGATTTTTCAAAGGATCAACAGACGTAGATTTTTCAAAGGACCAACAGACGTGGTTTTTTTTAAGAACGTGGATTTTTTTAAGAATATTTTTTTAAAGGACCAACTGAAGTGGATTCTTTCACCACTTTGAGGCCCTCAAGAAGGTACGTGATTTTATGTCCTTTCCTTTAGAAAACTTTAGACGTGGATTTGTTCAAAGGACCAACAGACGTGGATTTTTCAATAGCCCAACAGACGTGGATTTTTCAAAGGACCAACAGACGTGGATTTGTCAAGGGGACAACAGACGCTGGTTTTTCAAAGGACCAATAGACGTCGATTTTTTGTAAGAATATTTTTTTAAGGGACCAACAGAAGTGGATTCTTTCACCACATAGAGGACCTGAAGGAGATAGGCGATTTTCTGTCGTTTCCTCCAGGAACCCTTAAAAAGAAAAAAGCAAGTTAAAAAGCAGTAAGTTCGGACGGGCTGAACTATGAATACTCGCCAACAAATGGAATGAATTTGGAAAGTTCCAAAAAAATCCTTTAACAATTCTGCTCAGATCTAAAAAATTCAGGATATAGGGAGTTACCGTTTTATTGGAGTCTTTTCGCCAATTTGTAATATAGGCATTATAGTATTCAAATACGAAACTTGAAACAGTTCCGGTGAATAATGTCGCAAAATCATCAAAATGCCGAATATACGGAGAAACCGTTATATGAGGGCTATACGAAGACCTGGACCTGAATAGACAATTTTATATCACATGCTGCAGTACCCATTACTAAGTGCAAGTAAGAAATTTGAAACCATTCCGGTGAATAATGTCGCTAAAATCATCAAATTACCGAATATAGGGAGGTACCGATATAGGGGACCTGCACCTGCATAGGCAATTTTCTGTCATAGACTATGGTGTCCATAAGGAACTTCAAATACCAAATTGTATACTATTCCGGTGAATACTGTAGATAAAATCATCAAAATAAGGAATATTGAAGAGGTACCGATATATGGGAGGAGGGGGCATACAAAGACCTGGACCTGCATAGTTAATTTTCTGTCACAGTGTGTAGTACTCGATATGAAGTGCAAATACGAAATTTGAAACAATTCCGATGAATAAAGTAGCCAAAATCATCAAAATACCGTATATGTAGAGGCACCGATATAAGGGGTCTATACAAAAACGTGGACCTGCATAGACAATTTCATGTCACAGGCCATTACAAAAGTGCAAGTACGAAATTTGATACAATTCCGGCGAATAAAGTAGCCAAAATCATGTTATATGGGACATATACATAAACGTGGATCTACACAGCCTATTTTTAGTACCAATAGTCCTTCAAACCAAACACAAATTTAAGGAGATTTTTTTTAAACCTACTTCAATTCGTTTAGAAGCTAGAGTGGCCCTTTGTGGGAGAGGTACCAGAAGGAATGGTCCGATATCCCATCTTCACAGCATATCTTGAGATAGAAGCAATAATGGGATATAAAAAATATGAAGAGAACCGGATGCTTATTTCGGATTTTATGATCGTTTTCGTTATTCTCAACTTTGACCCTCTGTGGGAGAGGTACCAGAAGGAATAGTCCGATCTCTACCATCTTTATAACAGATCTTGTGTTGATGGAAATATAGAGATGTAACAAGTCTGAATGGAATCTGATATAATTTTGGCGGATGAGATTTCAAGTTTATTTAAAACTTTGATCCGAATTATTCTATCTCTTTCTGTGCATTAAACCGATATTGCCTATCTCCGAACTCGATCTAAGTTTATATTAATATTACAATATACCAACATTGGACCAAATCTGATACTCCCTTCGAGAGTTATCATGCGCACCAGCCAAACAGAGAGACGGACGAACGGACATCGTTAGATCGACGCTAGATATCCTTAAACGGATTTGGTCTAAAGAGACCTAGGGTCTAAACCCATTATTTCGACGAGACACGTTTTGGCCGTATCAAAATATATTCCCTCTGTAGTCATATGGTTGAGGCTATAACTATCCTTTAAAAAAATCCACGTTCATTGGTCCTTGAAGAAATATTCTCTAGCAAATCCGGTCCGGTTTTCTTTTAAATCTGCATTTGGCATTTAAAAAAAAAAAATTGATCCCTGGTTTTTAGGATCCATATTTGTTAGCCCTGTATCCTTTTGATGCTACAACAAATCTTTATGGTTCTTGACAAATTATTATTCAAACAAAAATCCAAGTTTACTAGTCCTGTACAAAAATCCAAAAAATGTAGTATTTCATTGGTCGTTTTCGCTATTTTTTCATTGGAAGCCCCGCTCTTCTTTTCATTTTTTTTTCGATTACATATGTGGCTATGTGGCTATGTGTTTATTGTTTTTGTTTTCTTTTTTTTTTTCATTTTTTTGATAAATTTGTCCCATTTAATAGCCCATCGGACAATTTTTCCAAATTGATTGATTTATTTTAATTAATTTTCAACAGTTGTTTTTTGTTAAATTGAAACAATGTTGTTGTTTATCAGGCATTGGGGTGTGTTATTTTATGTCATTTTTTTTTTTTATTTAATTTTTCCCAGCGTGTGTTGAAAAACATTGTTCAGAGATTAAAGATGTAAATCAGAAACGAAATGTTTTCCATGGAGTATTTTTACATATTTTTTTAAACCCTCTCCCACCATAGTACGGAGGGTATATTAAGTTTGTCATTCTGTTTGTAATACCTCGAAATATACATTGGAGGTCCCACAAGCTATATATATTCTTGATCAGCAGAAAAATGTATATCGATTTAATGATGACCGTCCGTCTGTGGATTTCACTCCAGCATCCGAACGAATTGAAGTAAGTTGATATAAATTTGCCCAAATGTGTGTTTCGTCCGCAGGACTTTTGGTAATGAAAATGGGCCATATAGGCCACGTTTAGTTATAGTCCCCATATAACAGGATGTACTGTCATATTTTATTCGGTATTTTGATAATTTTAGCGACATTGTTCACCGAAACCGTTTGAAATTTCGTAATGATAATTCGTAATGGGTACTAAAGTCTATGAAATTGACTATGAAGCTCCACGTCTTTGTGGAGCCTCCATAAAACGGTATCTCCCTATATCCGGTATTTTGAAGATTTCAGATACATTATTGACCAGAATTGTTTCAAATTTCGCATTTGAAGTTTCTAACGGGTACAACAACCTATGACGGAACATTTTTTATGCAGATCCACATCTTCGTATAGCTCCCATGTATCGGTACCTCCCCATATTCGGTATTTTGCTGATTTAAGCGATTCTATTCACCGGAATTGTTTCACTTTTCATATTTGAAGTTCTTAAAGGGAACTTCAGTCTATGACAAAAAAATGCCTATGCAGGTCCAGGTCTTTGTATAGCCTCCATATAAAGGTACCTCCCTATATCCGGTTTGATGGTTTCAGCGATTCTATTCACCGGAATTGTTTCAAATTTCGTATTTGATGTTCCTAATGGGAACTTCAGTTTATGTAGGTCCAGGTCGGTGTATGACTCCCATACAACGGTAAATCCCTACATCCGGTATTTTGATAGCTTTAGTGACATTATTAACCGGATTTTGTTCAAACTTGGTATTTGAAGTTCCTATGACGGAAAATTGTCTATACAGATCCAGGTCTTCGTAGAGGCACCATATAACCGTACCTCCCGATATTAGGTATTTTGATGATTTGAGCGACATTATTCACTGGAATTGTTTTAAATTTGGTACATGAAGTTCGTAATTGATACTACATACCTATGACAGAAAATTGTCTGTGTAGATCAAGGTTTCGGCATAGGCCCCATTTTAGGGTACCTCCCTATATTCGATATTTTGCTGATTTCAATGGGTCTATTTACCGGAATTGTTTAAAATTACGTATTTGAAGTTTTTAATTAGTGATTCTAGCTACGACAGAAAATTGTCTATGCAGGTCCAGTTTTTTGTATAGACGCCATAAAACCGTACCTCCCTATCTTCGATTTTTTGCTGATTTCAGCGACATTTTTCACCGGAATTGTTTCAAAGTTCATATTTGCACTTCGTAATGGCTACTACAGCCTGCGACAGAAAATTGCCTATGCAGGTCCACATTTTCGGAACATGGTAACTCTCCATACAGGGTGAGATGAAAACAACTGCAACCAGAAAACTGCGGAAATGGTTCGAAAAGTAAAGAAACGACTTGATTGAAACCCGCGTCGCAGTGGCCGAAAAATGGCTCGTGAGCTAAAAATATCGCAATATTCCATTCCGAAAATATTGAAAAATGAGTTCGGGGTAAAGCCATTGAAATTCCAAAAAAGTGCTAGAACTTACACCGCAACTGAAAGAAAATATACTCAAAA
The DNA here is from genome assembly GCF_030504385.1 of Musca domestica. Taxonomy (NCBI): domain Eukaryota; kingdom Metazoa; phylum Arthropoda; class Insecta; order Diptera; family Muscidae; genus Musca; species Musca domestica. The sequence goes on from NW_026712219.1 coordinate 642,003, forward strand.
GAGCTAAAGAGTTGCTTCGCTTGGCCGAAAGTGGTGAACTGTCGAATTTGGTTTTCTCCGATGAGAAAACATTCGTTGTCCAGCAGTTTGTAAACAACAACAACAACAAATCGATCGTGTTTACTTGCCAAAGAATTCAGCTGAAAATGTCACCTTCGGTTGGCCACCAGAACTCAAGCGCCGGCCATGGTGATGGTGTGGGTCGCCACAACAGCCGGTGGTCGCTCCACGCTCGTATTAATCGACCGTGGCATCAGAATAAGTGTCGAATATTATCGTAAAAATATTCTGGAGGGTGAATTAAAGCCTTGGGCACACAAACAATTTGGCCGTAGACCTGGTACATTCCGACAGCACACAGCACGCGTCAGCCAAAATGTTTACAAAATGAGGTTCCTCGCTTCATTCCCAGCGCACAATGGCCACCAAAATCTTTGGATACCAATCCTTTGGACTATTTGTTTGGAGTATTTTGAAATGCAAGGTTGGCACTAAAAATACCAAAGTGTCGATCATTTCATGCAAGCTCATCCCCGGGAATGGGCAAACATACCGCAGAGCAACATTCGGTCAGCCTGTGACGGTTTCATTGGCCGTTTGAAGGCCATATTCCGTGCCAAAGGTGACCAATTCGAACAAATCGAAACTTATTCTAAAATTTGATGATATTTCCGACATTTGTTGCTTTTATCCAATAAAATTTAAAAAAAAAATGTAAAAATTATGGCGTTTGCGTTTGTTGTAGTTTTTTTATATTTCACCCTGTATTCGGAATTTTTTTTTTAGATTTAAACAGAAGTTTTGACGGATTCCATTTCTTTTTATTGTTTTTTTTTTTTTTTTAAATTGACAAATTTGTTTCAAATGTTGGAGGGTATTCAATCTTCGGCCCGGCCGAATTTACAGATTTTTTTACTTGCTTCTTCTTTTTTTTTTTTTTTGAACTGGGTGTGGTGTTGGTGATTGCTTTGTCGATTCGATAAATTGAATTCAAATTTGTCTGTCCCAAATCCAAATAAATCCACAAAAAGCTCGCCTAGAAATGAGTTGTGGGGCTACACCAAATTCTTTTATAAGAGCGGCAAATATTTGCTGCACTACCCTACCCAGTGTACATGGCATTTGATTTTGTCCATTTTTTATTATTTCTAAGTATTTTTTGTTTCATTTTGTCAATGATTTGTTGTGTGTTTATTTCAGGGCAATGTAAATGTTGATTTTTGGATTAAATTCCACTGATATGGTGTTTTTCCCTCTCTGTACGGAGGCCACAATCAATGGAAAGTAAACAAAAAAAAAAACTCACCGAAAAAAAAACTGAGCTTCAAAGTAAATGATGATCATCGCAAAGTTGACCCAGAAATAAAAATTATGATAAAAAAGAACCGACCAACAAAAAAAAAAGTAAAATTAAAAATAAAAATAAAAAAACAACAAAAACAAGTACTCGAATTGTCCACATATTCAGTTTTCAGAATTCTGGAATTCTGCTCTGTTTACAAAAGTAGCAGCAGCAGCAGTAGTTGTGGTGGAGGTCTTTATCGCCGCTATTACAGCAGCGATATTATCTTTGACTTGGCCAAGAGGGAAATAACAACAGACCGGTGCATTTTGTTCTGGTTGGTGTGTGTTTTCAGCTAAGGAAACAACAACAACAACAACAATGCCCATAAACAAAAAGTGCAGCATTACTGCACTCGAACCCAGTAACAACGACCAGGCCCCGGTCATTGTCATCGACAAATAAACCGAAGAACAAAATATTCCTCCCATTTCTTCTTCTTCTTCTTTTTACATTTAAATAGCTAGATTTTAAATTGGGAAAATTCCATGGAAAAGGAAGAGAAGAGTTAAAACAACAACGCTCTTTCTTTTTCTGCGAACCACTCTCCTCGATGTGACCAAAAACCCCAGCTGAATTGCATTGCAGTGCAGCATAAAAATATGTTGCTCCCATTTTAATTAAAACTAAACGATGATGATCCATCAAATTATGTGTGTGTGTGTGTGTGTATGGGTGTGTTTCTGAGTTCCAGGGAATGGTCAGGGTATTTATTCATTCATTTACAAAACATGATTGTCACAGCTCCATGGCTCATTCCTTTCTTTAGCCGTTCTTTATTGAAGAAATTATTTGCCATCGTAAAACTGGATGCATAGCATACTTTTGGGAGTTATGGCAGGGACAATGAAGGAAATTGCTTTGGAAATTAAGAAAATATTGGAGGAAATTTAAATTCAGAATTTGAGGCTTACATTTAGAAAATTTTAAAGCAGCTAAGTTTTTGAATGACAGAGAGAATAGGAAAGGTTCATCTATCTATATACAGGGTGAGGTGAAGAAACTGCAACCAACTTCAGACTGCTCTCATTTCTAAACCACTCATCCGACAGCTATTCAAATTATTCCAGTGACAGCTCATTATTTTGTTTACAATCGTACAAGAGCTTATTGGTGAGAATTTTCCAGAAAAAAAGTTATTCGTGATGGAACTAAAGCGTGAAAATGTGATTTCTTTATATTTGGCTGGAAAACCACAAGTGGCCATAGTTGGAGCACTCCAGCATTTAAATGTGAATAAATCTTTCGTGCCTCGTAGCATCCCTCGAAACCGTGATACTGGTAGCGTAGGCCGACGTCAAGGAAGTGAATGGTAGGAAACAGCAACATCCGCAGAAATAGTTCGAAAAGTAAAGAAGAACCGGCGCCACAGTGGCCGAAAAATGGCTCGTGAGCTGAACATATCGCAATATTCCCTTCGGCAAATATTTAAAAATGAGGTCGGGGTAAAACCATTGAAATTCCAAAAGATGCAAGAACTTACACCGCAACAGAAAGAAAATATACTCAAAAGTGCTAAAGAGTTGCTACGCATGACCGAAGAAAGTGGTGAACGCTGTGGGCCTTCAGACTCTCTTGAAAATAAATTATTGAAAAAAACTTTGTCTTCTAGAGACCTTTAAAAATATTTGAAAAAAACCAATGTGGACCTTAAGGCCCATATACAAAATGAGTCTCAACGCCTGTTAAAAAAAAAAATAATAATAAATAAAATATCCACACTCCCGGACAGGAAGTACTTCAACAAAATCTCCTTAACAGATCGATACCGTGGGCCTCTAAGCTATTTCAAAATATAATCTTAAAATTCCAAACTTAAAAAAATCTACGACTTGGATATAAGCACTTAAAAAATACTCATGCATACCTACTTCTTGAATAAATATTTTTAAAGTCGAGAAAAAAAACCTTCAGTAAAAACTTTATTTGAGAGGATTTAAAAATTCAGAATACGAATTGCTCCTTAGACAATTTTAACTATACAGGGTGGGATGCAAAAAGTCAAACGCCATAATTTATTTTTTTTTAATTCTATTGAATGAAAACAAAACAAAAATCGGAAATAACATCAAAATTAAGAATAAGTTTAGATTTGTTCGAATTTTTCGCTTTTGTCATGAATTATGGCCTTCAAACCGCCAATGAAACCATCACATTGCCGCTCGAATGTTGCTCTGCGGTATTTTGGCTCATTCCCGACACTTTGGTATTTTTTGATCCCAACCTTGCTTTCCAACATACTCCAGACACAATAGTCCAACGGATTGGTATTCGGAGATTTTGGTGGTCATTGTGCGCTGAAAATGAAGCCAGGTCTCATATTGTAACCATTCTTGGGTGGCGCACGCTGAGTGCGATGGTGCTGAGTCCTGTTGGAATGTCCAAGGTCTGCGACCAAATTGTTTGCGTGCCCAAGGCATTTATATTCGGCATTTATTCTGATGCCATGGACGATTAATACAAGCGGAGAGCGTCCATGGGCTGTTATGGCGGCCCACACCATCACCATGGCCGGCGCTTGAGTTCGGGTGGCCAACCGAAGATGCACATTTTCAGCTGACCTCTTTGGCAAGTAAACACGATCATTTTGTTTGTTTACAAACTGCAGGACAACGAATGTTTTCTCATCGGAGAAAATCAAATTCGGCAGTACACCACTTTCGGCCAAGCGAAGGCGGCATTTACGCCTTCTTCAGTAAATCTTAAATTTTGAGTTGTGTTAAAAACTTGGAAAAGTTTGGATTCGAATAGCCCTTTAAAAAATGGAAAATACAAAGCAATCCTTCCGGAAATAAAAAAAAAACAAATCTCTGACAGCCTTTCTCAGAAAATATCTACAGAGAAATGGGCTTCAAGAGGTCTTACGAGGACAGAAGACCTTATACATACCATAAATATGAATGGTCCATTGGATGCACACACAGCATAGAGATCTTCTACGGTGTGTATACCATTTTCTATGGCCATACGTTCCTTAACAGGTCGTCTTTAGGCAGATTACCCAAAAGTTTTTTTTTTTCTTTTAAAAACAGAGATAGAAACCTTTATAAGTTCTTCTTTGGACAAATAGAAGACCTTTGAAAGACAGGTATTTTATGGTCCAAAGACCATACAGAGGACCCTTAAGTTTTCTGCTTTGGCCAATGGGTGTCATTGGGTCTACGTAATGCCTGGGACCTACATAGGCCTTGTTTGTCATAAACCATTACCATATTCAAATTGGAAACTTGAAATAAACTGTGAATAATGTAGCTAAAATCATCAAAATATCGTATATATAGAGGTACCGTTATATCGGATCTGTCGAAGCATAGACAATTTTCTGTCACAGGCTGTAGTTTCCATTACGAACTCTAAATACGTAATTTGAAACAATTCCGGCGAATAATGACGCTAAAATCATAAAAATACTGAATATAAGGAAGTACCTTTATATGGAGGCTATACGAAGTCGTGGACCTGCACAGACAATTTCCTGTCATAGGCTGTGGTATCCATTTCGAACTTCATATGCCAAATTTGAAATAATTCCGGTGAATAATGTCGCTAAAATTATCAAAATACCGAATATCGGGAATGGGAATGGGGGCTATATGAAAACGTGGACCTACATGTCCCATTTACGAACTTAACCTGCCTATTGATAGACATGTGTGCAAAATTTTAGCCTTCTATCTCAACTCGTTCGAAAGATAGCGTGATTACAACAGACAGACGGGCGTCGCTAAATTGGCTTAGAATTTTACACTGATCAATAATATATATTCTTTGTTGGATCTGACATGAGTATTTCGAGGACTTACCAACGGAATGACAAAGTTAATATACCCTCTATAGTACGGTGGAGGGTATAAAAAGTGCAAGAACTCATACCGCAACAGAAAGAAAATAGACTCAAAAGAGCTAAAGAGTAGCTTAGCTTCGCCAAAAGTGGTGAACTGCCGAATTTGGAATTTGGTTTTCTCCGATGAGAAAACATTCGTTGTCCAGCTGTTTTTTAAACAAATAAAATTATCGTGTTTACTTGCCAAAGAGGTCAGCTGAAATGTGCACCTTCGGTTGGCCACCAGAACTCAAGCGCCGACCATGGTGATGATGTGGGCCGCCATAACAGCCGATGTTCGCTCTCCGCTCGTATTAATCGACCGTGGCATTAGAATAAATGCCGAATATTATCGTGAAAATATTCTGGAGGCTGTATTAAAGGTTTGGGCACGGAAACATTTTGTCCTCAGACCTTGGACATTCCAACAGGACTCAGCACCATCGCACTCAGCACGCGGCACCCAAAAATGGTTACAAAATGAGATTCCTCGCTTTATTTCCAGCTCACAATGGCCACCGGATACCAATCCGTTGAACTATTGTGTCTGGAGTATTTTGGAAAGCAAGGTTGGCACTAAAAAGTACCAAAGTTTCGATCACTTCAAGCCGGCGATTCGTCGGGAATGGGCCAAAATACCGCAAAGCAACATTTGGGTAGCGTGTGACGTTTTGATTGGCCGTTTGAAGGCCATAATTTGTGCCAAAGGTGACCAATTCGAACAAATCTAAACTTATTCTAAAATTTGATGCTATTTCCGACATTTTTTGCTTTCATTCCATAAAATTAAGAAAAAAAATTAAAAATTATGGGGTTTGACTTTGTTGCAGTTTTTTTTATCTCAGCCTGTATTCACAGCATAGAGATCCTCTACAGTGTGCATACATAGAGGTATTTTATGGTCAGAGGACCTTTAAAAAGGATCTTTAAAAACTCTTCAAAAATAGAAGAACAGTATTTCCCCCTTCATTTCTCAATCCTTTCAATTTTTTTTCCAAAATTATTTCATGAAAAAAAAGTTATGCCTTTAATCCAAATAATAATTGAAATTTCTGGAAACTGGGATGAATGACCATTACCATGATGGCGATGGTGACGATGATGGTAGGTTGATGGTTGTGGTGGTGGTGAGATTAATGCAATTGCATCGTTCGATTCACAGATCTGGGAATTAAATATCAATGGTTGTTGTTTATCATTGTTGTAGCTCCATATTTTCCCCAAATTGTTGTTGTTGTTTGTGTTCTTGTTATTATTATAAATTTTAATGCAAGTATTGCAGTAAACATTACAACAACTAGAATTTATTTAATTTTGGGGAAAATGGCAAACAGAAGCCATTTCAGGCACATCATCAGCTGTAACAACCACCACAACTACAAAGGCATGAATTGTCTGTCTGCTGTTGTTATTGTCGTTGTCGTTATCGTTGTCAGCGAGCGTGGTCGTCGCAGAATACACTCCAATAAAATTTATGCGTAATGCAACATTTCATCGCAAAGTAATTGACCCAAATTCATTTATTTGTTAAATGTGGTTTTTGTTCGGAGATCGTTTAATGGCCGTCACCATCATTTCGTGGAGTTGGGAATGAGGCATCGGTCGGGGAACCAAACAGCCCCCAGCGATGCAGCAATGGAAAAACGCTTTGGGTTTTCATTGGAAACCGGAAAAACATTTGCGGGGAATTATTGAAATAAAATATATCATTGTTGTCGTAAATTAAAAAAAAATTAATATCGAGGATTACAAAAGGAAAAAAGAATCCCAAAGTGGAAATCTTTTTATCAGATTTTGAGGATTACAAGTTATTACAATACAATATTGATTTCTGATGGCCAAATCATTCATAATAAAAGAAAGCGATCCATATCAGGGTGAGATAAAAAAAGCAACTGCAACAAAGTCAAATGCCATAATTTGAACATTTTTTTCTTTTCAATTTTATTGAATGAAAACAAAAAAGTAAAAAAGCTGTAAGTACGGCCGGGCCGAACTTTGAATACCCTTCACCATTTGGAACGAATTTGGCAATTCTCAAAAACAATAAAATCCGTTAAAATCTTAGAAATACCGAATGTAGCCGTTATATTAGGGTAAATACGACGACATGGACCTGCATAGGTAATTTTTTTCATAAGCCATTACAATATTCAAATGCGAAACTTAGAAACAAAATCGGTGAATAATGTCGCTAAAATTATCAAAATGCCGAATATCGGGAGGTACCGTTATATGGGGGCTATACGAAGACGTGGACCTGCGCATACAATTTTCTGTCATAGGTTGTAGTATCCAATTCGAACTTTAAATACCAAATTTGAAACAATTCCGGTGAATAATGTCGCTAAAATCATCAAAATACCGAATATCGGGAGGTACCGTTATATGGGGGCCATATGATAACGTGGACCTACATTGTCCATTTACAACCTTAACCTGCCTACTGACAAAATATACATGTGTGCAAAATTTTAGCCCTCTATCTCAATTTGTTCGAAAGATAGGGTGATTACAACAGACAAACAGACAGACACACAGACACACAGACAGACAGACAGACAGACGGACATGGCTAAATCTTCTTAGAATTTTACGCTGATCAAAAATAAATATACATTGTTGGGTCTGACATGACTATTTTGAGGAGTTACAAACGGAATGACAAACTAATATACCCTCCATAGTATGGTGGAGGGTATAAAAATGTCGAAATTAGCTTAAAATTTGTTCGAATTGGTCACATTTGGCACGAAATGTGGCCTTCAAACGGCCACAGAAACCGTGACACGCTGCCCGAATGTTGCTCTGCGGTATTTTGGGCCCCTTCCCGGCCAATCGACACTTTGGTATTTTTGCATTCCCAAGGCATAGCTTCCAGAATATTTTCGAGATAATAGTCGGCATTAATTCTGATGCCACAATCGATTTATATGAGCGGAGAGCAACGATCGGCTGTTATGGCGGCCCACACCATCACCATGGCCGGCGCTTGAGTTCTGGTGGCCAACCGAAGGTGTCCAATTTTAGCTGACCTCTTGGCAAGTAAATACGATCATTTTGTTTGTTTACAAACTGCTGGACAACGAAGGTTTTCTCATCGGAGAAAACCAAATTCGACAGTTTATCACTTTCGGCGAGGCAACTTTTAAGCTCTTTTGAGTCTATTTTCTTTCTGTAACGATGTAAGTTCGTGCACTTTTTGGAGTTTCAATGGCTCTACCCCGAGCTCAGTTTTCACTATTTGCCGGTTGGAATATTGCCATATGTTCAGCTCACGTGTCGTATTTTCCGCCACTGCGAGATGGGTTTAGATCTAGTCGCTTCTTTACTTTTCGAACCATTTCTGAACAACGAATGTTTTCTCATCGCAGAAAACCAAATTCGGCAGTTTACCACTTTCGGTCCAACGAAGCAACTCTTTAGCTCTTTTGAGTCTATTTTCTCTCCGTTGCGATGTAAGTTCATGCACTTTTTGGAATTTCAATGGCTTTACCCCGAGCTCATTTTTCAATATTTGCCGGTTGGAATATTGCGTTATGTTCAGCTCACGAGCCATTTTTCGACGCGGGTTTCAATCAAGTCGCTTCCTTACTTTTCGAAGCATTTCTGCTGATGTTGTCGTTGCCTCTTCCGTCCGGCTCATTGACGTCGGGCTACGCTACCAGTATCACGGTACGATAACGAGCGTTGGTAGAAGGCACAAAAGATTTATTAACATTTAACTGCTGAAGTGCTCGAACGATAGCCACTTTTAGTTTTCCAGCCAAATATAATGAAATCACACAAACACGCTTGAATTCCATCACGAATAACTTTTTTTCTGGAAAACTCTCTCCAAAATACTTTTGTACGCTTGTAAACAATATAATGAGCTGTCTCTGGAATAATTTGAACAGCTGTCGGAATAGTGGTTTAGAAATGACAGCAGTCTGAAGTTGGTAGCAATTTTTTTCACCTCACCCTGTAGAAATAACGATATATGCTTGGTAAAGTGATATATTTTATTTGTGGAGAATATGAATCAACGGCTGTTTTTCTTAAAATGTTAGGGAAAAATATTGAAAATATCTCTGATTTTTTTAAGAAAAAAAAAATATTTTTAATTAAAATTTAAAATAATTTCATTTTTATCAAATAATTTCATAATTATATTTTAATTACAATTAAAAAAAATAAAAATATATTTTTTGCTCATTTGCATTTAGTTTAATTAGACTTTTTGAGCAATAATTTGGGTTTTATATTTATTTGAAAGCCAATTCGTCACATTTTCTCCAAGTGTAATTACCTTGTGTGGATATTCGTTAAATCCGTGCAATTTTTGCAATTTATGATAAACAATGGATTTCGACAAAACAAGCCAAACACAAAATAAATAAATTTTCCAATTAGCAGAACCACAAATAATATTTAAGCATCTAATTATTGAAGTGACGATAGTTTTAGTAAAATTCATGAAAAAAATAAATTTAGGAAAATAGATAACATTTTTGAAAACTAGAGGTGTAGAACAGTTTTTTTCAAAAAGTTTTCGATCAATATAAAATAATTTTTGGCGATTGTCTCCTATTCATAGCAATTGTTTTTGAAGGTTTAAGATATTTTAGAACAAATTTAGAAACGTATTATAGCAGACCTCTACGTGGTCATACAGAAGAACTTAAAGGAGACCTTTACAAAGAACATCTTTAAACAAAACACTTCTAAAAGCCTTTAAAGAAGTCCTTTATAGGAAAATACAGACGGTATTTAGAAAGTCTGAAAGAAAACTGCAACCAACTTCAGACTGCGGTTATCTTTAACTAACTAGTCCGACAGCTGTTAAAATTATACCAGTGACAGCTCATTATATTGTTAACAAGCGTAAAAGGCAAAAGCATTTAGGTGAGAATTTTCCTGAAAAAAAGTTATTCGCGATGGAATTCATGCGTGATTTCTTTATATTTGGCTGGAAAACAACAAAGGGCTACCGTTAGAACACTCCAGCATTTAAATACGAATAAATCTTTTGTGTCTCGTACAAACGTTCGTTATCGTACCGTGATACTGGTAGCGAAGTCCGACGTCAAGGAAGTGGACGGAAGAAAACAGCAATATCCGACAAACAGCAGTAATGAAGCGACTTTCGGCAGTGGCCGAAAAATGGCTTGGGAGCTGAACATATCGCAATATTCCATTTGGAAAATATTGAAAAATGAGTTCGTGGTAAAGCCATTGAAATTCCAAAAAGTGTAAGAACTTACACCGCAACAGAAAGAAAATAGACTCAAAAGAGCTAAAGAGTTGCTTCGCTTGGCCGAAAGTGGTGAACTGCCGAATTTGATTTTCTCCGATGAGAAAACATTCGTTGTCCAGAAGTTTGTAAACAACAACAATAAAATGATCGTGTTTACTTGCCAAAGAGGTCAGCTGAAAATGTGCACGTTCGGTTGGCCACCAGAACTCAAGCGCCGACCATGGTGATGGTGTGGGCCGCCATAACAGCCGATGGTCGCTACCGCTCGTATTAATCGACCGTGGTATTAGAATAAATACCGAATATTATCGCGAAAATATTCTGGAGGGTATGCCTTGGGCATGCAAACATTTTGGCCGCAGACCCTGGACATTTCAACAGGACTCAGCACCATCGCACTCAGCACACGCCAGCCAAGAATTGTTATAAAATGAGGTTCCTCGCTTCATTTCCAGCGCACAATGTGCACCAAAATCTCCGCATACCAATCCGTTGGACTATTGTGTCTGAAGCAATAGCAAAGGTTAGCACTAAAAAATATCAAAGTGTCGATCACCCCAAGAAAGCGCTTCGCCGCGAATGGGCCAAAATACCACAGAACAACATTCGGGCAACGTGTGGCAGTTTCATTAGCCGTTTGAAGGCCATAATTCGTGCCAAAGGTGACCAATTCTAACAAATCTGAACTTATTCTAAAATTTGATGCTATTTCCGACATTTTTTACTTTCATTCAATAAAATTTAAAAATAAAATTGAAAAAATTAGGGCATTTGACTGTGTTGCAGTTTTTTTTTTATCTCACCCTGTAAAGAGATCCTATAGCAGACAGAGGACTTATGAAAGACCCCCTATAAAGGACTTATAGATGACAATTAAAAAAAATACTCTATAAGAATAAGATGAAAGAACAAAATAAAATATCTTTAAAAGATTTTAAAGAACTTTTAAGGACTTATAAAAGCTCCTTTAGATGACTTTTAAAATGTATTAAAAAAGATCTTTAGAAGGTCTTACAGAATACCTTTAGAAAGGTCTTGCAGAAGACATTTAGAAAATCTTAAAGAAGACCTCTAGAAAGGTCTTAAAGAGGGCCTTTAGGAAGGTCTTACAGTGGAGCTTTGGAAAGGTCTCATAGAAGGTCTTAAGGAAGAGCTTTACATAGGGTTACAGAAAAGCTTTGGATATTTCTTGTAGAAAACATTTAGAAAGGTCTTAAAAAGCTTTAAAAAGTTCTTATAGAGCTTTATATAAGTATTATGGAAGAGTTTGGAAAGGTCTTAAAGAAGAGCTCTAGAAAGGTCTTTAAGAAGACTTAGAAAGGTCTTTAAAAAGACTTAGAAAGGTCCTATAGAAGACCTTCAGAAAGGTCTTTTAGAAGACTTTTTGAAAAGTCTTATAGAAGACCTTCAGAAAGGTCTTATAGAAGACCTTCAGAAAGGTCTTATTGAGGAGCTTCAGACCTTTAGAAAGGTCTTATAGAAGACCTTTAGAAAAGTCTTATAGAAGACCTTCAGAAAGGTCTTATTGAGGAGCTTCAGAAAGGTCTTATGGATGGCCTTTAGAAAGGTCTTATAGAAGAGCTTCAGAAATGTCTTTTAGAAGAGCTTCAGAAAGGCCTTATAGAAGAGCATTAGAAAGGATTGATAGGTAATATTTAATCGATATAATAGACGGATGTAGGGTCTTAAAGCAGACCTTTAGAAATGTCTTATAGACGACCTTTAAGAACGTCAGAACAGAGATTTGCAAAGGTCTTACAAAAGAGCTTTGGAAAGGTCTTATAGAAGAGCTTTGGATAGGTCCTCAAAGGTATCACAGAAGAGCGTTAGAAGGGTCTCATATAAAAACCTTGGGAAAGGTCTTATAGAAAGATCTTAAAGAGCTTTAGAAAGGTCTGAGCTTTGGGATGAGAGATATACAAAGATCTTATAGAAGTCCTTTAAAACGTCCTCTAAAACACCTTAATAAGGTCGTATATAAGGCCTTTATGGTTATGGAGTCAAATGTACCCATATTTTTACACCCAAAACATGTAAAATTTGTCCTGATTTTCCCACATAGAAATTTTTTTCGAAAATCCCTATAGATTAAATAAATTCCTAATTTTACGAACTTCTCACATTCCGATTTATGTACTTAATTTAGATCGAAAATGGATACTTCTTCCTAGACCTGCTTCTAAAGAAATATAATTATTAAGAATATTTACTGCCTTGGTAAATGGGGTCCCAACCGCCCACATAGTGGGGTAGGAAGACGTTTTCCATTGAAATTCTTTTCTTCTCCTCCGCCTCCCCAACCATTCTTGCGTAATTAATTTCATGTTAAAATTCATGAAAACCAATACTAAAATTAAGTGCAGTTCATTGATAAGCAGTAATTTGGAATTAGACAAATAATCGGAGAATTTAACGAACTTCCCCAATAAGACACTCACAATACTAACACTTACGCACATGCCGACACATATGAGCATTTGATGATAATAGTAATTATGTGCTGACCCATTGTCATTCGCATGGCGGTGGTCGGTTGGTCGAACTTCAGCAATGGAATGGTGGCCGTAGAGAATGGAAAGAAAGGGTGTGCTTTGGACATTACACAATGACCAATGGGTGGCACTCCCACCACTTAGTCGGAATGGCAATTTGATTGGGAGGGGGGGGGGAGGTAAGAAGGCCACTAACGCAACATTTAAGCATTTAACTAACAACAGCGATTAATTACGCTGCTTCGCAATTTGCTTAGGGTCATCAACGCCATCGCCATTGGCATTACACAACCAACTGTTGTTGGTCTTCTGTTTGTTCGATTAGCATTTTAGCCGGCCAATCGAAGCATTGATTGAAATTTGTTTAGGGATTAACGCGGCTTTTGCAGGGGTTTGGAATTCCGTTTAGAATTCTTGGGATTTAAGTGCTTTGGCGTCGAATTTAGTGGAATCAATGTCTACAACCAAGTGCATGTTGGCAATTAAATAATCTGCTTAAATATTTAGAAGGTTGGGAGTGCTTTGTGAGTGTAAATATGTAGAGAAATTTGGCAGAAGTTATGTGAATTTTTAAATGTGAAAAATATTTACCTTTAATTTGCCAGATGAAAGTTCATTGTTGGTCTTGTAGGATTAAAGAACGGCCGACAATCTGAAAAAAAGAAGGAGAGATAGAAATTGGTTATGAGAGGAAGTAAAAAATATTTTTCGATTTCTAGAAAATTCGGAACAGAATAGCGATCGCGAAATAAAGTGAAGAGTAAGCATTTGATGAAACTTACTCTTTGAAGATATGCTCTATAAGGGAACAAGAAGTACTAAATAGTACGAACTATTTTAGGGATGTCTTGACTGACTGGCTGACTTAACGATTTAAAGTCAAAGTCCGGACGAAACGGCTGAAGCTAAAATCTTGAAATTTTGGGTGAGGATCACTCCTGGTCCGAAGGTCCGTTCGTACCGTTCTTGATACTAAAACGGTACGAAAAGTACTAAAGAGTACTAATTACGGTACCCTTTGTATTTTAGGAATCAGTAGATATAGAACTATATTTGGAATTAAGGGTCACTGATGGAGTGTATGATAGATATATGAAAGGATTTTTTTGAAATTTGGAATGGGAATCAAGGTGGAGGAGTAGAGTCGATATAAGCAAGTAGTTTGGAAAGTGTGTACTTTTTAACAAGTAAAAATCATTAAGTTCGGCCGGGCCAAACTTTTAATACCCTCCACCTTAGGGTAAAGGAAACATTTGAAGAAATGTGGCAAAAACCATACAAAATGCCGAATATCGGGAGGTACCGTTATATGGGGGCTATACCAAATCGTGGACCTACACATGCAACGTTTCGCCAAAGAAGCTAGAACCCATTATGACCTACAAATACGAATTTTCAGACAAATCCGTGAAAAAATATGGCAAAAATCATCAAATTACCGAATATCGGGAGGTACCATTATATGGGGGCTATACCAAAACGTGGACCTATAATTACAATGACTCGCCACACGAACTAGGACCCATTATGACCCACAAATACCAATTTTTAGACAAATCAGTGAAAAAATGTGGGAAAGACCATCAAAATACCGAATATCGGGAGGTACCGTGATATTTGGGGCTATACCAAATCATGGACCCATACATGCAATGTTTCGCCACCGGAGCTGGAACCCATTATGACCAACAAATACCAATTATCAGACAAATCCATGAAAAAATATGGCAAAAATCATTAAATTACCGAATATCGGGAGGTGCCGTTATATGGGGGCTATACCAAAACGTGGACCTATAATTACAATGACTCGCCACACGAACTGGGACCCATTATGATCTATAACTACCAATTTTCAGAGAAATTCTTGAAAAAAATGTGTCAAAAATCATCACAATACCGAATATTGGGAGGTACCGTTAGATGGCGACCCTATCGAAACGTAGACCTATACATACAATGTTTCGCCACACGAACTAGGACCCTTTATGACCCACAAATACCAATTTTTAGACAAATCAGTGAAAAAATGTGGGAAAGACCATCAAAATACCGAATATCGGGAGGTACCGTGATATTTGGGGCTATACCAAATCATGGACCCATACATGCAATGTTTCGCCACCGGAGCTGGAACCCATAATGACAACAAATATCAATTTTTAGACACATCCGTGAAAAAATGTGGCAAAAAAAATTAAAATACCGAATATCGGGAGGTACCTTTATATGGGGGCTATACTAAAACGTGGACCTATACATGCAATGTTTTGCCACACGCACAGGTACCCGTTGTGACCTACAAATACCAATTTTCAGACAAATCCGTAAAAAAAATGTGGCATAAATCATCAAAATACCGAATATCGGGAGGTGCCGTTATATGGGGACTATACCAGAACGTGTACCGATATATCTCATTTTCAATACCAACCATCCTAGACACAATACAAATTGCTCTGCTAACTTTTGGCGCTCTACGTCAAATAATGTGGGCTGTTTTGTGATTTCAACAGACAGACAGACGGACAGACGAACATCGTTGAATCGACTTAGAATTTTACGCTGAATTTATACTTTATGGGGTCTACGACGAATATTTAAGGATGTTACAAACGGAATGACAAAGTTAATATACCCTCCCTTCCAAGGTGGAGGGTAGAACAAAATTACTAAACAGTACTAAATTTTGTACTTGACTTGACTTGGAGGTAGTTTTTACAATTTGTACTTATGTCCACAAATAGTACTGAATGGTACAAAAATTGGTACACTTTCGATTTGGATGAAGCCATAGAACTGGAGATCTGAAATTAAGAAATAAATTACCATTGCATTCTAGAACTGAGGTATAAAGGTAGTTTCTGAAATTCGCATTTATGTTACAATTGGTACTAAATTGGTTACAATTTAAATTTTGGGGGAACCGATAGAGTTGGAATCGTGAAATTTGGAATTGGGATTACTGTGGGAGTGTACGATTGACTTCTGCATGAAGCTTTGTAAATTCGTATTTAAGTAAACTAAGTGGTACTAAATTTGGTACATTTTGGTTTTGAGTAAAGCGATAGGATTGGAATCTTGAAATTGGGAAATAAAACTTCTATTGGA
Source organism: Musca domestica (assembly GCF_030504385.1). Taxonomy (NCBI): domain Eukaryota; kingdom Metazoa; phylum Arthropoda; class Insecta; order Diptera; family Muscidae; genus Musca; species Musca domestica. The sequence continues at coordinate 658,010 of NW_026712219.1, forward strand.
TTGTATGATGCAGGTTGTTGCGGAAATCTCCACTCATGTGTACTAAATGGTACTAAATTTGGTACAAATTAGAGCTGGAACCTAGAGAGCTGGAATTTTGAAATTTGAAAATAGGATTACGATGGGATCATATGATTGAGGTATGCAGGTAGTTTTGGAAATTTGGAGTGTAGGATTGGGGTACGTAGGAAGTTAGGGAAATTCGTACTTATGTGTACTCCATCAGGTACAATTCGGGTTTGTGCGAACCGATAGGGCTGTAATCCTGAAATTTCGAATTAAGTTCACTGTTGGATTATAGGATTGGGTTATTTAGGAACTTTTAGAAATACGTACTTCTCTATACTAAATTGTACTAAATTTTGGTGCAAAGTTGTTTTGGGTGAACCTATAAAGCTGGAGTTCTGGTATTTGAAATTATTTTTAGAAATAAGTTCTACAAGAGTACAAAAGGTAATAAATGGTACAAAATTTGTACTGATTGTACGGATAAAGTTAAAATTGTGAATGAGTTAGAATTGGTATGTAGTGTTGTGGTATGAAATTGGTTTTAGAAAAACCTACCGGTTATGTAAGAAAGACACAGAATTGTACTCAAGTTTAAATTATGGTCGTAATTGGCATGTAGGGTTTGGGATATGAAGTGGTTTTGAAAAAATGAATGTTGATGTTGTGTAGGATAGACAAACTACAGGGTTTTTCAAAATTCTAACATCAGAAATCAATCGAAATCGGAAATTTATTATTATCGTCGCAGTGCATGTGTATCCTGGACACATGAATTAGGATTCGGAAATGTGTGCTATAATTGTACGAAAAATACTAAATAGTAACATATTTGATATTTGATGAACGGATAGGCTACAAAAGGTGTATATCATTTGATACGGCCAAAACGAGTCTCATCGAAGACCCTAGGTCTCTTTAAACCAAATTCATTTCAGGTCATCTGAAGTCGATCTAGCGATATCCATACGTCCGTCTGTCTGTATGGCAGGTGCGCATGACAACTGTCAAAGGGAGTATCCGATTTGATCCAAACTTGATACATCGTACTATGATTGTCAAACTTAGATCGAGTGCGAAGATGGGCAATATCGGTCCACTCCTTCTGGTACCTCCCCCACAAAAGTTCAATATTTTCAAAGAACATATTTTTTGCACAGAAAGAGAAAGAATTATCCGATTTTGCTCCAACCTTGCAAATTTTGTGCTATGTTAGTGCTATGTCAGGTAAGAAAATGGATAATATCGGTCCACTCCTTCTGGTACCTCCCCCACAAAGGGCCAAAATTTTGAATATTTATGAAGCTTATCAAACACGAAATTAACACCCGATTCCATCCAGACTTGGCATATCTCATTATATCCATCAACACAAGTTTTGTTATAAAGATGGTAAAGATCGGACCATTCCTTCTGGTACCTCCCCCACAAAGGGTCAATGTTTCGAATAACAAAAACGATCATAAAATCCGATATAAGCATCCGATTCTCCACAAATTGCACACATCCCATTATTTCCACTAATACAAGATCTGCTGTGAATATATCCCCTGTGATATATCCCCTATCGGTCCACTTCTTCTGGTACCTCCCCCACAAAGGGTAAAAATTTTGAATATTTATAAAGCTTATAAAACACGAAACTAACACCCGATTCCATTCAGACTTGGCATATCTCATCATATCCATCAACACAAGATCTATTATAAAGATGGTAGAGATTGGACCATTCCTTCTGGTACCTCCCCCACAAAGGGTCAAAGTTTTGAATAACAAAATCGATCATAAAATCCGAAATAAGCATCCAACCATCTTCAAATTTCACATATCCAAAACATTTTTGCTAACACAAGGTCTGTTATGAAGATGATACACAGGGTGAGATGAAAAAACTGCAACCAAATTCAGACTGCTGTCATTTCTAGGCCACTCGTCAGCTTTTTAAAATTATTCCAGTGACAGCTCTTAATATTGTTTACAAGCGTACAAAATCATTTTGGTTAGAATTTTCCAATAAAAAAAAACGTAATTCGCGGTGGAATTCAAGCGTGATAGTGTGATTTTTTATATTTTGGCTGGAAAACCATAAGTGGCAATCGTTAGAGCACTCCAGCATTTAAATGCGAATAAATCTTTTGTGTCTCGTAGCATCCTCGAAACCGTGATACTGGTAGCACAGCCCGACGTCAAGGAAGTGGACGGAAGAAAACAGCAACATCGGCAGAAAAATGGCTTGTGAGTAGCTTTGCTTGGCCGAAAGTGGTAAACTGCTGAATTTGGTTTTCTCCGATGAGAAAACATTCGTTGTCCAGCAATTTAAAAGCAAACAAAATGATCGTGTTTACTAGCCAAAGATGTCAGCTGAAAGTGTGTCTCCAGAACTCAAGCGCCGGTCATGGTGATGGTGTGGGCCGCCATAACAGCCGATGGTCGCTCTCCGCTCGTATAAATCGACCATAGCATCAGAATAAATGCCGAATATTATTGCGAACATTTTCTAGAGGATGTATTAAAGCCTTGGGCACGCAAACATTTTGGCCGCAGACCTTGGACATCCGAACAGGACTCAGCATCAACGCATTCAGCACGTGCCACCCAAGAATGGTTACAAAATGAGGTTTCTCGTTTCATTTCTAGCGCACAATGGCCACCAAAATCTCCGGACACCAATCCGTTGGAATATTGCATCTGGAGAATTTTGGAAAGCAAGATTTGCACTAAAAAATACCAAAGTGTCGATCGCCTTCTCAAGCAAGCGCTTCCCTGGGAATGGGCCAAAATTCCCCAGAGCAACATTCGGGCAGCGTGTCACGGTTTCATAGGCCGTTTGAAGGCCATAATTCGTGCCAAAGGTGTCCAATTCGAACAAATCTAAACATATTCTAAAATTTGATTCTATTTCGGACATTTTTTGCTTTTATTCAATAAAATTTGACAAAAAAGGGTAAAAAATGTGGCGTTTGACTTTGTTGCAGTTTGTTTCCATCTCACCCGGTACATCTGCCAACTTCTTTCTGGTACCTCACACACAAAGGGTCACAATTTCCAATACTTATATATGCCATAACTTGCAAAACAAGTCGGCGATTCTTTGCGACTTGCTACATCTAAATATTTCTCTTAACCACAAACCTGAGATGAATATGGAATTTATGATTTCGCATAGTATTGGATAGAAATGTTCGATTTTCTTCTTATAAAATTAGATGAATTGGAAAAAATGGAATTATTCGATTCGCTACATGTAATACCTCAGGTACTTCTTAATATTATCTAAAAAAAAATTATCAGATATCTCACATGAAGTGATGGAAGGAGTCGATGTAGTCCAAACCTACTGCATAGAGGTTCAAAAATTTGAATAATCAAAACTGAAGTCAAAATATATTTAAATAATCGAACATTGGCTGAGGGTATATGTACATCTGTCGACAAAAGCGACTGATTCTTTGTAACCTATTTTGTTACAATTGTTGACTTTTGGATGGGCCGATCTTATTTAATGTTCTGTTTAGAATCTTCGTTTATAAGTGGTGTTTATTTATTAATTATTTTTTACGGATTTCATGTACAGGGTTGCCCATATTCGACGGATCTTTGGGCCCATTCCAATCGACGAGGCTTGTCCGCAGGCAAAATTCTTTGCGTCAATTGAATTTTGTACGGGAACAAATGCAAGTCAATGCGAATGATCCGTTGTAAATTGGACCGAGCCATACCCAACTGCTGAGAACGGCGTTTTTGGGATGTTCTTGGGGACCTCTCAACACTAGCTCGTACGGCAGCGATATTCTCGGCCGATTATATGGCCTCTTCGGATTAGAAAGAGCCTTACCAGTCGAAAATTTTTGTATAAACGCTTAATGGTGTTCTTAGAAGGCGCACTTCTCACATTTTTATACCCTCAGCCCTATGGCTACATGCCTAGTCGAAATAACGGTTTTAGACCCTAGGTCTCTTTGGACCAAATCCGTTTCAGAACATTTGGAGTCGATCTATCGATGTCCGTCCGTCCGTCCGTCTGTCTGTCTGGCTGGTGCGCACGATAACTCTCGAAGGGAGTATCCGATTTGGTCAAAACTTGGTACATCGTAATATTTTTGTCAAACTAAGATCGAGTTCGGAGATGGGCAATATCGGTCCACTCCTTCTTGTACCTCCCCCACAAATGGTCAACATTTCGAATAATTACAACTCTCATAAAATGTGATTTAAGAGTCCGATTGTCTTCAAATCTTACACAACCCAATATTTATATTAACCCAAGGTCTGGTGTTAAGATGAGCCATATCGGTCCACTCCTTGTGGTACCTCCCCCAACAAAAGGTCGAAATTTGCAAAAAATATATTTTTTTCACAGAAAGGAAGGGATAATCCGATTTTGCTCCAACTTTGCAAATTCTAATATTTGCATCAGTGCTAGGTCTGGTCCGAAAATGGACAATATCGGTTTACTCCTTCAAGTACCTCCCCTACAAATGGTCCAAATTTTGAATAATTACAACTCTCATAAAATGTGATGTAAAAGTCCGATTGTCTTCAAATTTCACCCAACCCAATCATTTTATTAGCCAAGGTCTGGTGTTAAGATGGAGTACATCGATCCACTTCTTCTGGTACCTATATTTTCTGCACAGAAAGGGAAGCAATAATCTAGTTTTGAAAAAAATAACACTCAAAGAAAGCAAAATAAGGATCCGAAATGGACAATATTGACCGATTCTTTCAAAACCCACTCCATAGAGGGTAAAGAGGGCTGAGGGTATACATCTGTCGGCAAAACCGACCGATACTTTTTTACTTGTTTAATGTTTTAAAAGCACGTTGAGTTTTCACAATTGACTTCTTCAGAGCGCTCGCGTGGCGTGTATTGGTTCATGGTAAAAATCTGCTTGGACTGACGCTTCAAACGCGGTATGTGATTAAGCGATGTAACATCTCTGTCAAAAGTTATGGCGTTGCCAGATGGGTATGTCGAATATGTACCATTTCCGGAAATTTCTATAAATAAATATATTTTTTTCTAATGAACATTAATTTTAGTCCGAAATCGTTGTCAATCATCATCAATCATTGATTTATTCTTAAATTAAAGAACCATATATTGATTCTACAATAACTCGTCATCATCATCGCTTCTGGTCCTATTCTTTCTCTTTAGCCACTTCTTCTTCTTCTCCAGCGTAATGTTTATGTAATCAATTACATTGCCTCCCATAGCGTTTATAATAGGATACTCCTGATCCATTGTTCCCCGTCTTCTACTTCTGCTTCATCTTTTCAATTAACACTACCACACATGGGGAAAAGTAATGAGCTCCGGGCCCTGTAAAGCTATCCCTCAGCATATGGCTAAAGTTTGTTTGGCTTTCAACCTATTGTTGTTACTGGTGTTGTTTTCTTAAATGCATTGTTGTGTGGGTGTGTTTGTGTGTGTGTGTTCAATGAACAGCCAGTATTTTCCCAGAATTCAATACCATTTATTTATTTATCCAGAAACAAAAACAATAACAAAACCAAAGATATGAACGAACACACATTGAACGCATCAAAGTGAAGTTCCATGTCCATGTCTTCTTCATGAACTTCACGGTGTGTGCGAAATACAATGCCAAAGCAAGAGGGCAATACCAGCGACAACAACGACAACAATCTGTAACATTTCAATGTCCATTGAAACGAAATGAAATAAAGAAAAACCGAAACGAAAAAAAAGAGAGAATGAAAGCCATTCACATGATTTTTCTAATAACTTCACCAGCTTCAATCATCGTCAGCGTGAGACCCTAAAACGATCCTCCTCCATAACATCATCAACGTCACAGCAGCTGGTGTTGTTGCTGCTGTTTTAATTTGTTTAACATATGGTCGAATTAAGTTCGGGATTTTTGTTATGCGCGAAACGCAATAATAAATTCTCAATTCTCAGGAAAATGCGCAAAACTTTTTTCATTTTCGTAAAATTCCATGGAAATTTTAGTTCCGCGTAAAATATTAGAACATGTTTTCACAACAAGTGTGGTGTATGGGATGCGTGCAGAAAAGTTGCGTAGTTTGTTGGTAAACAATCAAAAACTTGTTCATTGAACTATCATTTAAGGCTAGGGCGAGAATGGAGAAACGTTTATGTGGGAGGCTTTGTTGGGATAGAAACATTCTATTCGCTTTTAACTGGACCCTAGGAAGAATGCCCATATACTTCTCCTAGATTAGAAGAAGGAGTTCTATGAAAAGACCATCTAATCTCAGAATAAACAATTTAACTGTCTTCTTTGATAGGACAATCCGATCACTTAAAAGAATACACTCTAGTATTTTAAGAGAAGAGTTACGAAACATCTAAAATAGGAGCTAAAGTTCTTCTACTGCTAGGTTAAACGCTTCAGCGTCTGTACGAGAAAATCTTTCAAAAAACATTCTGACCTTGTATGAGATGGCGTTCTACGAGTTGATCTTCAGACCTTCTCAGAGAAAATTATGCGGCATTATACGTACAGCTCCTCTAGGAGAAAACCTTCAACTCCTCTAGGAGAAAACCTTCAGCTCTTCTAGGAGAAGACCTGCAGCCCCTCTAGGAAAAGACCTGCAGCTCCTCTAGGAGAAGACCTGCAGCTCCTCTAGGAGAAGACCTGCAGCTCCTCTAGGAGAAGAAATGCAGCATTAGAAGAAAACCTGTAGCTCTTCCAGGAGAAGACGTGCAGCTCCTCTAGAAGAAGACCTGTAGCTCCTCTAGGAGAAGACCTGTAGCTCCTCTATGTGAAGACCTGTAGCTCCTCTATGTGAAGACCTGTAGCTCCTCTAAGAGAAGATCTGTGCCTCTTCGAGAAGACCTGCAGCTCCTCTATGTGAAGACCTGTAGCTCCTCTAAGAGAAGATCTGTGCCTCTTCTAGGAGAAGACCTGCAGCTCCTCTAGGAAAAGACCTGCAGCTCCTCTAGGAGAAGACCTGCAGCTCCTCTAGGAAAAGACCTGCAGCTCCTCTAGGAGAAGACCTGCAGAAAAGAAAAGAAATGCAGCTCTTCTGAAAGACCTTCAGCTCTTCTATTAGAATACTTTCCAGCTCTTCTGTGAGAAGACTTTCTTGTCTTTTATGAGAAGACCTTCCCGACTTCTACGAGAAGACCATCTCCTTCTATGTGTAGAAATTTAGCCCCTTCAGGTCTTCAACGACGAAGACCTTCTTAGCTCTTCAAAGATACGATCTTCTCAGCTCTTCGATGAGATGTCTTCTACGAGAAAACCCTCTGCATTTCTACGAGAATACCTTCTTGTCGCCTTTGAGACGACCATCTCGTCTGTGTGAAGACCTTCAGCTTTTCTAGAAGAACACCATTTGGTCTTCTATGAGAAAGACCATCTCGTCTTCTATGAGAAAACCTTCAGCTCTTCTAAAAAAATACCTTCTAGTCTTACTTCAAAAGTTCATCTGGATCGGCTATAAGAAGACCTTTAGCTTTTCTAGGAGAAGATATTCCCGTCTTCAACGAAAAGATCTCCGATCTATGAGAATACCTTCCTTTACCCTTCAAGAAGAATTTTTAGTCGTCAATAAGAGACTTTCTATGAGAGGACCTTGGCGTATCAAATGAGATGAGAAGATCCTCTTTTATGAGAATACCTTCACGACTTCTGAGCAAATATCTTAAGAACTCCTAGGATAGGACCTTCAGATCTCCTATGAGAAAACTTGAGAAGAACTTCTAGTATTTTGAAAGAATACCTTATGGTATTTTCCATAGATCGTAGACATGTAGTGTAAATTTATTGATCACTGAGGATAACAATCGCTTCAAAAAATAAAGCCAATATAATTTAATTGGAGGATGATTTAAGATGGAGGAAAGTATCATTGTTTCGATGGCAGCAAATTACCATCTAACCAATGAGTCATCAAAGAAATCGAAACCCCACGAGAAGAGGAAAATCTTAACGATGACTGGCATGATGATGATAATGACGATTATGAAGACCTCATCATAGTCATCACGATGAACATCACTACCAGAACCAACACCACTGACATCCATGTAGACAATCATGTGCAACATCGGACAAATATGCATGGGATACGTACGACCCGTCTGGTTGCCTCATGTACCTCCTCCGAAGTAATGGAATTGTACATGGCTGGCAAAAATGTAGTCAGCAATTACAAGCATTGCCAACAACGACAACAACAACAATAAAGAAACGCATAACAATTTGAAGCTGTCATTTGTTAGCGCATCTGTTAATTTTATTTTTCAACAACAAACGACAACAACAATAAATTACAAAATTCCTAATGACAACAAATGCAACAGCAACAACAGCATCAGCCAAGACACGTCTTTTGAGTGGAGCGTGTGTAAATGTTATGGTTGAAGATCTATAGCTCTTCTCCAAGCGCTGGTCGAGTTGTAAATATTACAAAGATTTCAGCCGGCAGGGGTATGTAGCTTGTACCCTACACCAGCACAAAATAAAATTTCGAAATCGAGTGGGATCCATGATTGGGGAAATATCAAAAATATTGACCAATGTCAGATTTTTGTACCAGTAGCTGGTAAGACCTCCATTGTCAAGAGCATATATTATATCTGTCCGACCGTATTAAAATAAATCTCGTTCTAAAAGAACTTTAAAAAACCCCAGTAATAACTCCCATTCGAATCTCAATATCCAAATAAATACCAGCAGCTGAACTAACCTCAAGCCTAACAAAGACAACACTCAAGCCAGCAACCAACTCCCATTCCCCCTCTTTGCATAACAAACAAATGGTAGCCAGATAACTTGGCGGCTTATTAGTTGGCCACATGTTTTAAATGTTCGTTCATTCAAAGATTTTGGAATGTCGACAAGAAGGCAGGCCGGCTGGTTGGCTGACAGGCACACAAACGATGCATTGAATTGCGTTTGGGTTACATGTCCAAAAGCAGGCATTCAGTCAGTCAGCCAGCCAGCCAGCCAGGCAAGTTGTAAGCCATGCCAGCCGACAACATGCAATCGGTTCTTATCATCAGCCTCTCAACGACACCACCCCACCGCAGAGTACCCATCGAACAAATGTTATAATTGCTGAAGTTTCAATGACAATTCTGGAACACTTTCAATTCGATGTACTTCTGAATACATAGCCAAGTCCCGGCATGTGCACGGATGAAATAAATAATCCGCTCATTATGAAAAACAAATTTGAATCTGAAGTGGAATTTCAAGACACGACAATTTTAATTTCTTGATAATGTCGAACAATACACAAAAAGAAAGGGTTTATAGAATATACTATAGATGACATTCCTAAAGAAGACCATTCGATATTCTCATAGATGAACGGTTGGTTATATCACAGAGGTGTTCTCATGAGAGAGACGATCCTTTCATAGAACAGCTGTAGGTATTTTCATGGAAGGCCCGAAAGTTTTCTTATAGAAGATTTCTTTGACCTCCAATAGATGGACCGAGATATGGCCTTCAAACAGCTAGAAAGATGCTTATAAGAATGCCAGCACGTCTTCTAATAGAAGAATTAAAGGTATTTTCGAAGAAGATCTGAAATTCTTTTTAGAAGAGCTGAAGCCTCTTCTCCTTGAAAATCTGAAGTCTCTTCTCGTGAAAGATCTGCAGTCTCTTCTCATAGAGTAGCTGAAGTCTCAATTTCTCACAGAGGAGCTGAAATACTTCCTTCTCATAGAAGAGCTGAAGTCTGTTCTCCTACAAAAGCTGAAGCCTCTTCTCATAGAAGAGCTGAAGTCTCTTTTCATAGAAGAGCTAAGAAGGTCATCTCTAAGAAGCGCTGAGAACTGAAGTCTCTTCTCATAGAAGAGCTGAAAGTCTCTTCCCATAGAAGAGCTGAAGGTCTTTTCTCAAGAAGATCTGAAGGTCTTCTTATAGAAGAGCTAAGAAGGCCATCTCTTAGGAGGGCTGAAGATCTTCTCAAAGAAGAATTGAAGGTTTCAACAAAGGCCTTCTCTGAGAAGATCAGAAAGTCTTCTCATAGAAGACCGGAATGTCTTCTTATAAAAGACCGGAATGTCTTCTCATTGAAGACCGGGATGTTTTTCATAGAGGAGCTGAAGGTCTTCTCATAGAAGAGCTGAAGGTTTTCTCATAGAAGATCGGAAGGACTTCTAATAGAAGATCGGAAGGTCTTCTCATAGAAGATCGGAAGGTCTTCTCATAGAAGATCGGAAGGTCTTCTCATAGAAGATCGGAAGGTCTTCTAATAGAATATCGGACGGTCTTCTCATAGAAGATCGGAAGGTCTTCTCATAAAAGATCGGAAGGTCTTCTCATAAAAGATCGGAAGATCTTCTCATAAAAGATCGGAAAGTCTTCTCATAGAAGACGAGAAGGTCTTCTCATAGAAGACGAGAATGTCTTCGCATAGAAGACGAGAATGTCTTCTCATGGAAGACGGGAAGGTCTCCTCACAGAAAACAAGAAGGTCTTCTCATAGAAGACGAGAAGGTCTTCTCATAGAAGACGAGAAGGTCTTCTCATAGAAGACGAGAAGGTCTTCTCATAGAAGACGAGATGGTCTTCTCATAGAAGACCGGAAGGTATTCTCATAAAAGATCGGAAGGTCTTCTCAAAGAAGACGAGAATGTCTTATCATAGAAGACGAGAATGTCTTCTCATGGAAGACGAGAAGGTCTCCTCACAGAAAACAAGAAGGTCTTCTCATAGAAGACGAGAAGGTCTTCTCATAGAAGACGAGTAGGTCTTCTCATAGAAGACAAGAAGTTCTTCTCATAGAAGACGAGTAGGTCTTCTCATAGAAGACGAGAAGGTCTTCTCATAGAAGACGAGAAGGTCTTCTCATAGAAGGCCGGAAGGTCTTCTCATAAAAGATCGGAAGGTCTTCTCATAGAAGACGGGAAGGTCTTTTCATAGAATACGAGAAGGTATTTTCATAGAAGACGAGAAGGTCTTCTCATAGAAGATGGGAAGGTCTTTTCATAGAAGATAGGAAGGTCTTCTCATAGAAGACGAGAAGGTCTTCTAATAGAAGATCGGAAGGTCTTCTCTTAGAAGACGAAAAGGTCTTCTCTTAGAAGACGAGAAGGTCTTCTCTTAGAAGACGAGAAAGTCTTCTCTTAGAAGACGAGAAGGTCTTCTCATAGAAGACAAGAAGGTCTTCTCATAGAAGACAAGAAGGTCTTCTCATAGAAGACGAGATGGTCTTCTCATAGAAGGCCGGAAGGTATTCTCATAAAAGATCGGAAGGTCTTCTCAAAGAAGACGAGAAGGTCTTCTCATAGAAGACGAGAATGTCTTCTCATAGAAGACGAGAATGTCTTCTCATGGAAGACGAGAAGGTCTCCTCACAGAAAACAAGAAGGTCTTCTCATAGAAGACGAGAAGGTCTTCTCATAGAAGATGAGTAGGTCTTCTCATAGAAGACAAGAAGTTCTTCTCATAGAAGACGAGTAGGTCTTCTCATAGAAGACGAGAAGGACTTCTCATAGAAGACAAGAAGGTCTTCTCATAGAAGGCCGGAAGGTCTTCTCATAAAAGATCGGAAGGTCTTCTCATAGAAGACGGGAAGGTCTTTTCATAGAATACGAGAAGGTCTTTTCATAGAAGACGAGAAGGTCTTCTCATAGAAGATGGGAAGGTCTTTTCATAGAAGATAGGAAGGTCTTCTCATAGAAGACGAGAAGGTCTTCTCATAGAAGACGAGAAGGTCTTCTCATAGAAGACGAGAAGGTCTTCTAATAGAAGATCGGAAGGTCTTCTCTTAGAAGACGAAAAGGTCTTCTCTTAGAAGACGAGAAAGTCTTCTCTTAGAAGACGAGAAGGTCTTCTCATAGAAGACAAGAAGGTCTTCTCATAGAAGACAAGAAGGTCTTCTCATAGAAGACGGGAAAGTCTTCTCATAGAAGATCGTAAGGACTTCTAATAGAAGATCGGAAGGTTTTCTCATAGAAGATCGGAAGGACTTCTCATAGAAGATCGGAAGGTCTTCTCATAGAAGATCGGAAGTTCTTCTAATAGAAGATCGGACGGTCTTCTCATAGAAGATCGGAAGGTCTTCTCATAAAAGATCGGAAGGTCTTCTCATAAAAGATCGGAAGGTCTTCTCATAAAAGATCGGAAAGTCTTCTCATAGAAGACGAGAATGTCTTCTTATAGAAGACGAGAATGTCTTCGCATAGAAGACGAGAATGTCTTCTCATGGAAGACGAGAAGGTCTCATCACAGAAAACAAGAAGGTCTTCTCATAGAAGACGAGAAGGTCTTCTCATAGAAGACGAGAAGGTCTTCTCATAGAAGACGAGAAGGTCTTCTCATAGAAGACGAGATGGTCTTCTCATAGAAGGCCGGAAGGTATTCTCATAAAAGATCGGAAGGTCTTCTCAAAGAAGACGAGAAGGTCTTCTCATAGAAGACGAGAATGTCTTCTCATAGAAGACGAGAATGTCTTCTCATGGAAGACGAGAAGGTCTCCTCACAGAAAACAAGAAGGTCTTCTCATAGAAGACGAGATGGTCTTCTCATAGAAGACGAGTAGGTCTTCTCATAGAAGACAAGAAGTTCTTCTCATAGAAGACGAGTAGGTCTTCTCATAGAAGACGAGAAGGTCTTCTCATAGAAGACGAGAAGGTCTTTTCATAGAATACGAGAAGGTCTTTTCATAGAAGACGAGAAGGTCTTCTCATAGAAGATGGGAAGGTCTTTTCATAGAAGATAGGAAGGTCTTCTCATAGAAGACGAGAAGGTCTTCTCATAGAAGACGAGAAGGTCTTCTAATAGAAGATCGGAAGGTCTTCTCTTAGAAGACGAGAAGGTCTTCTCATAGAAGACGAGAATGTCTTCTCATAGAAGACGAGAATGTCTTCTCATGGAAGACGAGAAGGTCTCCTCACAGAAAACAAGAAGGTCTTCTCATAGAAGACGAGAAGGTCTTCTCATAGAAGACGAGAAGGTCTTCTCATAGAAGACGAGAAGGTCTTCTAATAGAAGATCGGAAGGTCTTTTCATAGAAGACGAGAAGGTCTTCTCATAGAAGATGGGAAGGTCTTTTCATAGAAGATAGGAAGGTCTTCTCATAGAAGACGAGAAGGTCTTCTCATAGAAGGCCGGAAGGTCTTCTCATAAAAGATCGGAAGGTCTTCTCATAAAAGATCGGAAGGTCTTCTCATAGAAGACGGGAAGGTCTTTTCATAGAATACGAGAAGGTCTTTTCATAGAAGACGAGAAGGTCTTCTCATAGAAGATGGGAAGGTCTTTTCATAGAAGATAGGAAGGTCTTCTCATAGAAGACGAGAAGGTCTTCTCATAGAAGACGAGAAGGTCTTCTAATAGAAGATCGGAAGGTCTTCTCTTAGAAGACGAAAAGGTCTTGTCTTAGAAGACGAGAAGGTCTTCTCTTAGAAAACGAGAAAGTCTTCTCTTAGAAGACGAGAAGGTCTTCTCATAGAAGACAAGAAGGTCTTCTCATAGAAGACAAGAAGGTCTTCTCATAGAAGACAAGAAGGTCTTCTCATAGAAGACAAGAAGGTCTTCTCATAGAAGACAAGAAGGTCTTCTCATAGAAGACGGGAAGGTCTTTTCATAGAATACGAGAAGGTCTTTTCATAGAATACGAGAAGGTCTTTTCATAGAAGACGAGAAGGTCTTCTCATAGAAGATGGGAAGTTCTTTTCATAGAAGATAGGAAGGTCTTCTCATAGAAGACGAGAAGGTCTTCTCATAGAAGACGAGAAGGTCTTCTAATAGAAGATCGGAAGGTCTTCTCTTAGAAGACGAAAAGGTCTTCTCTTAGAAGACGAGAAGGTCTTCTCTTAGAAGACGAGAAAGTCTTCTCTTAGAAGACGAGAAGATCTTCTCATAGAAGACAAGAAGGTCTTCTCATAGAAGACAAGAAGGTCTTCTCATAGAAGACAAGAAGGTCTTCTCATAGAAGACGGGAAAGTCTTCTCATAGAAGATCGTAAGGACTTCTAATAGAAGATCGGAAGGTTTTCTCATAGAAGATCGGAAGGACTTCTAATAGAAGATCGGAAGGTCTTCTCATAGAAGATCGGAAGGACTTCTCATAGAAGATCGGAAGGTCTTCTCATAGAAGATCGGAAGTTCTTCTAATAGAAGATCGGACGGTCTTCTCATAGAAGATCGGAAGGTCTTCTCATAAAAGATCGGAAGGTCTTCTCATAAAAGATCGGAAGGTCTTCTCATAAAAGATCGGAAAGTCTTCTCATAGAAGACGAGAATGTCTTCTTATAGAAGACGAGAATGTCTTCGCATAGAAGACGAGAATGTCTTCTCATGGAAGACGAGAAGGTCTCATCACAGAAAACAAGAAGGTCTTCTCATAGAAGACGAGAAGGTCTTCTCATAGAAGACGAGAAGGTCTTCTCATAGAAGACGAGAAGGTCTTCTCATAGAAGACGAGATGGTCTTCTCATAGAAGGCCGGAAGGTATTCTCATAAAAGATCGGAAGGTCTTCTCAAAGAAGACGAGAAGGTCTTCTCATAGAAGACGAGAATGTCTTCTCATAGAAGACGAGAATGTCTTCTCATGGAAGACGAGAAGGTCTCCTCACAGAAAACAAGAAGGTCTTCTCATAGAAGACGAGATGGTCTTCTCATAGAAGACGAGTAGGTCTTCTCATAGAAGACAAGAAGTTCTTCTCATAGAAGACGAGTAGGTCTTCTCATAGAAGACGAGAAGGTCTTCTCATAAAAGATCGGAAGGTCTTCTCATAAAAGATCGGAAGGTCTTCTCATAGAAGACGGGAAGGTCTTTTCATAGAATACGAGAAGGTCTTTTCATAGAAGACGAGAAGGTCTTCTCATAGAAGATGGGAAGGTCTTTTCATAGAAGATAGGAAGGTCTTCTCATAGAAGACGAGAAGGTCTTCTCATAGAAGACGAGAAGGTCTTCTAATAGAAGATCGGAAGGTCTTCTCTTAGAAGACGAAAAGGTCTTCTCTTAGAAGACGAGAAGGTCTTCTCTTAAAAGACGAGAAAGTCTTCTCTTAGAAGACGAGAAGGTCTTCTCATAGAAGACAAGAAGGTCTTCTCATAGAAGACAAGAAGGTCTTCTCATAGAAGACAAGAAGGTCTTCTCATAGAAGACGGGAAGGTCTTTTCATAGAATACGAGAAGGTCTTTTCATAGAATACGAGAAGGTCTTTTCATAGAAGACGAGAAGGTCTTCTCATAGAAGATGGGAAGTTCTTTTCATAGAAGATAGGAAGGTCTTCTCATAGAAGACGAGAAGGTCTTCTCATAGAAGACGAGAAGGTCTTCTAATAGAAGATCGGAAGGTCTTCTCTTAGAAGACGAAAAGGTCTTCTCTTAGAAGACGAGAAGGTCTTCTCTTAGAAGACGAGAAAGTCTTCTCTTAGAAGACGAGAAGATCTTCTCATAGAAGACAAGAAGGTCTTCTCATAGAAGACAAGAAGGTCTTCTCATAGAAGACAAGAAGGTCTTCTCATAGAAGACGGGAAAGTCTTCTCAGAGAAGACGAGAAAGTCTGCTCATAGAAGACGAGAAGGTCTTCTCATAGAAGACGGGAAAGTCTTCTCATAGAAGAGCTGAGAAGGTCTGCTCATAGAAGAACTGAAAGGTCTCTTCATAGAAGACGAGAAGGTCTTCTCATAGAAGACGAGAAGGTCTTCTCATAGAAGATCGGAAGGTCTTCTCATAGAAGATCGGAAGGTCTTCTCATAGAAGATCGGAAGGTCTTCTCATAAAAGACGAGAAGGTCTTCTCATAGAAGACGAGAAGGTCTTCTCATAAAAGACGAGAAGGGAAAATCTTCTCAGAGAACAGCTGAGAAGGTCTTCTCAAGAAGAGTTAAGAACAGCTTCTCATAGAAGATCAGAAGGTCTTCTCGTAGAAGATCGATTCTTCTGGAAGGTTTCATAAGAATGTATTTTTCTCTACCATGTTACGTGTTTGTTCTCATTGGACTCTCCCTTTGGCTGAAGGTTCAATCCAATCAAGGCTTTACCTTCCAAAGCTACCCACCTCTTTGATTGAATTGTGCACATCGAAGAAGTACTTGAAAACGTGTTATATTTTTGTACTGGGCCCAAGGGAGTTCACTGAATTCTGCCATTAGGAATTGCCAAGAGAAAATCAAATGAATTCAAAAAAAAAAAAAAAATTTTGCACACTCGTATCCCAAGCCCCCCATGCCCCTACCTTCATTATTACTGTTTATTTTGTGAACCAATTGCACTTGAATAAAGATTTCAAACACACGAATACATGTGTGAGTGTGTGGGTATGTAAACATGAACATAAACATAACATTACATACATACCCACAATACATGAAGAAAAAACCACTCTTACTTTCAAAAATGAATTTCCGTGCAATATTGAATTGGATCGATATGACCCCCTCCCCCGGTCAATACTAACCCCCCACCCCTCCAAAAACAAAAATTGAGTGCTCCAATTCTGTTTTATTTCACTTTGATTACTGCTGCTGTTGTTGTTGCAGTTTGCCACAGCTTGGAATGCATCGAAAACTTGTCGATACACACCAACATGGGTGCACACACACTGCGATACATACATATGTGTGTAACCCATAAATGTATGCCATCCATGATTATGAACTCAATATGAATATTAATTTTGTTGTTGTTGTTGTTGTCGCAGTTGCTGTAGTTGTTGTTGTAATTTTTTTGATTCGATCCATATTAATTTGTTTATTAATTATGTTGGGGCTTTTGGGGGATCGGAGCTCGTTAAGTGCACCAGAAGAAGTAGCAGCACTGTACTGCAGAGTAACGGGTGTGTGTGTGTGTGTGTGTGCATCATTATCAGAGTGTGTAAGTGTGCGTTTCATAGTTTGTATTTATGTTTTTTTATAAATTGTTGCTGTTTTTTTTTTTTTTTCTTGAATATCATTTTGTTTGTCTTGGCATTTCATTTTCCATTTTTCGTTGCCTGATGAGCAATCAGCTCTTATTTCTCAATCGAGTGTCGTTTTTATTGAATGGGGTCATTAATTTGTAAACGACACTTTGGCGTAGGGTTCGAACGTTCGCACACCACCGATGCCGGGGTGAGGAGGAGGTATGCCGCCGTGCGTGTCGGCCAGTGAAAGTCAGATTAGGAATTAATATTCCATAAACAGTGGCCAAAAAATAAAATAAAAAGGCAGATTATTATAATGCTGATGGTGATGATGGCGTATCTCGAGCTGTAATCAAAAACCATGCGTGCGTGGGGGAGAGGTGAAATGCAACTTAAAAACTTCGACCGAAATTATGAATAAAGTCATTATAAAATTATAATGTTTTCAATGGCGGCTTGGACAGCGCCATTAAGTTTTGAAAAAATGGGAATTTTTAATGCATTTCCTAGAATTGATAAAAAATAAAGGCCACCTCTCATATCGTAAAATATGAAAAAGATTACAACAAAAATTGTTGTAATTACAATAATTATGCTGTAACAGCTTCTAAACAATACCGTTTCTATTCGGGTCCATTTCATGGCCTTCATCCACACAAAGACGGCCAATCCATTAGAAGGCTAATTTTAGACAATTGATTTTGATTTCGGGTTGAAGGGCAATGAAAGGCAACTGGGAGCTCCAATACGGCATGTAAACCGAAGCACTTCATATGAACCCAAAATTGTTTTTTTTTTTTTTTTCAGAATAAAAATTAAATTAAAAAGTATCAGTCGATTTTGCCGAATCGAACCTAAATAAATCTGGGAGAGGTACCAAAAGGAATGGTCCGATCTGTACAATCGTTATAATAGATTTTGTGTTGATGAAAATATTGAGATATACCAAGTCAGAATGGAATCGGATGTTAATTTCGCGTTCTATAAGCTTCATGCATGTTCAAAATTTTGACCGTTTGTAGAGGAGGAGCCAGAAGGAGTAGACCGATATATCCCATCTTCACAGCAGATCTTGTGTCAAAAGAAATTTTAAAAGAACCAGATTCTTGTTTTGTTTATTCAAAATGTTGTCCCTTTGTGGGAGAGGCACCGGAAGGAATGGTCCGATCTCTGCCATCTTTATAACAGTTCTTATGCTAATGGAAATATTGAGATGTGTCGAGTTTAAAAGGAATCGGATGCTTATTTCGGATTTTATAATCGTTTTATAATCTTAAATTGGGATGTGTAAAATTTTAAGAGAATTAGATACTCAATTTGCATTTTATGGTCGTTTTAGTTACTCAAAATGTTGACCCTTTGTGGGGGAGGTAGCAGAAGGGGTGGGCCGATTCCTGCCACAAGCACAACTGATCTTTTGTTGATAGAAATATTGAGATGTGTTGAGTTTGAAAGGAATCGGATGCTCATGTCGCATATTATAGCCGTTTTGATTATTCCAAATTTTGACCGTTCGTAGGGGAGGAATATATCGGAGGGGTCCGATATATTCCGTCTTCGCACCATATCTTGTGGAAATATTTCAACTTTTTCTATTTATAGAGCAGCCGATAAAACTTTCCCATGCATGGAACAGCTTTTAAAGCTCCTCCATGTTTATAGAACCGCAATAACTTCTTCAAACTTATTCCTCTCCAATTTTTTTCTCTTTATAGAAGAGTTCAAAAACTGGTATGTGCCCACTTGAGATCCAAAAGCAATAAAGAAACTGTTACAAAAGACCATTTTTAATTGGAAGAAGTTCATAATGGCCATAGAAAATCCTCTGTCCACAGATATACCTCATGTGAACTTCTAGAAATCGAAACATTTCAGAAGATCTTCTGGCAATAGAGGAGGGTCGGAAAGTGGTCAGACCATAAAAGAGCTTCAGAATATCTAACCATTGAAGAGCTTCAGTAGGACTTTAAGACTTATTTATGTGTAACATCTGCTCCAAAGCTTTTCTGTATGTAGAATGGTTTGACCATAGAAAGAATTCAGACGCTGCTATTTCTATGGAATGCTTTTGGGCGCAAATCTTTCTATAGAGACGCTTTTCAGAAGGTTTTTTTGTGAAAACTACAAATGGTATATTTCCCATAGAATAGCTTCAGGAACGATTCTTCCCACAGAACAACTTCGAAAGGTCGTCTTTCCATCCATAGAAGATCTTATTCTCAAAGAACACTTTTAGAAGGGATTCACTATAAGAAGTGATTTTGTCTTAGCCTGAGGTAAAGTCAGTCGTTGCCGGGGTTGACCTAAGGATCCAAAAACCTCAAGTAGCATAAAACCACGAGATGTTATAATATCTGTATTTATGATGACTTTCGGTTATTGGTTCGAATACTTTATGTGGGAAATATTGAAGGTTGTTATTGTTGAATCTACTTGGCTGGATTCGGTCAGGAGTAGATCACGTTGTTGGATTCGGTTGTTCGGGTAGTCTCTTCGTCTCGACGGTAATCGGGTTGCTGAGATCGAGTGCATGTGACCGTCGGCGCGGTGGTAGCAGCTTTGATTATAGTGTTAATGGATTCAGCACGATGTGGATTTGGTGTGCGGATGTCGGATTGCTGGTTCGGATTTCAAATCTTTAGGGTTCGGGTGCAAGACTTGGCCCTGAAGTCTTCGGATTTCAGAGGGCCCCGGGGTGGTCGTACACATTACTCCACTTGTGGCTACTCGGGTGCTACTCGGATTAGAGGGAGCTGTCTATGAGCATTGAGGTGGCTAAGAGCGTAGAGCTGGGTAAGACTTGGAGCTTGGAGCTTGCTAAGAGCTTGGAGCTGGGTAAGAGCTTGAAGCTTGCTAAGAGCTTGGAGCTGGCTAAGAGTTTGGAGCTGGCTAAGAGCTTGGAGCTGGCTAAGACTTGGAGCTTGGAGCTTGCTAAGAGCTTGGAGCTGTCTAAAAGCATGAAGCTTGCTAAGAGCTTGGAGCTTGCTAAGAGCTGATCGAATTGTCGCAAACTAATACTAGCTGGCTCAGACTTGGAGCTTGCTAAGAGCTTTAAGCTCTCTAAAAGCATGAAGCTTGCTAAGAGCTTGGAGCTTGCTAAGAGCAGATCGAATTGCCGCAAACTAATACTAGCTACCAAGACTGCGGACGAGCCACACGACTTCAATAGGAAAACCCGATGTATTAATTTGAGCCGTACTTCAAAGTAAATGAGAATTATATCTGTCCGTAACTGTAGAAAAATACATCGACGAAGTGAAAAGAAAAGTGATTTTAGGTAGATATTAGTTTGGATAGAAAGAGGTATAACCTGTATGAAACGGTCACGTTACATCTTCCCACAGAGGAACTTTTTAAGGTCTTCTTTCTTTCAAAGAAAAGGTTAATTCTCTTCGTCCCAAAGTTTTAAATTTATGAAGAAACTTCACAAGGTCTTCTCTTCATAGAATGCCTTCTTTCTATAGTAGATATTCAAGAGGTCTTTAAGTCATATAACTTTGGACGGTCTTTTGGCAGTTTAAGGGCTTTAGGAAGTCTTCAAAAGACGTTCTAGACATAAAAGACCTTGATGGGTTTTTTGAGGCATAGAAGTCCCTTTAAAAGTCTTCTTCTGACCATAAAAGAGCTTCTAGATATATATCTCTGAACATAACGTATTCTCAAAAGATTTCTATTATGTCTGGGTAAAAGTTAGTCCCCCTTTTGTAGAACTTCGACAAAATGAGACAAAAGGGAGACACGAACTATGCAAGGTCTCATCTTCATAGAATGCATTGTGTCTATAGCAGATCTTCAAGAGGTCTTCAAGTCATAGAACTTCGGATGGTCTCCTGGCCTTATAGAGGCATTAGAAAGTCTATTAGTCGTAGAGAAGCTCCAAAAGCGTTCTAGATATAAAAGACCTTGATGGGTTTTTTGAGGCATAGAAGTCCCTCTAAAAGTCGTCTTCTGACCATAAAAGAGCTTCCAGATATATGTCTCTAAATATAAGGTATTCTCAAAAGATTTCTATTACGTCTTTGATTTCGATAGGAGGTCCTTGCAAAATTTTCAAAAAATTAAAGTCTTTTCACGCTTATGCTGGTTACAAATTAGTGCCCCTTTTGTAGAACTTCAACAAAATGAGACAGAAGGGAGACAGGAACTATACAAGGTCTTTTCTTCAGAGAATGCCTTCTGTCTATAGTAGATCTTCAAGAGGTCTTTAAGTCATAGAACTTCGGATGGTCTTCTGGCCTTATCGGGGCATTAGAAAGTCTATTGGTAGTAGGAAAGCTTCAAAGGCGTTCTAGACATAAAATACCTTGATGGGTTTTTTGAGGCATAGAAGTCCCTCTAAAAGTCTTCTTCTGATCATAAAATAGCTTCTAGATATATATCTCTGAACATAACGTATTCTTAAAAGATTTCTATTATTTCTAGGTAAATGTTAGTCCGCCTTTTGTAGAACTTCAACAAAAGGGAGACAGGAACTATACAAGGTCTTCTCTTCAGAGAATGCCTTCTGTCTATAGTAGATCTTCAAGAGGTCTTCAAGTCATAGAACTTCGGATGGTCTTCTGGCCTTATCGGGGCATTGGAAAGTCTATTAGTCGTAGAAAAGCTCCAAAGGCGTTCTAGACATAAAAGACCTTGATGGGTTTTTTGAGGCATAGAATTCCCTCTAAAAGTCTTCTTCTGACCATAAAAGAGCTTCTAGATGTATATCTCTAAACATAACGTATTCTCAAAAGATTTCTATTGCATCTTTGATTTTGGGAGTAGCCCTTAAAAAAAGCTTCCAAAAATTAAAGTCTTTTCACGCTTACGCTGGTTACAAATTAGTCCCCCTTTTGTAGAACTTCAACAAAATGAGACAGAAGGGAGACAGGAACTATACTAGATAGTCTCTTCATAGAATGCCTTCTGGCTATAGTAGATCTTCAAGAGGTCTTCAAGCATTCTAACTTCGGACGGTCTTCTGGCTGTTTATGGGCTTTAGGAAGTCTAGGAGAGCTTCAAAACACGTTCTAAACATAAAAGACCTTGATGGGTTTTTTGAGGCATATAAGTCCCTCTAAAAGTCTTCTTCTGACCATAAAAGAGCTTCTAGGTATATATCTATATTCTCAAAAGATTTCTACTATGTCTTTGATTTTGATAGGAGGTCCTTGAAAACTTTCAAAAAATTTCTAGGTCTTTGATTTTGATAGGAGGTCCTTGAAAACTTTCAAAAAATTAAAATCTTTTTACGCTTTCGCTGGGTACAAATTAGTTCCCCTTTTGTAGAACTTCAACAAAATGAGACAAAAGGGAGACAAGAGCTATACAAGGTCTTCTCTTCATAGAATGCCTTGTGCTTATAGCAGATCTTCAAGAGGTCTTCAAGTCATAGAACTTCGGACGGTCTTCTGGCCTTATAGGGGCTTTAGAAAGTCTATTGGTCGTAGGAAAGCTTCAAAAGACGTTCTAGACATAAAAGATCTTGATGGGTTTTTTTGAAGCATAGAAGTCCCTCTAAAAGTCTTCTTCTGACCATAAAAGAGCTTCTAGGTGTATATTCTCAAAAGATTTCTACAAGGTCTTTGATTTTGGCTGGAGACCTTTAAAAACTTTCAAAAAATTAAAGTCTTTTTACGCTTACGCTGGGTACAAATTAGCCCCCTTTTGTAGAACTTCAACAAAATGAGACAGAAGGGAGACAAGTTTATTGCAGAAGAAACCAAAAAAAAAATACAAAATTAGGTCAGTAACGACGACAGCGACGATGACGACGACAATAATAAAATTGGTGGCGGCACATTTCCCAGTGTTTTTGTCTTAGTTTTCGTTTTTATTTTTTTTTTTTTTTTTTGTTATTTTCAGCAAACCAACAACAATTGAAAAGGGAACATGCATGCCTGCATTCCCTTGGTTCAGAAGGGCTAACAGCTACAGAAAATGCGGCGAGTTCCAACAGCAACTACAACAATTGTGAGCTAAGGTTATGTGGTGGAGTTGTTGCTTTTACTAGTGCTCTCGATGATAACACAGATAACAAAAAGGGCATACCATTCACAATTACAACAAAAAAGAGGGTGATGCGGGTGGTGGTGGAGACACTGGGAGAGGTACAGAGGGAGAGAAAGCCATAGATATTCAGAGGGAGCCAAGCAAGCAAAACAATTTGTGTTATCCAACTTTGTAGTGCTGTGCGTGCCGAGGCTAAATATATCTCGGGTAAATATTGCCAGTCAACAATTAACGACTAACCCTGCAACAACAACAACAACGAAACTTGCAACAATAACAAGCACAGCAAAAAAAAAGACAACAACTTAATCATTGAACCGTCTCCAACAAGCCAGTGAATAACAGCGGGATAGGACGAGAGCGAGCGAGCGAGCTGGCGAATGAATTGCTATGACCTGCATTATTTGGTTAACAGGGGAATGAACGACGTCAGCTCGACTAAGCATGGTTTTTTCATCTGTTTCTAAAAAAGACAGCAACAGCAACATAGTTGCCACTGACATCGCCCTTGTTGCTGTTGTTGTCAGCGTCGTCATCATTGTTAAGTATCTATTTAAGTCAACAACACCCAACGATGCATTAGTTCCTCTTGATTATTTTCACCCAGTTAGGAGTCCCCAACGTCATTCGCCCCCTCCAGAACCAATGGAAGTTGGAAGTTGGAAGAGGGAATAGTGTTTTTTTTTTTTCAGTGAGGTTATGGTGAACTTTTCGAAATCGATCCACTGCTGCATTTAAGAAATGATGTAATTTGCTCTGCTATGCTTCGCTGTGCTGCAACCCAACCAATCACCCAACTAGAGCATTTAAGAAGCTTAACGAGACTGAGTGATGGATTATATTTTGTTGTCATTTTCGTAAACAAATTGAATTTCTTTGCTTTGTGAACCCGGAAACTTGGTCAGACACCTTCAGTGCTTCAAGTTGAAGGTAAATGCTTGAAATGAATTGAGTTTTCTGATGAGGAATGGCCATTTGGCCTTATAAAGCTCTTCGATGGCTAGAAGACCTTCTAAAGCTCTTCTATGACAAAAAGACCTTCTGAAACTCTTCTATGGCTACAAGACCTTCTGAAGTTCTTTTATGGCTAGAAGACCATGTGAACCTTTTCTACGGCTAGAAGACCTTCTGAAGCTCTTCTATGGCTAAAAGACCTTCTAAAGCTCTTCTATGACAAAAAGACCTTCTGAAGCTCTTCTATGGCTACAAGACCTTCTGAAGTTCTTCTATGGCTAGAAGACCATCTGAAGCTCTTTTATGGCTAGAAGACCTTCTGAAGCTCTTACATGGCTAGAAGACTATCTAAAGCTCTTCTAAGGCTAGAAGACCTTCTGAAGCTCTTCTATGACCAGAAGACATTCTAAATCTCTTATATGCCTAAACGACCCTCTGTAGCTCTTCTATGCTTAAATAATCTTCTGAAGCTCCTGTATGGCTGGAAGACCGTTTTATGGTCGCATATGGCTATAAACCTTCAATGGCTAAAAGATTTTTAAATTTCTTCTATGACTAAAAGACCTTCTGAAGCTCTTCTATGGTTAAAAGACCTTCCGAAGTTCTTCTATGCTTTGCTGTGCTGTAACACAACCAATCACCCAACTAGACCATTTAAGAAGCTTAACGAGACTGAGTGACGGATTATATTTTGTTGTCATTTTCGTAAACAAATTGAATTTCTTTGCTTTGTGAACCCGGAAACTTGGTCAATCACCTTCAGTGCTTCAAGTTGAAGGTAAACGCTTGAAATGAATTGAGTTTTCTGATGAGGAATGGCCAGGAGTTCTTCAGAAGCTCTTCGATGGCTAGAAGACCTTCTAAAACTGTTATAAGAACAGACTCATCTATGGCTAGAAGACCCTGTGAAGCTATTTTGTGGGTAGAAAACCCTCTGAAGCTTTTCTATGGATGAAGAATTCCGAATGCCTTTCAATGCCTAAAATAATATCAGTGGCTGGATGGTCTTCTGAAGCTCTTCAATGAAACGAACCGAACGTACTGAAGCTCTTCTATTACTGGAAGACCATCTAAAACGTTTCTCTGATTGGAAGACCCTCTGGAGCTCTTCTATGCGTAGAAGACTCTCTCTATTGCCAGAAGATCTTCTGAAGCCCTTATATACCCGAAAGACATTCTAAAGCTTTTCTATAACCAGAAGACCTTCTAAAGCTCTTCTATGATCAGAAAACTTTCTGCCACTGAATCTCTTTTATAACCAGAAGACCTTCTGCCACTAAAGCTCTGCTATGACCAGAAGAAATTCTAAAGCTCTACGACGGCTAGAAGACCTTTTAAAGCTGTTCTATGGCTAGAAAACTCACTGAAGCTCTTCTGTGGCTAGGAGACCTTCTAGCTATGACTAGAAGACCTTCAGAAGCTCTTCTATGGCTAGAAGACCATCTAAAGCTTCTCTAAGGCTAGAAGACCTTCTAAAGCTCTTCTATGGCTAAAGACCTTCTGAAGCTCTTCTATGACTAAAAGAACTTCCACACCCAGAAGAATTTCTGCCACTAAAGCTCTGCTATGACCAGAAGAAATTCTACAGCTCTACAACGGCTAGAAGACCTTTTGAAGCTTTTCTTTGGCTAGAAAACTCACTCACTGTGGCTAGGAGACCTTCTAGCTATGACTAGAAGACCTTCTGAAGCTCTTCTATGGCTAGAAGACCATCTAAAGCTTCTCTAAGGCTAGAAGACCTTCTAAAGCTCTTCTATGGCTAAAGACCTTCCAGACCCAGAAGACCTTCTGCCACTAAAGCTCTGCTATGACCAGAAGCTCTTCTATGGCTACAAGACCTTCTGAAGTTCTTCTATGGCTAGAAGACCATCTGAAGCTCTTTTATGGCTAGAAGACCTTCTGAAGCTCTTACATGGCTAGAAGACTATCTAAAGCTCTTCTAAGGCTAGAAGACCTTCTGAAGCTCTTCTATGACCAGAAGACATTCTAAATCTCTTATATGCCTAAACGACCCTCTGTAGCTCTTCTATGCTTAAATAATCTTCTGAAGCTCCTGTATGGCTGGAAGACCGTTTTATGGTCGCATATGGCTATAAACCTTCAATGGCTAAAAGATTTTTAAATTTCTTCTATGACTAAAAGACCTTCTGAAGCTCTTCTATGGTTAAAAGACCTTCCGAAGTTCTTCTATGCTTTGCTGTGCTGTAACACAACCAATCACCCAACTAGACCATTTAAGAAGCTTAACGAGACTGAGTGACGGATTATATTTTGTTGTCATTTTCGTAAACAAATTGAATTTCTTTGCTTTGTGAACCCGGAAACTTGGTCAATCACCTTCAGTGCTTCAAGTTGAAGGTAAACGCTTGAAATGAATTGAGTTTTCTGATGAGGAATGGCCAGGAGTTCTTCAGAAGCTCTTCGATGGCTAGAAGACCTTCTAAAACTGTTATAAGAACAGACTCATCTATGGCTAGAAGACCCTGTGAAGCTATTTTGTGGGTAGAAAACCCTCTGAAGCTTTTCTATGGATGAAGAATTCCGAATGCCTTTCAATGCCTAAAATAATATCAGTGGCTGGATGGTCTTCTGAAGCTCTTCAATGAAACGAACCGAACGTACTGAAGCTCTTCTATTACTGGAAGACCATCTAAAACGTTTCTCTGATTGGAAGACCCTCTGGAGCTCTTCTATGCGTAGAAGACTCTCTCTATTGCCAGAAGATCTTCTGAAGCCCTTATATACCCGAAAGACATTCTAAAGCTTTTCTATAACCAGAAGACCTTCTAAAGCTCTTCTATGATCAGAAAACTTTCTGCCACTGAATCTCTTTTATAACCAGAAGACCTTCTGCCACTAAAGCTCTGCTATGACCAGAAGAAATTCTAAAGCTCTACGACGGCTAGAAGACCTTTTAAAGCTGTTCTATGGCTAGAAAACTCACTGAAGCTCTTCTGTGGCTAGGAGACCTTCTAGCTATGACTAGAAGACCTTCAGAAGCTCTTCTATGGCTAGAAGACCATCTAAAGCTTCTCTAAGGCTAGAAGACCTTCTAAAGCTCTTCTATGGCTAAAGACCTTCTGAAGCTCTTCTATGACTAAAAGAACTTCCACACCCAGAAGACCTTCTGCCACTAAAGCTCTGCTATGACCAGAAGAAATTCTACAGCTCTACAACGGCTAGAAGACCTTTTGAAGCTTTTCTTTGGCTAGAAAACTCACTCACTGTGGCTAGGAGACCTTCTAGCTATGACTAGAAGACCTTCTGAAGCTCTTCTATGGCTAGAAGACCATCTAAAGCTTCTCTAAGGCTAGAAGACCTTCTAAAGCTCTTCTATGGCTAAAGACCTTCCAGACCCAGAAGACCTTCTGCCACTAAAGCTCTGCTATGACCAGAAGAAATTCTAATGCTCTACGACGGCTAGAAGACCTTTTGAAGCTGTTCTATGGCTAGAAAACTCACTGAAGCTCTTCTGCGGCTAGGAGACCTTCTAGCTATGACTAGAAGACCTTCTGAAGCTCTTCTATGGCTAGAAGACCATCTAAAGCTTCTCTAAGGCTAGAAGACCTTCTAAAGCTCTTCTATGGCTAAAGACCTTCTGAAGCTCTTCTATGACAAAAAGACCTTCTGAAGCTCTGCTATGGCTACAAAACCTTCTGAAGTTCTTCTATGGCTAGAAAACCATCTAAAGCTTATCTAAGGCTAGAAGACCTGTGAAGCTGTTCTATGGCTAGAAAACTATCTGAAGCTCTTCTGTGGCTAGAAGACCATCTATGGCTAAAAAGATTTTTAAATTTCTTCTGTGGCTAGAAGAGCTTCTGAAGCTCTTCTATGGTTAAAAGACCTTCTGAAGCTCTTCTATGGTTAAAATACCTTCTGAAGCTCCTCTGTGGCTAAAACACATATAAAAAGACTACAAACATAAGACCTTCTGAAGCTCTTCTATGAACCGAAGACCTCTTCCATGACTAGAAGAACTTCCGAAGCTTTTCCATGAATAGAAGAACTTCCTATACTTTCCTATAATAAACTCCGATGCTCTTTTTTGCAGACCTTCTATGGACAGAGGACCTGCTAAAGCTTTTCTACGGATAAAGAAGTTCCTCTGCCGCTTAAACGGCAAAGGTCATCGTTTTATTGATAATGTGCTGTGTGAAAATCCATGTCGTTATATTCTACAGTTTAAAGCCTTTCTAAAGTCTATTTGTTTGTCAAGAGGTTTTTGTAACTCTTTTAGGGCTAAAGACCTTCATTAAGCTTCCCTTGTACAAAAGAATGCACCCAACGTTGGGCGCCATCTCCTTGCAGTTAATTGGCCAATATTTATTCGATTAATCTATGAAATTATGAGAATTAAATTTTTAATTGTTATAGCCATTACCTCTTTACGTTGGGTGCCACTTTCCCTCACACATAGAAAATTAAGTATCAATCACCAAGACCAACCTCAGATTACAATTCGATTATTCTGATTTATCAGAACTTTTCTTTCCTTTGCCAATCTAAAGACTTTTTCAAAGATATAAAACAGCATAAGAGATAAAGGAAAGGGTAAAAATATATTTTATTTTAAAACTTCCCTTCCGGGTTTATTTATTACTTGCGAAATTTCAAAAATAAATAAAGGGGAAAAGTACTAAGAAGCCCTCCATAGCCACAACAAAGTAATGAGCGTTTTCACAAAAAGAATTGAATCCAGAAGAGGGGAAAGCCCCTATGCCAGAGCATATGCCACGTGACAATCAACTCAATGGGGGGAGACCATGACAAAATGTGGCGTGTAAAAATATTGCAGCTAGACGACTACCCTACATCAGAGTGGAGTGAAGCGGAGTGTAGCATGTCCTTCTATGGTTGACGGCAGATGTTGACAGCATTATGCCAAAATGAATACTTTGGAAATATACGCTTTTGAAACACACATATTAAAGTGAAACACCTACCGCAAACACCCTTCGTTTAACAAAGTAAATGGACAAGTTGCCCCCCTCCCGCCGTCTTATGTCTCTTCCCTATATCCCTCCCCCCATGAAAGTTTTTAGTAATTTATATATGTAGACAGTATCCATAAAATAAGCCTTATTTATTTTATCAATGAATGATGCCATAGCCATGGTAACCAAATGGATTTACTTTTTTTTGGGGAGGGGGTGAGGAGGAAGAAGGGAGCATATTTGGTTCTTTGGGAAGTTGGTTTGCCACGAAAATGAGGACAATTGTGGATAGGGTATTATCTTATGAATGATGAGTGGTCGGAAGTATAGATATGGGTTTTATTTTTATACACTTCAATTTTGATAATAAGCATCCATTCACTAACTGACTCACTGGCTGGCTGACGGACTGACTGACTGACTTGCTGGATGGTTTACTTTGGAGATTCCCCACAAAACAAAAAAGCCCAAGAAAATGGAACAGAATATGCCTACATCAAAGGCTAGTCAATGACAGACATAAAACATTTGTGTTTATGTATGTCCACCACAACAAAGTGATGTCATCGTCAGCAGCAGCATCAGAAGTAGAAAAAGCATTGGATTCCAATGAACTGGAACACATTGTGCTGAATCCATTGTTCGGTTGCAAAGAGAAGTGAAATGAAATAAACTAAAAAAAAATACAAAAATGGATCCAAAAATTCTCATTTTACTGTCAATGCTTTAACTCAAACTTTTTGGGGCGAATCGAAGGCCATTCTGGTGATGGAGTGTTTTAACGTATTTTCGGTATTACAAAAATATTTTCAATCAAAGAAAAATAATTTGAAATGAATGTTCTAATCAACAATACTCTACCCTGAAACTCTCTAGGAGTGCTGAAAGGCTAAAAAAAGCTTCAGACGTCCATTTACAGAAAAGCTTAAGGGGGAGATCCATTCAGGAAAGATATTTAGAAGAACTTCTATTTGAGAAAAAAAAAAAATCTTCCGAAAGTTATCCGTTCATAGAATAGGTTTCAATGGTCTTACAGCCAAAAAGGATTTTCCGATACTTTGGATCGTCTTCTATCCACGGAAGAGCTTCAGGGGGTCTACTATTTATATACGATGTTATAAAGGTGTTCATATGGTCACAAAATAAATTCAGAAAGGTCTTTCAGCCATAGAAGGTCTTCAAAAGATACTAGAAGCATAAAAAGAACATTCAGTAGGTCTCCTACATACAGAAGAACTTAAAAATGTCTTCTAATCATAGGAGACTCACAGAAGATCTTTTGTGGATGAAAGAGGTATTTATCCCAGGGAAGGGCCTCTAGTCACAGGAATGCTTCAGAAGGTTTTCTGCACATAAAAGAGCTTCTGAAGGTCTTCTGGACATATAAGGTTTTCAGAAGGTCTTCTGGACATTAAATCGCTACAGTAGATCTTCTTTTCATAGGTCCTCTAGACATAGAAGAAGAGCTTCAAAAGATCTTCGGTTCACAGAAGAGCTTCAGAAGGTCTTCTAGCCATAGAAAGGCTTCAGAATGTCTTCTTCTCTTCATAAAAGAGCTTCAGAAGGTGTTTTGGTTATAGAAAAGCTTCAGAAGGCCTTCTGGTCATAGAAGAGCTTCAGAAGGTCTTCTAGTCATAGAAGAGCTTTAGAAGATTTTCTCTGCATAGAAGAGCTTCAGAAGGTCTTCTAGTCATAGAAGAGCTTCAGAAGGTCTTCTAGTTATAGAAGAGCTTCAGAAGGTCTTCTAGTCATAGAAGAGCTTTAAAAGGTCTTCTAGTCATAGAAGAGCTTCAGAAGTTCTTCTAGTAAGAGGTCTTCGGTTCATAAAAGAGCTTCAGAAGGTTTTCTTTCCATAGAAGAGTTTCATAAAGTCTTCTTTCCATAGAAGAGCTTCAGAAGGTCTTCTAGTTATAGAAGAGCTTCAGAAGGTCTTCTAGTCAGAAGCTTCAGAAGGTCTTCTAGTCGTAGAAGAGCTTCAGAAGGTCTTCTAGTCATAGAAGAGCTTTAGAAGGTCTTCTAGTCATAGAAGAGCTTCAGAAGTTCTTCTAGTCATGGAAGAGGTCTTCGGTTCATAGAAGAGCTTCAGAAGGTCTTCCGTTCGTAGACGAGCTTCAGAAGATCTTCGATTCATAGAAGAGCTTCAGAAGGACTTTTTATAATATAACAGCTTTAAAAGGTATTTTAACCATAGAAGAGCTTCAGAAGGTCTTTTAACCATAGAAGAGCTTCAGAAGGTCTTCTAGTCATAGAAGAGCTTCAGAAGGTCTTCTAGTCATAGAAGAGCTTCAGAAGGTCTTCTTCTCTTCATAGAAGAGCTTCCAAAGGTCTTCTTATTTTCATAGAAGAGCTTCCAAAGGTCTTCTTATTTTCATAGAAGAGCTTCCGGAGGCTTCAGAAAGTTTTTATTCGTAGAAAAGCTTCAGAGGGTATATTTTCATGGAGGAGCTCCAAAAGCTTTTCTAGCACTAAAATAGGTTCAGAAGGTATGTATTTCTAATTTCAGGGTATCTTCTCCGCATAGAAAAGCTTCAATTCGTTGTTTTTGCACAGCAGAGGTTCACAAAATCTTCTACGGATAAAAGAACTTTAATCAACATTTTGCTCTCTTTTCTTTTGATCTGCTCTTTTACATATCTTAAATTCTCATCCTTCAACATTTTCCAATTTATAATTATCCCAGGGTAAATGCAATACACACAATGTAACTTGATCTATTTAAACTCAAAATATTTCGAAAATAGCAACAACAACAACGCAAACAGTTTAATAAACACAAAATTGCTCACCCAGAAATGAAAAATACCGCAAAATTCCTTAAATGTGATGTGTGCAACATACCTGAAATGAGAGAACAACAGCAGCAAAACAAATTAATAAATAAATCGAGAAAAACGAAAACTATTATTGGTGTTGAATTCCGCAAAAACAAAATTATTAACGAATTCGAGCAAAAAAAAAACACACAATTGGCAAAAAGCTGAAATGAAATCATAAAACAAAAAGAATTTAAGGGAAATTATTTACGAAGAAAAAATTACACAGTAAACATTTGAACGGCCAGATCCGTCGTCATATTATAGTTTGAAGATGGCGGATAAAATATGGCACCGGTGGTTCTCAATTAAAAAAAAAATAAAATTTTTGTCATATGTATATTTGAAAGTTTTCCGTGTTTTTTTTTAAGAGAGTATCACGTTGGGCGCCATTTTAAATTTTGGTAAATAAGACAATTGGCTTGTCATCAAAAATATCTTCGTGAAAGTGAATGGATATTTCTTAAACAAAAAAACACATGACGAGCTTTTGTTTTATTATGCGGACCCAACTTAGGCGCCATAAATAGTAGTAGCATGTTGGCCCTCAATATCCACAAAAATTCATGATAGTGTAGTTGTTTTCAATAATCGAAGAAACCGGACAAAAACTAAAAAGAACCAGTAGAGAAAATTTTAAAGTCGGGCGGGCCACATTGCTAATTTAGTAGAGCTGCGCATAACAATTAAAAGTTTTTATGGGAGAATTCAATCATACACGCTATGATTATAATTATAATTTAAAGTTCAAAGAACTAAATATGCGAAACATTTGTATCTATTAAATTCGGGCCTGTATTTGGTGCGCAATTAATTTGAAATCGGATAAAAATGTATATGGGAGCTATATCCAAATTGGAACCGATCTCGATAAAATTTGGCAAAGATATTTCTGAGCTGTATTTAATATATTTCCCTGAATAACGTTGTTCCGGAGTGCATATTACGGTTGTGGGTAACAAATATGACAAATCGGATGAACAGTATATATGGGAGCTACAGCTATATCTGAACCGATTTCGATCAAATTTGTCATACTTATTTTCAGGTCCAATCTGATCGTGCGTGCAAAATTCCATACTATTCGGACTGATATTACACGTTTGGTGCACAATAAAAGGCAAATCGGACGAAGATATATATGGGAGCTATATCTAAATTTTGCCCGATTATCTCCAATTTCAATAGGATTCGTCCTTGGGCCAAACAAATGATTTGTGCAAAATTTCATCGGGATAGGGCAATAAATGCGAACTGTACTTTATTTACAAAAATACATGGACAGACGGACGGACGGACATGCATAAATCGACTCAGAATGTGATTCTATGCAGATCATCAAAAGGAACTATGGGTCTATCTCGTTTCCTTTTGCCTGTTACAAACAAATGCACAAAGACATAATAACCTGACCACCTTGTGGTGTAGGGTATAAAAATGTACACTTTAAAAATATTTTGGGGCACCACGTTGGGCGCCATTTAATGTTTTAAACTATGACTTCAGATCTTCAAAAAAATATCGGAGAGAAGCTTCATTGAGCCACACATTGGACGCCAAGATTGCCCTCATAATATGGGGAAATTCAGATTATGCTATTCAGGGGAGCAGAACAATAATACCAATGAGCGATAGTTTGAAATAAACAAGAACCATTTTTATACCCGCAGCCATATGCTAAGGAGCATATCATTTGATACGGCAAAACGTACCTCATCGAAATAACGGTTTTAGTCCCTAGGTGTCTTTGGACCAAATCCATTTCAGGACATTGGGAGTCAATCTAGCGATGTCCATCTGTCTGACTGGCTGGTGCGCACGATAACATTCGGGACTATCCGATTTGGTCCAAACTTCGTGCATCGTAATATTATCAAACATATATCGATTTCGGAGTTGGGCAATATTGGTCCACTCCTTCTGGTACCTCCCCTCCAAGAGGTCAACATTTTCAAAAAAAAATATATTTTATAAGTATAATGCGATTTTGTTCTAACTTTGCAAATCCTAATATTTGCGTCAGTGCTAAATCAGGTGAGAAAATGGACAGAATCGGTACAATCCAGCAAGTAAGCCGACGTCAAGGAAGTGGACGGAAGAACAGCAACAAGAACAGCAACATCAGCAGCAATGGTTTGAAAATCAAGAAGCGACTTGATCGCAATTCCTGTCGCATTAGCCGAAAAATTGCTCGTGACCTGAACATATCACAATATTCCATTCGGCAAATATTGAAAAATGAGCTCGGGGCTCGGAATCGGAGCTATTGAAATTCCAAAAAGTGCAAGAACTTACACCGCAACAGAAAGAAAATAGACTCAAAAGAGCTTGGCCGAAAGAGGTGAACTGCCGAATTTGGTTTTCTCCCATGAGAAAACATTCGTTGTTCAGCAGTTTGTAAAAAAAGAAACAAAATGATCGTCTTCACTTGCCAAAGAGGTCAGCTGAAAATGTGCACCTTCGGTTGGCCACCAGAACTCAAGCGTCGGTCATGGTGATGGTGTGGGCAGCAATCGCCATAACAACCGATGGTCGCTCTCCGCTCGTATTAATCGACTGTGGCATCAGAATAAATGCCGAATATTATCGCGAAAATATTCTTGAGGGTGTATTAAAGCCCTGGGCACGCAACAATTTTGTCCGCAGACCTTAGACATTCCAACAGGACTCAGCACCACCGGACTTAGCACGCGCCACCAGAATCTCCGGATACAAATCCGTTGGACTATTGTGTCTGAAGTGTTTTGGAAAGCAAGGTTGCCACTAAAAAATACCAAAGCGTCGATCACCTCAAGCCAGCGCTTCACCGGGAATGGGCCAAAATACCGCAGAGCAACACTCGGGCAGCGTGTGACGGTTTTATTGGCCGTTTGAAGGCCATAATTCGTGCCAAAGATGACGAATTCTAAAAAATCTAAACTTATTCTAAAATTTGATGCTATTTCCGACATTTTTTGCTTTCACTTAATAAAATTAAAAGTCAGTAAAGGTCAGTTTTTTATCTCACCCTATATATCACTTGGTACGTTCAAAATATGCCTCATCGAAATAAAGGTTTTAGACCCCAGGGCAATATCGGTCAGCTTTTTCTGGTACATCCCTCACAAAAGGTCAACATTTTCAAAAAAAAATATATTTTATTACACAAAAAGTGAAATCTGATTTTTTTTTCAACTTTTTGTATCCAAATATATGTATCAGTACTAGACAGGTGCCAAAAGTGGACAATATCGGTCCACTCCACCAAGTACCTTAAGCTCAAAAAACGCGAAAATAACATCCGATTCCATTCAGATTTAGTACATCTCAATATTTCCATCAGCACAAGATCTGTTGTAAAGATAGTAGAAATCGTACCATTTCTTCTGGTTCTCCGCCACAACGGGCCAAAATTTTGAATTACCAAAAACGATCATAAAATCCGAAATAAGCATCCGGTTCTGTTTATATTTCACTCATCCCATTTTTTCAACTAACACAAGATCGGTTGTATTGTGTCTGCGAACCCCTTCCGATGCCTCATCCACCAAGGGGTCAGCGACAACTTTACAACTTCCTATATCTGAATATTTCTCTCATCCAGTTACCTGAAATGAATATGGATTTTATGATTTCGTATAAAATTGGATATAAATGTTCGATTTCCTTTAACTTTTGCACGTGCCAATATTTTTATGTACTCAGATACGAACTGGACAATGTTGACCAACTGCTTCGGAAACTCCCACATAAAGGGTCAACAGTTTGAATAATCATAACTCAAGGCTGAGGTTATACATCTGTCCGATGATCCTTCTAATATTATTTAACTTTTTTGTGAAATAACCCGAAATATTTTACACGTTACTTATGAAATACCACGTTGGGCGCCATTTGATGTTATATGAAGTAGGTATGTGAACTTTTGTAAAAAAAAAACATTAAAAAAAATTATATCTTTATGAAGCTTGATTGGTTTTATCTTTGGTTTGTATTGGGACCCACATTGGGCGCCATTGAAAAGAGCAGTGTGCCAAATTCTGTATTCCGTTCTCTTTTATCCCAAATACCTATTTCTTGTGATTAAAATTAAAAACTATTCCAAGAAAATTTTTGTTTTGAAAAAAAAAAAAAAAATATTATTATTAGAGGGTGTGAAGATACAATGAATAGATTTGCAGACAAATCTGTTAAAGAAGAATTTTACACAAGGATGCTGATGAAATGTAAACCCCCACTCAGTCAATGGTCGATGGCCACAAATGATATGAACTGTCTATCAACATCATATCAGTGTTGGAATATCTAGTTATTTTTTTTATAAAGACATGACAACAATTACAACAACAACTAGCACATTGGCAGTTTTTCTTATTTCGTTTCTTTTGAAAGGGATTGTTTTATATTATCTCAATGAAATTCTTTGAAATTTTCTTAAATTCAACAAATGTTTGGCATATCCAGTTTTTATTTATGAAAATGTATCCATCCATCAAAAGATGGATATCAAAGATAACATTTATGTTGGCGATAAATAAACTCAAAATGAAGGTACAATGAACGGGTGGCATTATACGATAGACAACAAATGATGATGATCAGCAGCTAAATTCTGAGAAGATGAAAATAAAACAAAAAATATTGAATTACGTATATAAATATAATTAGAATACCAATCTCAAATAATTATAAAATTTTCGGCAAGAGGTTAGAAAGATCAAAAAAGCCTTTGGAGGCATTAAAAAACTCATTTAGAAGGTATGGAGGACTTTCATCGGTATACAAATGCTTCTGAAGCTCTTCTATGTTTCTAAAGCTCTTCTATGTTTCTGAAGCTCTTCTATGTTTCTAAAGCTCTTCTATGTTTCTGAAGCTCTTCTTGGTGTAAAAGCCTCAACGACGCTATTTTATGGATTTAAGGCCTTTTGAACTTTATTAATGGATATTAGCTCTTCAAAAGCTTTTTAAAAAGCTCTTCTAAAGCTCTTCCATGCAGAGAAGGTCTTTAGAAGCTCTTCTTTAAACAAATCACCCCAAAATCACGAATTCTTCTTGAAGCTCTAATACGGACGTAATGAAGCTATTCTGTGGACAACTAACTGCAGTTCTGCTTTGAAAAGAAGACCTCTTGAAACTCTTTCAAAGTCAAAAGATCTTCCGAAGCTCTTCTACGACCAGAAGACCATCTAAAGCTCTTCTTCGACCAGTAGACCTTTCTAAAACTCTTCTATTAAAAAATACCTTCCGAAGATCTTTGAAAAGAAAGCGTTCTGAAATTCGTCTTGTACCAGAAGGCCTATTGAAGCTCTTCTATACGGAGGAGACTTTCTGATGCTCTTCTATGCCCAGGAGACCTCCTAAAGCTCTTTTTTGATCATAATTCCTTTTGAAAAACTTCTATGAAAAATAAGACCTTCTGAATATATTATATGACCAGAAGACCTGCTGATGCTCTTCTATGACCATAATACATTCTGAAAGTCTTCTATGAAAATTAAGATCTTCTGAAGCTTTTCTATGACGAAATAAACTCCTGAAACTCTTCTATGCTCAGAAGACTTTCTGATGCTCTTCTATGGTCAGAAGACCTTCTGAAGGTCTTCTATGGCCAGAAGACCTTCTAAAGGTCTTCTATCGCCAAAAGACTTACTTATGGTCTTCTATTGCCAAAAGACCTTCTTAAGGTCTTCTATGACCTAAAGACCCTCTAAAGGTCTTCCATGACCAGAAGACCTTCCAGAGGTCTACTATACCGAGAAGACCTTCTGAAGCTCTTCTGTACGGGGGAGACCTTTTGACGCTTATCTTTGTAGAGAAGATCTTCTGAAGTTCTTCAATTGCGAGAAGGCCTTCCAAAGCTTTTCTGAAAGAAGACCTTCTTAAGCGTTTCTATACCCAGTAGACCAGCTGAAGCTCTTCTATGACCAGAATTCATTCTGAAAGTCTTCTATGAAAAATAAGAAGCTCTACCATGCCGATAAGACTTTATGATGCTCTTCTATGCCGAGAAGAACTTCTGGAGCCTTTCTGTGCGAGAAGATCTTCTAAAGACCTACTATGCCCAGTAGACCTGCTGAAGCTCTTCTATGACCAGACTTCATTCTGAAAGTATTCTATTGAAAATTAGACCTTCTGAAGCTTTTCTATGACCAAAAGAACTCCTGATGCTCTTCTATGCCTGACGTCCTTTTACGCCAAGAATACTTTCTGATGCTCTTCTATGGCGAGAAGACTTTCTGATGCTCTCCTATGCCGAGCAAAACTTCTGAAGCCCTTTTGTGCGGGAAGAGCTTTTGAAGCTTTTGTATTCCGAAAAGACATTCTGAAGATCCTCTATAGCCAGAAGACCTTCCGAAGCTTTTCTATGACTAGAAAACCCTCTGCAGCTCTTTTATGACAGAAGACCTTCTGCAGCTCTTCTTTGACCAAGATACCTATGCCAAGAAGACTTTCTGATGCTCTCGTATGCCGAGAAAAACTTCTGAAGCCCTTTTGTGCGGGAAGAGCTTTTGAAGCTTTTGTATTCCGAGAAGACCTTCTGAAGATCCTCTTTAGCCAGAAGACTTTCCGAAGCTTTTCTATGACCAGAAAACATTCTGCAGATCTTTTATGACCAGAAGACCTTCTGCAGCTCTTCTTTGACCAGAAAAGCTTTTGCAGCTCTTCTATGATCCGAAGACCTTCTAGAGTTCTTTTATGACCAGAAGACATTCTGCATCTTTTTTATTACCAGAAAATATTTTGCAGCTCTTCTATGAATCAAAGGCTATCGGAACCTCTTTTATAAGCAGAAAACCATTGGAGGCTCTTCTAAAAGCAGAAGTCCAGCATTTTCTTGTTTATTTACTTATCATTCTCTGAGCCATATGGCTAGGTAGGGTATATATCATTTGATATGGCCAAAACTTGCCCCTTTGAAATAACGGTTTTAGACTCTAGGTCTCTTTGGACCAAATCCGTTTCATTGCATTTAGAGTCGATCTAGCGAAGTCCCTCCGCCCGTCTATTTCGATTAGGCGCCATTTTATAGTTCAATCGAAATTTTCTTCTTTAACGCCGTTTTCAAAATGTTATTCAGATTTTTTTTCTTTTTTATTCTGGCTATCATTTTAATAATTTCTATATTCACGCTTTATTATTAATATCCTATTAGCTACCACACTTAATCCGGCAATATTCTCAAAACTGAAACCGAAATATGAATTGGGCGTCATTAAAAATGTTTTATGGCCATGCTAATAGCTCTACTTTCTAACGCAGCACGTTTTTGGAAATGTGGGCTAATTCTCTGCTGGTCATCAAATAAAAGTTGAGTAAAGCGCCAGAATAATTTTACGCCCTTAAAAACAACAGCAACAACAACAAAATAATGCTAAGCTTCTGGCGAGAAAACTCATTCAAGGCAATGAATTAAAAACCCAAGAAACAATATTCTTCTCAGGCCATTGAAAAATTTCACACTCCCATTTTGAAACCTCCCAAAAACAGAAGAAAAATACATTTCCAATCAAATGACAATAACAACAACAACAATAACAACCATAATTTCAGATCATTATCATACATAATCATCCAATTAATAACAAAAACACCAACAAAGCAAACAATGAAAAGTTTCAATTTCCGTTGATCCCCGGCCGTCGTTAATGAATTAATTGATGACGGAACAGACGAGGAAAATAAAGGTGGTGGAACAAACATCAGATTTTCAAATGGCATCCATAATTCATCGAAAATATGGCTGGCTTTCCTATGCCGCCACTCCACATAATTCCACAAATTATGGTCCCAGAAGAG
Source organism: Musca domestica (assembly GCF_030504385.1). NCBI lineage: Eukaryota > Metazoa > Arthropoda > Insecta > Diptera > Muscidae > Musca > Musca domestica. The sequence continues at coordinate 697,291 of NW_026712219.1, forward strand.
ATTTTGGTACACCTTAAAAATGTAAATAAACAAATAAACGAAAATAAATAGAAATTGAAAATCCAAGAAAAAAAGAAAAAAAAATAACAAATGGAAACTCTCCCAACACCTCTAGGAAAGCTTAACAAAATCTTTGCCAGCATTGCCTCAAGAAAATGAAAAAAAAAAAACGCAGACAAATATTTAAACACTTTCCACGACACAACAATGTCACTCAAACCACATCACATCACTCTCACTTATTCCCTTTGGGGCTGCAACCATGGCCATGATCATGAAGATGTGGTTGATGGTGGCTTTAAATGATGGCTGTGGATGATGGATAGAAATGCATCTTCATAGCTGATACTTAATTTATTTCCCCTGTGGTCTGGCCCATTGTTTTCTACTTCGGTCGAAACAAAAAAAAAAGAAAAAGAAACAAACAAAACGGAGTTTAACCACAAACGGAAAAAAACGAAGCTCCAGTTACCTCTGTTGTGGTGTGGTAGCTGGGTGAGAAAATGAAAATCCAAGAAAAAAGTTTCAAATCCATTTAAATCCTCTTTAGACTTTGTTTCCGGCAATCTGAAAAAAAAAATGGAGAAACAAACAAATAAGCAATACCCAAAAGCATGAAATCACTTTACAGTAGCTTAATTTACTTAAATCTCTTACATGGGAGGATCATTTCTGAGGTCGATGAGTGGCTAAATGAAGTGGAAAACAGAAAACATGAAATTAAATAAAGCTTTTGGAAAGTTCATCTGAGCTTCAAATCAAATGTTTAGGAATACATAGTAATACCCTTCAGGTTGTCTACGTCGATTAGAAACATATAAATAAAAGAGCCTGCGAATGGTTTAATCTTCATGGAAGAGCCTCAGAACATCTACTCTTTATAGAAGAGCTTCAGTAGATCTTCTCTTGATATAAAGAGCTTCTGCATAAAAGAGCTTCAGAAGTTCGTATATTTATAGTAGAGTTTTAAAAGGTCTTCTCTGCATAGAAGAGCTTTAGAAGGACTTTTATATCCAGAAGAGCTTTATAGAAAGACTTCTCTGCATAAAAGGGTTTCAGAAAGTCTTCTGTGACTAGAAGAGCTTTAGAAGGTCAAAAGGTTTTATCTATATAGAAAAGCTAAAGAAGGTCTTCTCTTCCTAGAAGAGCTTCCACATTCCTTCCTCTACTAGAAGAGATTCAAAAGGTCTTCTATTCCTAGGATACCTTCCAAATTCATTCTCCTCCTAGAAGAGCTTCAAAAGGTCTTCTCTGCCGCGAAGAGCTTCAGAAGGTCTTCTAGCCATAGATGAGCTGCAGAAGATCATCTAGCCATAAAGGAGCTGCAGAAAGTCTCCTAAACATAGAGGAGCTGCAGAAGGTCTCCCAGCCTTAGAAGAATTTCAGCGTCTTCTTTTCAGAGAATTGGTTTATAAGAACTTCTGCATAAGGGGGCTTTTGAAGGCCGTCAATGACTAAAAGATCTTCAGAATGTCTACTATGACTAGAAGCGCTTTAGAAGGTTTTCTTTTCGGAAGGTCTTCTTTTCATAGAAGAACTTCAAGAGATCTTCTCGCCATTGAAGAGGCCTTCCTTTCAGAAAAGGGCTTCAGAACGTCTTTCAGCTTTAGAAGGACTTCTATGACTAGAAGAATATCAAAACGTCTCTATGACCAGAACAACATCAAAAGGACTTCTATAACTGGAAAAGCTTCAGAAGGTCTTCTCCGCATAGAAAAGCTTCGGAAGGTCTTCTCGACATAGAACAGCTTCAGAAGGTATTCTCGACATAGAAAAGCTTCGGAAGGTCTTCTCGACATAGAAGAGCTTCAGAAGGTATTCTCGACATAGAAGAGCTTCAGAAGGTCTTCTCGACATAATAACTCTTCGATAAGTGTTAGAAACAAAGAAAATAACATGAAATAATATGTTACAAAATAAATGACAATCTAAAGAACTAATGACAGCATAATTTTTTCTCCCACCTCCTAATATCAAAATCTGATGCCATCTTGCTGGTGACACCTTTCCTGGCCTACAATGCAAGAAATAGAATTTTGTCACAAAAACACTCACACAACGAAACGAATTGAAATATCCCCCTAAATGACATGCCACGAAGAAAGAAAGTGTAAAAAGATATTCATCTTCGGTCTTCATTTGTGGACAAGACGACACGCCGATTTTCTTTTGTTGTTTGTTTTCATTTACATTTTTGTTCGTTTCATTTCTTGGGAAGTAAACAACCGGAGACAATGTCACAATTCTGTTTGTAAGAAAAAAATTTCGTCCAGCAGATTTGAGGCTTGAGAAGTTGCTCTTTAAAAGGTTGTCAAGTATTGTTTTCGTTTTCCTTGAGCCAACATTCTTGGACGCCAGAAAGGCTATGCGCTTCATGGAAATAGTTTCATATTACCACATTGCATGAAATCCGAAAATAAAAACAATCAAGTGTTGAGGGAGGCTCTGTCTGAGTGTGACAAGTAAATGTCAAATCAGTTAAAAAAAATATGTCAGATTGTGATTTTCAAAATTGAGTTGAAATCGCACAGAGGATTTTTTATTTCTATACCCCCCCACCATAGCATGGAGGGTATATTAACATTGTCATTCCGTTTGTAATTCCTCGGAATACTCATGTCAGAACCAACAAAGTATATATATTCTTGATCGATTGAGTCGATTCTAAGTCGATTAGGCGATGTCCGTCTGTCTGTCTGCGTGTCTGTCTGTTGCAATCACGCTATTGAGATAGAAGGCTAAACATATTTACTTTGGCGGTAGGCAGGTTAAGTTCGTTAATGGGCCATGTAGGTCCACGTTTTCATATAGCCCCCATATAACGGTCCCTCCCGATACTCGATATTTTGATGATTTTAGCGAGATTATTCACCAGAATTATTTCAAATTTAATATTTTAAGTTCGAAATGGATACTACAGCCTATGACAGAAAATTGTTTAGGCAGGTCCAGGTCTTCGTATAGGCCCCATATAATGGTACCTCCCGATATTCGATATTTTGATGATTTTAGCGACATTATTCACCGGAATTGTTTCAAATTGTTGGTATTTGAAGTTCGTAATGGATACTACAGCCTGTGACAGAAAATTCTCTATGCAGGTCCAGGTCTTCGTATAGCTCCGATATAATGGTACCTCCCTATATACGGTATTTTGATGACTTTTGCGACATTATTCACCGGAATCGATTCAAATTTGGCATTTGAAGTTCGTAATGGATACTACAGCCTATGATAGAAAATTGTCTGTGCAGGTCCACGTCTTCGTATAGCCCCCATTTAACGGTATCTCCCAATATTCGGCATTTTGATGATCTTTGCGTCATTATTCACCGGAATAGTTTCAAGTTACGTATTTAGAGTTCGTAATGGGAACTACAGTCTGTGACAGAAAATTCTCTATGGAGGTCCAGGTCTTTGTATAGCTCCGATATAACGGTACCTCCCTATATACGGTATTTTGATGATTTTAGCTACATTATTCACCGCTTATTTCAAGTTTCGAATTTGAATCTGGTAACGGCTTATGACAAACAATGCCTATGTAAGTCCACATCGTATAGACCCCAATATAACGGCTATATTCGCTATTTTTAAGATTTTAACAGAATTTTTAATGGAATTATTTTTTGAATATTTCCAAATTCGTTCCAAATGGTGGAGAGTTTTCAAAGTGCGGCCCAGCCGAACTTACTGCTTTTTAACTTGTTATACCCTCCACCTTGAAAAGAAGGGTATATTAATTTTGTCTTTTCTTTTGTAACATGCCTAAATATTCGTCGTAGACCCCATAAAGTATACATATTGAGAATCAACATGCAATTCGAAATAGATTTAACGATGTACGTCTGTCTGCCTGTCTGTCCGTTGAAATCACGATATAGCCCACATTATTTTACGTAGAGCTTTAACATTTGGCACAACATTTTGTATTGTGTCTAGGATGTTTGGCATTGAAAACGAGTTATATGGACCCACGTTTTGGTATAGCCTCCATATAACGGTACCTGCCGATATACGTTGTTTTGATGGTTTTGCCACATTTTTTCACGGATTTGTTTAAAAATTTGTATTTGTTAGTCATACCATTATGAACTAGCCGCAAAACAGTGTATGTATAGGAACGGTTTTTTGTGTATCCTCCATATAACGGTAACTGCCGATTTTCGGCATTTTGGTGATTTTTACACGGGTTTGTCTAAACATTTTTATTTATAGTTCCTAATGGATTCTAGCTCCGGTGCCGGAATATAGTATGTTTAGGTCCACGTTTTCGAATATCCCCCACATAATGGTACCTCCGAATATTCAGTATTTGGATGATTTTTGTCACATTTTCACTTCCGCCTATGAAAGAGAGGGCTTCAGAAGATCTTCCAAAAAGTCATTTATTTGCAAAAAAAAAAAAAACATGAAGAGTCCTATGTTTCTAGAAAGACGTCATATTGAAAAACTTCTATTTTGAACATCTTCCTGAATATACTTCCCTTCGAAAAAAAAACAAATTTTGAAAAGCCTATCATATGTAAAAGATCTTCTGAAGGGTCGTCTATATTTAAAATACTTCTAAGGGGTCTTATCTCCATAAAAGATTTTCTCAAGGATATATCTCCCATCTGAAGATTCTTGAATCACAAAAAAAAATCCCTTTTAAGGGATCCATGTGCTAGAATACCTTCTGCGGGGCCTTGGAATACCTGCCAAAGAGTCTTATGCTTGCGCTAAATGTTTCGAAGGTTATTCTATAAAAACAAAACAAAAGAAAAAAAAACAAGATAAAAAGTATTCGCCTTGCGTTATGACTGTTCAAACTGTTTACCCCTTATGGGGAGATTCTTGTGGAGTGGGTCAAGGTCAATATTCAGATTTCGTATCTGTACTTAGTCTAATATAAATATTACAACGTGGCAGATTTTACAGTATACAGGGTGAGATGAAAAGACTGCAACCAACTTCAGACTGCTGTCATCTCTAAGCTACTCGTCCGACAGCTGTTAAAATTGTTTCAGTGTCAGCTCATTATATTGTTTACAAGAGTACAACAGCATTTTGGTGAGAATTTTCCAAAAAAAAAAAGTTATTCGTAATTGCATTCAAGCCTGATAGTGTGATTTCTTTATATTTGGCTGGAAAACCACAGATGGCTATCGTTAGAGCTCTCCAGCATTTAAATGTGAATAAATATTTTGTGTCTCGTACCATCGCCCGTTACCGTCATACTGGCAGTGTAGCCCGGTGTCAAGTAAGTGGACGAAAGAAAACAGAAACATCATCAGAAATGGTTCGAAAAGTGAAGTAGCGACTTGATCGAAACCCACGTCGCAGTGGCCAAAAAAATGGCTCGCGAGCAAAATGAGCTCGGAGTAAAGCCATTGAAATTCCAAAAAGTGTAAGAACTTACACCGCAACAGAAAAAAAAATAGACTCAAAAGAGCTAAAGAGTTGCTTCGCTTGGCCGAAAGTGGTGAATTGCCGAATTTGGTTTTCGCCGATGAGAAAACTTTCGTTGTCCAGCAATTTGTAAACAAACAAAATGATCGTGTTTACCTGCCAAAGAGGCCAGCTGAAAATGTGCACCTTCGGATGCCGAATATTATCGCGAAAATATTCTGGAGGGTGTATTAAGGGTGTATTGGTACGCAAACATTTCGGCCGCAGACCTTGGACATTCCAACAGGACTCAGCACCATTGCACCATTTGCACTCAGCACGCGCCACCCAAGAATGTTCACAAAATGAGGTTCCTCGCTTCATCCGTTGGACTATTGTGTCAAGAGTATTTTGGAAAGCCAGGTTGGCACTGACAAATACCAAATTGTCGATCACCTCAAGCAAGCGCTTTGCGGGAATGTGCCAAAACACCGCAGAGCAACATTCGGGCATGACGGTTTCATTGGCCGTTAGAAATCCATAATTCATGCCGCCAAGGTGAACAATTCAAACAAATCTAAACTTATTCTAAAATTTGAAGCTAATTCCGACATTTTTGCATTTCTTCAAACAAATTTTTCACCCTGTATATCTTTCTCTCCATAGTATACTTTATATCAATAAAAAAATCACCATCTGATAGGTCTTCTTCGCATAAAAGACCTTCTGTTAAAAGTTTAATTAATAGAAGATTTTCAGAAAAAAATCAAAATGGGATTATTCTGAAAAAAAAACTTGCTTAAGATCCGCCATTTTGTTAATTTATTTTTCTTAGAAAATGCAATTGTTTCAATGGAAATACTTACGTCTTCATTATCGTATCAAATTTGCCGCTTTCAAAAAACAATTAATTAACAAAAGGGCCCTGTCTAATTACAACCATAAAGTACTAATTATGTCGAACAACAAAAAAAGGGTGAGAAGGAGGGAGGGGGGGTACAAACAATAATTGACATTGAGTTATTTTTCATGGAAAAAAGAAAAACCGAGTGTAACCAAACCCCAACTGTTTGTTTTTCTATCAAAGTTTTTTTGTTTTTTGTGGCAAGGAAATGACGTTGACGAAATATTGGAGAACCGAAACAAAGTGGCCGCCACAAAAGAAGACATCTTCGAATGATGACAACACATCGGCATTGTGCAACAATTAATTTATGAAAATTACTGTCACATGTAAATCATTCCAATTTCTTTGGCATAATGCTCGATGGCATGGTTCGGAGACGGAATGGATGAATGGATGCATTCCAGGCACACACACACACCCTCTGGCTGCTGAATGCAGAGAATTAGAATTTCTTTGATAATGACAAAGCAGCAATGCAGCACACAGATGTATAGATGGATGGATGGCTGACTGGCTGCTTGAATTAATTGCTTCAAAGACTACCAGTCATCCCGAAAGCCCCCTCCATCATTGTCCTCCACACATCGTAATTATCATTAGCATTTGTAAGTAACTGGTGTACGGGAGCACAGAACTTTTAATTGTTTAACAACTGAACTGAAAAAAGTTAAAGAGGATGCAATAACAACAACAACAACAAGTAAAAGAGTTTCATTTTTTTATTCTTTTGAAATGACAGACAACCCGAAGAATACGCAACTTGAAAATAAAAACACCATGAAAACCATGACATGAAAAATACAAACTGAAAACCCTTTCTTGTTCTGCTCCTCATTTGTTCTACTCTCTCATGCGTGTATTCTTCCATTTTTTGTTTTGCTCTTAGAAAACGGGGATGCAAACGCCGAAGAAAAAAACGATATTGTTCCATTCCAGACAATGGAATTGTTCTGAAGACCCAGTTGGAAAAAAAAAGAAAAACGTTTGTGGTTATGTTTGCTTTGGTTTGTTGGTTTTGTCCTGGGTTACGCTGTCTCTAACAAGCAACCATTTTACGCATAATGACCCCAAGGGAATTGTTTACAATGGATGCAGAAAAACAATTTAAAAAAAACTTTAAGTTCGGCCGGGCCGAACTTTTAATACCTTTCAAAGGAAGCATTAGAACCTATTATGACCCACAAATGCCAATTTTTAGACATATTCGTGGGAAAATGTGGCAAAAGTCATTAAATTTCACCACACGAACTAAAGCGTGATTTTTTTGAGGTTAGGATTTTCATGCATTAGTATTTGACAGATCACGTGGGATTTCAGACATGGTGTCAAAGAGAAAGATGCTCAGTATGCTTTGACATTTCATCATGAATAGACTTACTAACGAGCAACGCTTGCAAATCATTGAATTTTATTACCAAAATGTTGGCAGAAAATCCGCTTTTTTATCGACAAATTTTGTTCAGCGATGAGGCTCATTTCTGGTTGAATGGCTACGTAAATAAGCAAAATTGCCGCATTTGGAGTGAAGAGCAACCAGAAGCCGTTCAAGAACTGCCCATGCATCCCGAAAAATGCACTGTTTGGTGTGGTTTGTACGCTGGTGGAATCATTGGACCGTATTTTTTCAAAGATGCTGTTGGACGCAACGTTACGGTGAATGGCGATCGCTATCGTTCGATGCTAACAAACTTTTTGTTGCCAAAAATGGAAGAACTGAACTTGGTTGACATGTGGTTTCAACAAGATAGCACTACATGCCACACAGCTCGCGATTCTATGGCCATTTAGAGGGAAAACTTCGGAGAACAATTCATCTCAAGAAATGGACCGGTAAGTTGGCCACCAAGATCATGCGATTTGACGCCTTTAGACTATTTTTTGTGGGGCTACGTCAAGTCTAAAGTCTACAGAAATAAGCCAGCAACTATTCCAGCTTTGGAAGACAACATTTCCGAAGAAATTCGGGCTATTCCGGCCGAAATGCTCGAAAAAGTTGCCCAAAATTGGACTTTCCGAATGGACCACCTAAGAAGCAGCCGCGGTCAACATTTAAATGAAATTATCTTCAAAAAGTAAATGTCATGGACCAATCTAACGTTTCAAATAAAGAACCGATGAGATTTTGCAAATTTTATGCGTTATTTTTTAAAAAAAAGTTATCAAGCTCTTAAAAAATCACTCTTTAGGACCTATTATGACCAACAAATACCAATTTTCAGAGGAATCCGTGAAAAAATGTGCCAAAAATCATAAAAATACCGAATATCTGGAGGTGCCGTTACATGGGAGCTATACCAAAACATGGAGCTATGCATACAATGTTTCGCCACCGCTGCCAGAACCCATTATGACCCACAAATGTCAATTTTTAGACAAATCCGTGAAAAAATGTGACAAAACCATCAAAATACCGAATATCGGGAGGTATCGTTATATGGGGGCTATAACAAAACCTATACATGCAATGTTTCGCCACCGGAGCTAGAACCCGTTATGATCAACAAATACCAAATTTTATACAAATCCGTGAAAAAATTTGACAAAAAACATCAAAATACGGAATATCGGGAGGTACCGGTATATGGGGGCTATACCAAAGCATAGACCCATACATGTAATATTTCGCCACTCGAATAAGGACCCACAAATACCAATTTTCAGACAAATCCGTGAAAAAATGTGACAAAAAACATCAAAATACGGAATATCGGGAGATATAGTTATATGGGGACTATACCAAAACGTGGACCGATATATCTCATTTTCAATACCAACCATCCAAATCACAATATAAATTGTTCTGCTAAATTTTGACGCTCTATGTCAAATAATGCGGGCTGTACCGTGTTTTCAACAGACAGACAGACGGACAGACAGACAGATTGACAGACATCGTTAAATCGATTTAGAATTTTATGCTGATTATAAATATATACATATGCTTTATGGGGTCTACGACGAATATTTAGGGATGTTACAAACGGAATGACAGAGTTAATATACCATCATTTTCAAGGTGGAGGGTATAAAAAAAGAAACGCAACAAAATCCAGAGTGACAAGAATTGTAACAAAACTCCTTTTTTTTGAAATACAGGAAAGCGTAACGCAGCAGCAGAGGATTAATGGGCGTACGTTCATAACAATTGCCAAGGATGTTAGGTGCACTTGGAGATATTTCAACATTTACTCACGAACAAAAAATCAATTTAGTCTTAAAATCCAAAAAAAATCTTCACAAAATTTAAGGCTTCAGAGGCCAGTGATAATCGTTCAATAAAAAGTTGCAGGACGCAAACGCCGAATAAAGATTTTTTTTATAAAAACGTTAAAGGCTTTAGAGGTCAAAAAACAATTTTTCTAAAAAAATCAAAACTTTCCATAAAATTTTGTAGACCCAGGGGCAAACAAAGAATTTTCTATAAAAACTTGGAGTGCGAAGATGCCTAATTTTCTTTAAAAACTGCAAGGTCTCTAAAAATCCAAAGGTCAAGGAAATGTTTTCGGTAAAAATTTGAGGTCCTCATAAACCAATATAGTTTTTTTTTATGTAAAAAAATTTGAATGAATATAAAGCTAATAAAAATGTTCTATAAAAATTTTGAAGGCCCCAGAAGCCAACGAAAAAAAATCGATAAAATCTTGAATGCACAAGGAATGAATTATCATTAAAAATTTTGAAGTCTAAGACGAAAACTAAATTTTTTCTAAAAGAAATCGACGGCATGAGGGACTAAGGAAAAATCTCTAAAAAAAAATTTTTGTAGGCCTTAGAATCCAATGAAAAAAAAAATCCTATAAAAATTGTGGCATGGGCAAACGAGAAACATATTATAAATACTTAAGTCCTCAGAAGTCCCAGAAAGAATTTTTCTTTAAAAATTGGAAGGCTTCAGAGGCCGATAAAACACATTTCCATAAAATTTTGGAGGCCAACAAAAAACGAAGGTCAGTTAAAACCCAAAGACCTCAGGGGTCAACGCATTTTTTCGTAAAAATTTGAGATCCTTAGAAATGAAAATTGTTCTGTAAAGGTCTCAAGTGTCTCCACCTTGAAAAGGAATGTATATTAACTTTGACATTGCGTTAATAACATCCCTAAATATTCGTCGTAGACACCAAAGGACAATTTGTATTGTGTCTTGGATTATTGGTACTGAAACTGAGATAAAGGCTGAAAAAAACTGCAACAAAGTCAAACGCCATAATTTTTCCATTTTTTCAAATTATTTTGAATGAAAGCAAAAAATTTCGGAAATAGCATCAAATTTAAGAATAACTTAAAATTTGTTCGAATTGGCTATCTTTAGTACGAATTATGGCCTTCAAACGGCCAATGAAACCGTCATACGCTGCACGAATATTGCTCTGCGGTATTTTGGCCCATTCCCAGAGTAGCGCTTGTTTGAGGTGATCGACATTTTGGTATTTTTTAGTACCAACCTTGATTTTCAAAGTACTCCACACACAATAGTCCAACGGATTGGTATCCGGAGATTTTGGTGGCCATTGTACCTGTTGGAATGGTCAAGTTCTACGACCAAAATGTTTGCGTGCCCAAGGATTTAATACACCCTCCAGAATATTTTCGCTATAATATTGGGCATCTATTCTAATGCCACCGTCGATTAATACAAGCAAGGAGCGATCATCGGCTGTTATGACGGCCCACACAATCACCATGACCGGCGCTTGAGTTCTGGTGCCCAACCGAAGGAGCACATTCTCTGCTGACCTCTTTGGCAAGTAAACATGATCCTTTTGTTGTTGTTGTTGTTTACAAACTGCTGGACAAGGAATGTTTTCTCATCGAAGAAAACCAAATTCGACAGTTCACCACTTTCTGCCAAGCGAAGCAACTCTTTAGCTCTTTTGAGTCTATTTTCTTTCTGTTGCGGTGTAAGTTCTTGCACTTTTTGGAATTTCAATGGCTTTACCCCGAGCTCATATTTTAATATTTGCCGAATGGAATATTGCGATATGATCAGCTCACGAGCCATTTTTCAGCCACTGCGATGCGTATTTCGATCAACGAACCATTTATGCTGATGTTACTGTTTTCTTCCGTCCACTTCCATGTTGTGGGGTTACACTACCAGTATACAGGTAACGAGCGATTGTACGAGACATAAAAGATTTATTCACATTTAAATGCTGCGGTGCTCTAACGATAGCCACTTGTGGTTTTCCAGCCAAATATAAAGAAATCACACTATCACGCTTGAGTTCCATCACGAATAACTTGTTTCCTGGAAAATTCTCACCAGAATGCTTTTGTACGCTTGTAAACAATATAATCAGCTGTCACTGGAATAATTTTAACAGCTGTCGGACGAGTGGCTTAGTTGGTTGCAGTTTTTTTCAGCTCACCCTGTATATCGGTCCACGTTTTGGTATAGCCGCCATATACGATTTAGTAAATGACAATCCTTGAAGTGTAAAATTGTCTATGGAGGTTCCCGTTTTGGTATGGCACCCATATAACGGGCTCATCCACTTGATCAGCATAAAATTCTATGTCGATTTAACGATGACCGTACGTCCGTGCGTCTGTGGAAAATCACTAACTTCCGAACGAATTGAAGTAGGTTGATAAAATTTTGCTCAAATGTGTGTTTCGTCTGCGGGACTTTTGGTATTTAAAATGGTCCACGTTTTGCTATAGCCCTTATATAACGGTACCTCCCTATATTCGGTATTTTTATTCACCGGAATCGTTTCAAATTGCATAATGATAGTTTGTAATGGGTACTACAGTCTGTGACGGAAAATTGGCTATGAAGGTCCACGTCTTTGTATAGCCCCCATATAATGGTACCTGCCTATATTCGATACTTTGATGATTTTAGTGATATTATTCACCGGAATTGTTTCAAATTAAGTGTTTGAAGTTCCTAATGGAAACATAAGTCTATGATAGAACATTGCCTATTCAGGTCCACAAATTCGAATAAACCTTAAAATAAAGGTAACTCCCCATGTTCGCCAGTTTTAAAATTTGAACAGCATTTTTAACAGATTCTATTTTTTATTTTATTTTATTATTTATCTATTTTATATTTTTTATTTTATTTTTTTTTTATTTTATTTATTTATTTTTTTTTTTTGAAAAATTTCAAATTGGTACCATATGGTGGAGGGTATTCCGATTTCGGTTTACTTTAGTTTCCTTAAGGTCGTTTTGCATGTAGTGAAGACCAAAAAAAAAACTTTCAGAAGTTCAAGTATAGAAAAAGGAACTCAAAAAGATCTCCTAAATATGGTGGACTTAAAAAAGGTCTATGAAAAGCTTCAAGAAGTTTTTTTATTTTAAGAAGACCTCAGAAGCATATTTTATCCATGGACCAACTCAAAAAGTCTTTTGACGAAGAAAGAACCTGTCTATGCCTCAACTAGAAACTTCCAGCCATTAAACAGTCCCACAAAAAATTAAATTTTTTTATGACTTTCCAAAACGCCGACGCATAGAAAAGTCAAAGTAAGTGCATGCCAATTAATAAAAAAAAAACAAACGGACCCGCTCCAAGGCTTTGTAGCACGTCTTCTGATGTGATGGCTGTTGTCTATTAATGATAGAGAGGGAGAAATAAAGAGCTCAGTCAAACCTTCCCATCTAACAATGTAACCCACATAATTTGTTGTTAACTTTTCATAGATCATTGATATTTGAGAAATTCTATTTCTTTTTTTTTTTTTTAATTGATTAAAGTTATGAGTGAAAAAAAAAAAACATGAAAGCTGGCGGCAGTAAAAAAAAGAAAGCTAGAACGCCGCCAGATGATTGGAAAATTTATTAACTGCCCTCAATGGCGGTCTTCTGGGTGGTAAGTCGAGGCAAACAGCCAATTATTAATTTAACCCGCCAAAGTGAATAGAAAACACGCATGAGAACCACTTGAGAAGTTCGATTCAAGTGCCAATAAAATAAGTTTGTTGGTAGTTAATCATTTTCATTGGATTGAATGCTGAGCAATTGATGGTGGGTGAATGGGAAATGTCCGAACATAAATAAAACAAAAACTAAGCCAAAGGAGATCTTCTTCACAATTTGGAAAAAATAATAAAAATCCACTATTTTTACAAAAAAAAATAATAATAATAATTTCAAGAAAATAAAAATTCATCGAAAATTTCCTAAAAAATCGTTTCTATAGCAGACCTTGGGAGGTGTGATTTTTTTTTATATTTGGCCGGAAGACCACAAGTGGCTATCGTAAGACCACTCCAGCATTTAAATGTGAATAAATCTTTTGTGTATCGTACCATCGCTTGTTACCGTGATACTGGTAGCGTAGCGCGACGTCAAGGAAGTGGACGGTAGAAAACAGAAACATCAGCAGAAATGGTTTGAAAAGTAAAGAAGCGACTTGATCGCAACCCACGTCGCAGTGGCCGAAAAATGCCTCGTGAGCTGAACATATCGCAATATTCCATACGGCAAATATTGAAAAATGAGCTCGGGATAAAGACATTGAAATTCCGAAAAGTGCAAGAACTTACACCGCAACGAAAAAAAAATAGACTCGAAAGATCTAAAGAGTTGATTCGCTTGGCCGAAAGTGGTAAACTGCAGAATTTGGTTTTCTCCGATGAGAAGACATTCGTTGTCCAGCAGTTTGTAAACAAACAAAATGATCGTGTTTACTTGCCAAAGATGTCAGCTGAAAATGTGCACCTTTGGTTGGCCACCAGAACTCAAGCGCCGACCATGGTGATGGTGTGGGCCGCCATAACAGCCGATGGTCGCTCTCCGCTCGTATTAATCGACGGTGGCATGAGAATAAATGCCGAATATTATCGCGAAAACATTCTGGAGGGTGTATTAAAGCCTTGGGCACGCAAACAAACATTTCGGCCGCAGACCTTGGACATTCCAACTGGACTCAACACCATCGCCCTCAGCACGCGCCACCCAAGAATGGTGAGGTTTCTCGCTTCATTTCCAGCGCACAATAACCACCAAAATCTCCGGATACCAATCCGTTTGACTATTGTGTCTGAGGAATTTTGGAAAGCAAGGTTGGCACTAAAAAATACCAAAGTGTCGATCACCTCAAGCAAACGCTTCGCCGGGATTGGGCCAAAATAGCGCAGAGCAACATTCGGGCAGCGTGTGACGGTTACATTGGCAGTTTGAAAACCATAATTCGTGCCAAATGTGACCAATTCTAACAAATCTAAGCTTATTCTAAAAGTTTGATGCTATTTCCGACATTTTTTGCTTTAATTCAATAAAGTTTAAAAAAATGTATAAATTATGGCTTTTGAATTTTGTTGCAGTTATACCCTCAGTAGCCATATGGCTGAGGGTATATTAAAGTCCAATTCATAACATTTCAAAATCCATTCAAGGGGTGTGCCTCAATAGACAAATAATCTGCAATTTATATTCATTTCACTCGGAAGCCAAGAGCCATAAAACGTAAAACAATTTAATAACTTAATGACTTCCCCAGAAATTCACACATTGCCTTTTTCATGATTTACGACTAACGAGAAAGTCATCTAAACTGAGTCACATTAGAGTCGTTAAAATCAAATATTTACAAAATTTCCAAAGTTCCCCCCTTTTTGGAAGAAGAAAAAACACTAAAAACTAATAAATATTTCATTGCATTTCACAGATAAGAGGCCATAATTCCCCAACCTGCAAACACAAATGCATTTTTTAATGGACGCAATGGCGCATGCGTAGCCAGCCAAACACTGGCTGGTGCTGGATGGATTGATGTCTGTCTGGCAAACAAAAGAATTTTTTCAGGGCATTTCACAAAAAATATTTAAAATGTCATAAATGTGTGACTGATTTACGACTTGGAGGAATTGAAGTTGTCAAATGGGACGCACGACAAAATAAATTGAAATAACGTAAATGATTGGAAGTTGAATTTCGGATATACCCTACCTACGATTTAGGTAGTGGTTTCGGTCACACTTATTAGACAACGTTTTGAAAAAATAGGAACTAATACTTTTTTATTTGAAAAATAGTTCGGGTTTGATGTATAACCTCAGCAAATGTTCGACTACAGGGTTGCCCATATTCGACGGACCCATTTGGCAAACGCCATAACTTTTGACAGAGATGTCACACCGCTTAATGACATACCTCGTTTGAAGCGTCAGTCCAAACAGATTTTTACCATGAACCAATACAGGCCACACGAGCGCTCTGAAATAGTTGAAATTTACAAGAAGTCAATTGTGAAAAAAAAAATGTGAGAAGTGCGCCTTCTAAGAACACCATTAAGCGTTTATACGAAAATTTTTCGACTGGTAATGCTCTTTCTAATCCGAAGAGGCCATATAAAAGTCGACCAAGGCGATCGGCCGAGAAAATCGCTGCCGTACGAACCAGTGTTGAGAGGTCCCCAAGAACATTCCAAAAACTCTCGATCTCAGCAGTTGGGCATGGCTCGGTCCACTTTACAACGGATTATTCGCATTGATTTGCATTTGTTCCCGTACAAAATTCAATTGACGCAAATAATGTTGCCTGCGGACAAGCCTCGTCGATTGGAATGGGCCCAAAGTGCCCAAAGGTCCGTCGAATATGGGCAATCCTATATTTAATTATATTTTGACTTCTGTAATGATTGCCCAAACTGTTGACCCACTATGAAGTAGGTTCCGAAGGAATGGGCCAATATAATACCTTCACTTTATATGAGATATGTGATAATTTATAGAAAAATCTCTGACTTGTTTCGCAGGTTATCGTATTGAAAATGGTGACCCTCTATGGGTGAGATACCAGAAGGAGTGGGCCAATATATCCCCCATCTTCACAGCAGACCTTGGGTTAACAAAAATATTGTGATTTGTGTAATTTGAAGACAATCGGACTCTCACATCACATTTTACAAGAGTTATAGTTATTCGAATTGTTGACCCTTTGTGGGGGGTGGGGGTACTTGATTGAGTAGGCCGATATTGTCCATTTTCGCACCTGACCTAGCACTGACAAAAATATTGGGATTTGCAAAGTTTGAACAAAAACGAATGGTCCTTTTCCTTTCCATGAGGTAAAATATTTTCTTTGACCTTTTGTGGGCAGGTACCAGAATGTTGTCCATCTCCGAGCTCGATCTATAATTACGATATACCAAGGTACAAAAACCACAATCGAATACCCCCTTTAAGAGTTATCGTGCGCACCAGTCAGCCAGACAGAGGGGTCACTCTTGGTCCGAAGGGGTCAGATAAGGCGGAGTTTTTGAGAATTCATACTAGAACGTTACGAAAAGTGGAGACATTAGAGCTAGAAGCATATTAGTGCTAGCACTCTTATCGTTCAATGATGGAGTGTATGATAGATGTACCAAAGGATACTAAAAGGCACTAGATATTATGCCATGCGTATCATTCGAACGGTTAGAGCTAAAAACTTGAAATTTGGAATAAAAATTTAGGTTGAGGAGTAGTGTCGATGTAAGGAGGTAGTTAAAGAAATGAGTACTTGTGTATACGAAGAGTACTATATGGAACTTAATTTAGTACAATTTGAATTTTGGAAGAACGGATGGAGCTGGAATCCTGACATTTGAAATTACCATCACTGGCTGAGTGTAGAATTGGAATATAGAGGAAGTTTTCGTAACGTATACTTACAGGGTGAGATAATAAAAAGCTGCAACGCCATAATTTTTACATTTTTTTCTTAAATTTTATTGAAGGAAGGCAAAAAATGTCGGAAATATCATCAAATTTTAGAATAAGTTTAGATTTGTTTGAATTGGTCACCTTTAGCACGAATTATGGACTTCAAAGGGTCAATGAAAACGTCACACGCTGCCCGAATGTTGCTCTGCGGTATTTTGGTTTATTACCGGCGAAGCGCTTCCTTGAGGTGATCGAAATTTTGGTATTTTTTAGTGTCAACCTTTCTTTCCAAAATACTCCAGACACAATAGTCCAACTTATTGGTATTCGGAGATTTTGGTGGCTATTGTGCGCTGGAAATGAAACGAGGAACCTCATTTTGTAACCATTCTTGGATGGTGCGTTCTGAATCCTGTTAGAATGTCCAAGGTCGCGGCCAGAATGTTTGCGTGTCCAAGCCCTAAATACACCCTCCAGAATATTTTCGATTAATTCGAACGGAGAGCGACCATCGGCTGTTATGGCGGCCCACACCATAAAATTCTGAAATTTGATATTGTGGTCTCTGTTGGTATGTGTGATTAAGGTTGTATTGGAATCGTGTACTATAATTGTACTAAATGGTACTACATTGGGTATTGTGGACAATTAAAGAGCTGAAATCTTGAAATTTCATATCAAGATCACTGTTGGTATCTGGAATTGAGATAGGGAGATTGGTTTGGAAACGTGTACTATAATTGTACGGAAACTCCTAAATCGTACTTAATTTGGTATTGGGTTAAGGGGTACAGCTTAAATTCTGATATGTTATATAGGTGTCACTATTGAGTTCTGTGGTTCAAATATGGAGATGAGTTTGAAAATGCGTACTATAGTTATTCGAAAAGTATTAAATTGAACTAAATTTGGTACTGGGGAAAGGTTAAGAGCTGAGATTCTAAGGTTTGAAATGGATGTCATTGTTGCTGAATGTTGTCGAGGGAAGGAGGTGGTTTTGGCAAATGCGTACTATAAAAGCCCGAAATTAAATAGTTAGATTACTGATGGTATCTGTGTTTGAGATTTGGTGGAGATGTGGAAATGCTTCCTATATTTGTACGAAAAGTACGAAATGTTACTAACTTTGGTATTAAGTGAGTGTATAGAGCTGGAATCCTTAAACATGATATTGAGGTTATTATTTGTTATTTGTTATTGGGAGAATATATAGAGCTGCAATCTCGAAATTTCACATTGAGATCTCTATTTGTATCTGGTGGTGGTAGTTTTGCAAGTGCGTACTATAATTGTTCGAAAAGTACTAAGTGAAAATTCTGAAATTGATATGATGTTACTCTTAGTGTCTGTGATTAAGATATGGAGGTTGTATACTACATTTGGTAATGTGGGAAATTATAGAGCTGAAATCCTGGAATTTGATATAAAGGTCACTGTTGATATCTGAAATGAAGATATGGAGGTGGTTTTGGAATTGTACGAAAACTTCTAAATCTTACTAAATTTGGTATTGGGTAAACGAAGAAAGCTTCAATCCTGAAATTTCATATAGATATCACTATTGAGGTCTGTGGTTCAAATATGGAAATGTTCGGAAGTACCAAAATTGAACTAAATTTGGTACTGGATGGAGGTTAAGAGCTGAAATACGAAAAAAGGAAGTACCCCCTCCTTCCATCCATCCGAAATTTATTATTTAGATTACTGATGGCATCTGTGTTTGAAATAGAGCGGTGGTGTGGAAATGCATCCTAAATGTTACTAACTTTGGTATTGAGTGAGTGTATAGGGCTGGAGTCCTCAAACATGATATTGAGGTATCTGTTGGAATTGTACTATGTGATACTACAATCCTGAAATTTTGATATTAAGGTCGCTGTTGGTAACTGTAATTGAAATATGGAGGTGGTTTTGGCAATGTGTACGATAATTGTACGAAAAGTTTTAAACAGTAACTAATTTGGTATTGGGTGGATATATAGAGCTACAATCCCGTAATTTCACATTGAGATCTCTGTTGGTACCTGGGGGTGTTAGTTTTGCAAGTGAGTACTATAATTGTTCGAAAAGTACTAGGTGGAAATTCAAAATTTGATATAGATGCCACTCTTGGTGTCTGTGATTAAGATATGGAGATGATTTTAGAAATGTGTACTATAATTGTACAAAAAGTAGTAAATGGTACTAAATTTGACCTTGATTGACGGGATATAGATTAAGAATTGATATTTAGATAACTGTTGCTATATGAGGTTGAAATTTGGATTTGGGCTTGGAAATGCGGAAAAAATTCATGAGATTGGGTATTGGATGAAAGGATATAGCTGAATTTCTAAATTTTGATAAGGAGGTCATTGTTGTTTTCCAGGGTTCACATATGGAGACGTTGAAATTGTTTTGGACAGAAAAATTGGTAGCGGTTACATTATGCAATGGGTTTTCTAATATCCTCCTGGGTGAACATCAGAATGAAAAATGTTGATGACTTTTTGGTGTAAAAACTAAACATTTGCCTATTATTCTTCCCGAAAAAGAAAAAAACTTGAAGAACATATAAAATCCCCAAATTCTCGAAATTTAGTACGGCGTATGAAGCTTTGATTAAACAAAAATTGTCAAACTGAACAAATTGCGCATTTTGAGTACTGAAAAGGACTAGCATGAACTTTTTGAATCTAAAATTGGAATCTAAATTTTTTAAGGTGGACTTTTCGCAGACAAAGTAGCGGGTACCTGCCAGTTTTCCTACAAATTCTCCGGGACACAGTAATAAAAAATCAAGCTAGTTTTGGTGGCTGTTTATAGGGTGTCACCTGGTCTTTACAGCCATTGTTTTTTTCTCTCTATTTTGTTATACCCTCCACCATAGTATGGAGGGTATATTAAGTTTGTCATTCCCTTTGTAACACCTCTAAATATACATTTTAGACCCCACAAAGTATATATTCTTGTTCAGCATAAAATTCTATGTCGATTTATCAATGTCCGTCCGTCTGTCCGTCTGTCCGTCTGTGGAAATCACTCTAGCTTCCGAACGAAATGAAGTAGGTTGATAACATTTTACTCAAATGTGTACTATGTCTGCAGGACTTTTGGTATTGAAAATGGGCCATGTAGGTCCACGTCTTCGTATAGCCCCCATATAACGGTACCTCCCGATATTCGGTATTTTGATGATTTCAGCGACATTATTTATCGGAATTGTTTCAAAATTAATATTTACAGTTCATAATAGATGCTATGGCTTAAGACAGAAAATGGGCTATGTAGGTCCAGGTCTTCGTATAGCCCCCATGTAACGATACCCCCCGATATTCGGTATTTTGATCATTTTAGCGACATTATTTACCGGAATTGTTTCAGTTTTAGTATTTGAAGTTCGTAATGAATACTACATACTAAGACAAAAAATGAGCCATGTAGGTCCACGTCTTCGTATAGCCCCCATATAACGGTACCTCCCAATATTCGGTATTTGGAAGATTTTAGCGGCATTATTTACCGTAATTGTTTAACATTTTGCATTTGAAGTTCATAATGGATGCTACAGCCTGTCACAGAAAATTGTCTGTCCAGGTCCACATTGTCGTATAGACTCTAATATACGGCTACATTAGATATTTTCAAGATTTTAACAGATTTTTAAGGGATTTTTTTTTTGAAAATTGTTAAATTTGTACCAAATAGTGGAGGGTATTCAAAGTTCGGCCAGGCTGAACTTACAGCTTTTTTACTTGTTTTTATTTTTTTTGCCTCGTTTAACAAATATTAAAAACACCGACAAATTCACGCACCAGCAATTTTCATTAAATCACTTAAAAATTGATTATAACAAAATGATTTCACCATAATTAAATTTCTGCAGGTTTTTTGTTGCTTTCGAAACTATTTGTGGCAGTGTGGAAGTGAAACATGTGGCCGACTGACTGCACTTCGATTCGAAGTGGTTAATAACGAATTCAAAACTCATACCTACTGCTGCAGAGATAAATTGAATTTTTTTTCTCTGGTAGCTGCTGACCAAACAAAATTGTGGTCAGTTGGTGAAACTGGCAGACAAACGGACAACCAGATGCATATTTTTTTTGTTTTCAGCAAGTGCAGCTATTGATGGAGAAATGATAAGAAAAATGTGGAAAAATATGAAGGTTCATCTATAATATATTCTCTAAAGGTCTATCATAGAATATCTTACATAAGTTTCCATTTAAAAAATTCTTAGAGACTACAGGACACATTAGGGGCCTTCTGCAATGTAAAGTTTATCCATAACGGTCATTTGGATAGACAGCAGATAAGGAAGGAACCACCACTTTTTCACTCGCAAACCTCTGGCTCTTTGAGTTCATCCCATGTAAGGACGAGAATTATTAGATTGCAATAACAGTTTTATAAAGGCAAGTATCCGCTATTTCGTCAAAGAAAAGTATACCTTAAAAATTTTAGAATCGTTTGAAAAGTTTGTTTCAGGCCTTTTCACCACTCAAAGTGTACAATTTGTTCAGTTTGCCATAAATTAAAAAAAAAATCCTGTAAATCTTCAGATTTGCAATGTTTTAGACATTATTCGACTTTTTTCCTTTTTCGGAAAGAATTAGGAAAATTGTTACCTTTAGCACCAAAAAGTCTTCGAAAATTTTAATTTTGCACAAGTTTACCGAGAAGGATATTAGTAAAACGATTGCCCTCTGGACCCACATCCCAGTTTTCTGTCCAATACTATTTCAACGTCTCCATATATAAAGCCTAGAAAACAACCTCAATATCGAATTTCAGATCTATATCTTCACCCAATACAAATGTAGTAACATTGAATACGCATATTCAAAACAATCCTCATCTCTCCCTCCAAGATACTAACAGCCAAAATTAGGTTCATTCAGTACTACTAGAAAAAACATCACCACGCATTTTCAAAGCCAGAAACCAACACAGACCTTAACAACAAATTTCGGGATTCCAACGCTTAACAAATACTCAAATGTCTGACTTTTCGTACAGTTAGCCACCAATAGTGACCCCGATACCAAATTTCCGAATTGCATCTCTATTCCAACGACCAACGGTACCTTTTGTGGTACGTTAATGGTACGAATTTCCAAAAACCACATCCATCTCTTAACTACAGCCACCAACAGCGATATCTATGGCAAATATTATGGTCTCAGCAAATTTAGTTCTTTTCGCACAATTAAATTATGCGACATCTCAACCCTGAGATACCAACAGTGACCTTATTATTAAATATCGGGCTTTCAGCTCTGTTGTTTTCCGCATTATCAAATTTAGTACCATTTAGTACAGCAATAGTAGGCATATCCAAAACCAGCCCCTTATCTCAACCACAGACACCAACAGAGATATCTATATCAAACTTCAAGATCTCAATTCAATCTCTTCTCCCAATACCAAATTTAGTAGGACTAGGTATTTAGGGCTTTTCGTACTGTTCCAAAACAACCTCTATATCTCAATCGTAGGTAACAACAGAGACCTTAGTATCAAATTTCCGAATTTTATCTCCAACCCTTGGTCAAATACGAAATTTGGTACCATTTAGTGATTTTTCGAACAATTATAATACTCACTTCCAAAACCACCCATATATCTTAGCCACAGACACGGACAGATACCACAATATCAAATTTCGGATTTCCAGTTCTATCCCTTCACCCAATACCCTATTTAGTACTATTTAATATTGTTCGTATAATTATAGTGCACATTTCAAAAACCACCCACACATCTCAATATCAGATCCTAACAAGTTAAAAAGCAGTAAGTTCGGCCGGGCCGAACTTTTAATACCCTCCACCATTTGCAACGAATTTGGAAATTTTCAAAAAATAAAATCCTTAAAAAATTCTGTTAAAATTTTAAAAATACCGAATATAGCCGTTATTTTGGGGTCTATACGACGTGGACATACATAGTCATTGTTTGTCATAAGCCATTACCATATTCAAATTCGAAACTTGAAATAAACGGTGAATAATGTAGCTAAAATCATCAAAATACCGAATATAGAGAGGTACCGTTATATGGGGGCTATACGAAGACCTGGACCCGCACAGACAATTTTCTGTCACAGACTGTAGTTCCCATAACGAACTTCAAATACCAATTTTAAAACAATTCCGGTGAATAATGTCGCTAAAATCATCAAAATACCGAATATAGGGAGGTACCGTTATATGGGGGCTATATGAAAACGTGGACCTACATGGCCCATTTACGAACTTAACCTGCCTACTGGAAAAATAAACATGTGTGCAAAATTTTAGCCACCTATCTCAATTCATTCGAAAGATAGAGTGATTACAACAGACAGACGGACAGACAGACAGACGGACAGACAGACAGACAGACGGACATCGCTAAATCGACTTAGAATTTTACGCTGATCAAGAATATATATACTTTGTTGGGTCTGATATGAGTATTTCGAGGAGTTACAAACGGAATGACAAAGTTAATATACCATCCATAGTATGGTGGAGGGTATAAAAAAGACCTATTTATCAAATTTGAGAATTCCAGCCCTCTTCACCCAGTACCAAATTATGTACCATTTAGTAATTCTTGTACAATTATTAGACGCATTTTTCAACCACCGCCAAATCTCAAACACAGATATCATCAGTAAGCTAAATACCAAATTTCAGAATGTTTTCCATCCCTTCCACCAACACCAAATAATATCGTGGACCTTTATAGCAAGAACTTCTTGTGTGGATTTTCAGATTTTGTTTAATCTCTCAAACAAATAAAAAAAAGAGGCAAGTTCGGCCGGGCCGAACTTTGAATAACCTCCACCATTTGGAACGAATTTGGATTCCAAAAAAAGAAAAATGAATAAAAATAAAATACAAATATAGCCGTTATATTGAGGTCTATACGAAGAGGTGGACCTGCATAGGCAACTTTTGCCATAGGCCATTATAATATTCAAATACGAAAATTGAAAAGAATTCGGTGAATCATGAAAATACTTCCTATAAGAAGGTACGGATATACGGATATATGGGCTATACAATATCGCGGACCTTTATAGAAAATTCTCTTTCAAGGGTTAAAGTGCGTAGCAAGAACTTTTTATGTGGATTTTCAGACCATTCCACTGAAGAGGTAGCTAAAATCATTAAAATACCGCATATAGGGGGGTACCGAGATATGGAAGATAGACGATATCGTGGACCAATATAGACAATACTCTGCCAGGGTGTAAAATATTCGGGAAGATCTGCATGTGTGGATTTTCAGACATTGAAAAATTTTCCTACAATCATCAAAATACCTAATATCGGAGGTATCGTAATATGGGGGGCTATATAATATCGAGGATCAAAATATCCTATCTTCGAACTTGACCTGCCTGCAGGCCAAAAGACTGATCTGTGCAAAATTTTAGCTTCCTATCTTTATTCGTTTTAAATCGAGCATGATTACAACAGACAGATGATCGGAAAGGTCTAAATCGTCGTAGAATTTAATTTGATAGGTTTAAAATTATTATTTCGATGAGTTGGAAATGGAATGACGAACTTAATATGCCCTCAATACTATGCATGGTGGAGGGTATAACAAGTTAAAAAGCAGTAAGTTCGGCCGGGCCGAACTTTAAATACCCTCCACTATTTGGAACGAATTTGGACATTTCCAAAAATTAAATTACGTAAAAAATTCAGTTAAAATCTTAAAAAATACCGAATACAGCCGTCATATTGGGGTCTATAAGACGTGGACCTACATAGGCCTTGTTTGTCATAAGCCATATTCAAATTCGAAACTTGAAATAAACGGTGAATAATGACGCTAAAATCATCAAAATACCGTATACCGTTATTTCGGAGCTATACGAAGACCTGGACTTGTAGAGACAATTTTCTGTCACAGGCTATAGCTTCCATTACGAACTTCAAATGCAACATCTCAAACAATTTCGGTGAGTATTGTATGTAAAATCGTCAAAATACCGAATATAGGGAGGTAATAATATATGGGGCCTATACGAAGACCTGGACCTACATAGAACAATTTTCTGTCACAGACTGTAGTTCCCATTACGATCTCTAAATACTTAATTTGAAACTACTCCGATGAATAATAACGCTTATATCATCATAACGCTATACGAAGACGTGGACCTGCACAGACAATTTTCTGTCATAGGCTGTAGTACCCATTTCGAACTTCAAATACTAAATTTGAAACAATTCCGATGAATAATGTCGCTAAAATCATCAAAATACAGAATATCGGGAGGTACCGTTATATATGAAACGTATATGAGCCTATATGGCCCATTTACGAACTTAACCCGCCTACTTGCAAAATAAAAATGGGTGTGCAAAATTGTAGCCTTCTATTTCAATTCGTTTGAAAAATAGCTTGATTGCAACAGACAGACAGGCGGACGACGATAAATCGACTTAGAACTTTACGCTGATCATGAATATATATACTTTGTTGGGTCTGATATGAGTATTTCGAGGAGTTACAAAAGGGGATGACGAATTTAATATACCCTCCATAGTATGGTAGTGGCTATAAAAAGGGTATTGGGTGCCCAAACACATTCCGTTGTTGAACTTTTAATTAAATCCATAGCGGATGCAGCATAAATGGCCAGGTTTCTGTCTTTTTTTCTTTTCGATGAAACTGAGCGGTAACACTTTGTGGGATTTCCAATTCAATGCATTTTTTGGTTTGTTGTTGCTGTATTGTTTATAAACTTCATAACCTAAGCCGTTTGGTAAAATATTTTTGGTTGAACTCCCCCCCCCCCCCCCAAAAAAAAATCCACTGCCTTTAAAAGTGCACTGCTGCATTGACATGGAATGGTTATTGACCTGTTTCGTGGAAGAAAAATGATTTTTCAAATATCAGAGGCGTTTATCCGTGTGTTTTTATACCCTACACCACAAGGTGGTCATGGTATTATGTCTTTGTGCATTTGTTTGTAATAGGCAAAAGGAAACAAGATAGACCCATAGTTCCTTTTGATGATCTGCATAGAATCACTTTCTGAGTTGATTTATGCATGTCAGTCCGTCTGTCCGTCCGTCCGTCCGTCTGTCCATGTATTCTTGTGAAAAAATGCAGGTCGCATTTATTATCCGATTGAGATGAAACTTTGCAAACAACATTTGTTTGGCCCAAGGACGAACCCTATTGAAATTGGAGATAATCGGTAAAAATTTAGATATAGCTCCCATATATATCTTCGTCCGATTTGCCTTTCATTGTGCACCAAACGCGTAATATCAGCCCGAATAGTATGGAATTTAGCACATACAACCAAATTAGGCCTGAAAATAAGTATGCCAAATTTTATCGAGATCGGTTCAGATATAGCTATAGCTCCCATATATATTGTTCATCCGATTTGTTATTTTTGTCCTCCGCAGCCGTAATATGCACTCTGTAACAACAATATTTGGGGAAATGTATCAAATGCAGCTCAGAAATACCTTTGCTAAATTTTATCGAGATCGGTTCAGATTTGGATATAGCTCCCATATATAACTTCGTCCGATTTACCATTTATTGTGCACCAAACGTCTAATATTTGTCCAAATGGGATGGAATTTGGCACATACGACCGAATTTAGTCTAGAAAGTAGTATGCCAAATTTGGTGAAGATCGGTTCAGATATAGTTATAGCTCCCATATATATTGTTCATCCGATTTATTGTATTTGTTACCCACAGCCGTAATATGCACTCCGTAACAACGTTATTCAGGGAAATATATCAAATACAGCTCAGAAATATCTTTGCCAAATTTTTTCGAGATCGGTTCAGATTTGGATATAGGTCCCATATATATTTTTATTCGATTTCAAATTAATTTCGCATCAAATGGGCAATACAAGTCCGAATTTAAAAGATACAAATGCTTCGGCATATTTAGTCCTTTGAATTTTAAATTATAATTATGATCATAGCGTGAGTGATTGAATTCTTCAATAAAAACTTTTAATTATTAAGTGGAGCTCAACTAAATTAGCAAAGTGGTGTAGGGTATCATAAAATCGGCCCCGACCGGTTTTCGGACTTTCTTTACTGGTTTATTCTTTAAAACAACCACGATTTTTTCTTGAGGTACCCACCATTTTTCTCAGTTTGAATAAAGCAAGAAATTTTAAAAAAAGGCATATTTTTTTAAATTCCTTGCTCTCCCACCCCCATAGATACCAAGCTACCACCCTGTCCAAATTTTTTTTACAAAATTTAGCTATTAAATTTCAAATGGCTCATATTTTATTCATCATTTCAAATGCGAACATTGTATGCGATGTCATATTTTTTTTTTTCTTGGCTAGACATTGGAAAATGAGAAGGAGAAAAAGTAAAAGAAAAAGAAAAACTACAAAAGTATTTCGTCAATAACTGAAGCAGCCGAATTTTGCGCTTTTCGGAGTTTCAAATTTCTTTTTCTGCTTCGGCTTACAAAAGTACAACAGCTATTTGCTTGGAGTCACTTTTTTGGCTTTGAATCGGTTTTCGCTATTCCCTGACAAAGGTTGATTGTTTGTTATGGTTTAAACTCGTATGTCATCAATTGTATTATTATACAACGCACAAAAGTATTGGTAATTTTTCGAAATTTGGGTGGGGGTATGAGGGCTCTCATCACGACTAGAGGATAGAAGAAGTCAAAAAAACTGAAATTAAAGTCAATTAGGATATGAAAAGCTAATACAATGAACTTCGCCAAGATATTTAAACGAACTGAATTATCCATGATCCACCTACGGGCATCATTTGGAACCTTGAGGAGAGATTTATATGTGCCAGCTACTTCGTCGGCGAAAAGTCCACATTAAAATTTTAGATACTTTACAGTCAATTTCGGAGATGAGCTATATCGGTCCACAATATCGTATAGCCCCCATATAACGGCACCCCTCCCGATATTCGGTATTTTGATGATATTAGGCACATTTTTCAATGAAATTATCTGAAATTCTGCACAAGGAGTTCATTGTGAGTACTTGTGAGTACCCCCTGAAAGAGAATTGTATACATAAGTCACTTTTTCCAATGGAATTATCTAAAAATCAACACAAGGAGTTCCTTGTAAGTACTTTACCCCCAGGCATAGATTTGTCTATATAGGTCCACGATATCGTATATCCCCCATATAACGGCACCACCCGATATTCGGTATCTTGACGATTTGTGCCATATTTTTCAATGGAATTTACTTAAAATCTAAACAAGGCGTTCCTTCTAAGTACTTTACCCCCTAGACGTGAATTGTCTACATAGGAACCACCAGATATGCGAAATTTGCATGATTTTTCAGACTCTATTCACCGAAATTGTTTTAAATTTCGTATTTGAAGTTCGGAACCGTTACTGCGGCCTATGACAAAAATTACTTATGCAGGAACAATTAGTGCAATGATTTACAAAGAGAACTAAAACCAATTTTTCTGTTTAAAACTATTTCAACGTTTGCACTTATTAACCCTAAACCTCAATATCAAAATGAGTACCATTTAGTACTTTATGAATAACAACAGTACCCATTTTCAAATCCACTTTCAGATCTCAACCTCAGATGCTATCAGTAATCTAATTACTAAATTTTAACACCTCCACCTTAGGGTAAAGGAAACATTAGGAAAAATGTGGCAAATATCATTAAAATGCCGAATATCTGGAGGTACCGTTATATGGGGGCTATACCAAATCGTGGACCTACACATGCAATGTTTCGCCACCGGAGCTGGAACCCATTATGATCTACAAATACCAATTTTGAGACAAATCCGTGGAAAAATGTGGCAAGAATAGTCAAAATACCGAATATCGGGAGGTGCCTTTACATGGGACTATACCAAAACGTGGACCTATACATGCAATGTTTTGCCACACGCACAGGGACCAGTTATGATCTACAAATACCAATTTTGAGACAAAATGTGGCAAGAATAATCAAAATACCGAATATCGGGAGATAATGTTATATGCGGACTATACCAGAACGTGGACCGATATATCTCAGTTTCAATACCAACCATCCTAGACACAATACAAATTGCTCTGCTAAATTTTGGCGCTCTACGTCAAATAATGTGGGCTGTATCGTGATTTCAACAGACAGTCAGACGGACAGACAGACAGACGGACATCGTTAAATCGACTTAGAATGTTATGCTGATTATGAATATATATACTTTATAGGGTCTACGACTAATATTTAAGGATGTTACAAACGGAATGACAAAGTTAATATACCCTCCTTTTCAAGGTGGAGGGTATAAAAATGTTATCTCTGTACCCTCACCCAATACCCAAGTATAGTAATAGTAAGTACTTTTCGTACAATTATAGTACGCATTTCCCAAACCACTTCCATGTGTCCAGACTACACACATAAACAGCGACCCTAATAGAAAATTTCAGATTTCAAGCACTATACAGGGTGAGATGAAGAAACTGCAATCAACTTCACACTGCTGTCATTACTAAGCCACTCATCCGACAGCTGTTAAAATTATTCCAGTGAAAGCTCATTATATTGTTTACAAGCGTACAAAAGCATTTTGGTGAGAATTTTCCAGAAATAAAGTTCTTCGGTATGGAATTAAAGCGTGATAGTGTGATTTCTTTGAATTTGGCAGGAAAATCACATGTGGCTATCGTCAGATCACTCCAGCATTTAAATCTGAATAAATCTTTTGTGTCTCGTACCATCGCTCGTTACCGTACCGTGATACTGGTAGCGTAGCCCGACGTCAAGAAAGTGGACGGAAGAAAACAGCAACATCAGCAGAAATGATTCGAAATGGAAAGAATCGACTTGATCGATCGAAACCCGCGTCGCAGTGGCCGAAAAATAGCTCGTGAGCTGAACATTTCTCAATATTCTATTCGGCAAATATTGAAAAATGAGCTCGGTGTAAAGCCATTTAGATTCCAAAAATTGAGAGAACTTACACCGCAACAGAAAGAAAATAGAATCAAAAGAGCTATAGAGTTGCTTCGCTTGGCCGAAAGTGGTGGACTGTCGAATTTGGTTTTCTCCCATGAGAAAACATTCGTTGTCCAGCAGTTCGAAAACGAACAAAATGATCGTGTTTATTTGCCAAAGAGGTCAGCTGAAAATGTGAACCTTCGGTTGGCCATTGCCGGGCATGGTGATAATGTGGGCCGCCACAACATCCGATGGTCACTCTGCTCTCGTATTAATCGACCGTGGCATCAGAATAAAATGCCGAATATTATGGCAAAAATATTCTGAATGGTGTATCGAAGCCTTGGGCACGCAAACATTTTGGCCGTAGACCTTGGACATTCCAACAGGACTCTGCACCATCGCACACAGCACGTACCACCCAAGAATGGTTACAAAATGAGGTTCCTCGCTTCATTTCCAGCGTACAATGGCCACCAAAATCTGGAGTATTTTTGGAAAGCAAAGCTGGCACTAAAAAATAACAAAATGTCGATCACCTCAAGCAAGCGCTTCGCCGGGAATGGGCCAAAATACCGCAGAGCAACATTCAGACAGCGCGTGGCCGTTGAAGGCCATATTTCGTGCCAAAGTTGACCAATTCGAACAAATCTAAACTTATTCTAAAATTTGATGCTATTTCCGATATTTTTTGCTTTCATTCAAAAAAATTAAAAAAAAGTAAAAATTATGGCGTTTGACTTTGTTGAAGTTTTTTTATCTCACCCTGCATATCACCTACTCAAAAATGTTGGTATGTGTGAAATTTGAAGAGAATTGCATGCTTATTTCGAATTCTTTGAGCATTTTGTTTGTTTTTTTTTTTAATC
The DNA here is from genome assembly GCF_030504385.1 of Musca domestica. Lineage (NCBI taxonomy): Eukaryota > Metazoa > Arthropoda > Insecta > Diptera > Muscidae > Musca > Musca domestica. Next base: position 727,969 of record NW_026712219.1, read on the forward strand.
TTGAACCCTATGTGGGTGATACCTGAAGAAATGGTCCGATCACCACCATCTTTATAACAAATCTTGCGTTGATGGAAAGTCGGAATGGAATCGGTTATTAGTTTCGCGTTTTAAGAGCTTCTTGGATATTTTAAATGTTGACCCTTTGTGGGGAAGGTACCGGAAAGAATGGACCGATATATCCCATCTTTATACCAGATCTTGTGTTGATCGAAATATTGAAATGCACCTAGTCTGAATAGCATCAAATGTTAATTTCGCGTTTTATGAGCTTCATGGATATCCAACGATCTAAGTTTGACACTAATATTACGATGAGACTCCCTTCGAGGCTTATCGTGCGCACCAGCCAGACAGACAGACTGACGGACAGACGGACATCGCTAGATCGACTCCAAATTTCCTGAAACGGATTTGGTCCAAAGAGACCTAGGGTCTGAAACCGATATTTCGTTGAGGCACGTTTTGACCGTATCAAATGATACATACCCTCATTAGCCATATAGCTGAGGGTATAACAAACTAATGCAACAAACTTCATTCAGAAACGCCATTGAATTTTATGCATTGCATATTCGATTTCAAAAATATCTCACATCAACAAAAGAAATATGAGTGGTACTTATCCACTTCCAGAGTAGCATAATTTGCGTAGGAGTACCACCACTCAATTGCTACTCATTGCTGAGATAGATAAGAGAAAAGCAACAACAACAATCAAAACTACTCAACAACCAAATCTAATTAAAGATAGTTGCATAGAAAGAAGAAAGAAACGCTTCAAACATTCGAAATTTAATAATTATGCCTTAAATATATATTTCTGGTATTTTTATACCCTCAGACATATGGCTACAGAGGGGATATATCATTTGATACGGCCAAAACGTGCCTCATTGAAATAATGGTTTTAGAACCACAGTCTCTTTGGACCAAATCTATTGCAGGACATTTGGAGTCGATCTAGCAATGTCCGTTCATCAGTCTGTCTGCTGGCTGGTGCGCACGATAACTCTCGAAGGGAGTATCCGATTTGATTCAAACTTGGTACATCGTAAAATTATTATCAAAATTACATCCGAAATTGTCACAAAAAATATTTTACTACACAGAGAGATAAAGGATTATACGATTTTACTCGAACTTTGCCAATCCTAAAATTTGCATCGGTTCTAGGTCAGATGCGAAAACTGACAATATTGGTCCACTCCATCAAGTACCTCCCCCGCAAAGGGAATGAATATAATATTATAAAATGATAGTCTGATTGTCTTCAAATTATACACATCCCAATATTTTTATTAACACAACGTCTGGAGTGAATATGGGATATATCTGTGTCTGCTTCTTCTGGTACCTCCCCACACAATGGATCAAAACTTTGAATATCCATGAAGCTCTTAAAACGTTCAGACTTGACACATCTCAATAATTCTATCCACACAAGATCTATTATAAAGATGGTAGAGATCTGACCATTCCTTCTGGTACCTCCTCCACAAAGGGTCAATGTTTTGAATAACCAAAACGACCAGTATAGACATCTGGTTCTCTTCATATTTCACACATCCCATTATTTTTTAATAACTGAAAATGTGCTGTGAAGATGGAATGTATTAGTCAACTTCTTCTGGTACCTCACCCACCAGGGGTCAGCATTTTGAATATCCATGAGACTCATTAAACCGAAAATTAATATCCGATTTCATTCAGATTTGCTACATATCAATATTTCCATCAATTCTTTCATTCCTTCTGGTCTTCTTCTACAGTAAACCTCCTCAAGAAGTTTTCTTCTATAGAAGACCTCCTCAAGAGGTCTTTTTCTATAGAATACCTTTTCAAGAGGTGTTCTTCTAAAGAAGAGGTCTTCTTCTATAGAAGAACCCCTCAACAGGTCTTCTTCTTTAGAAGAAGATGTCTCTCCTCAATAGGTTTTTCTTCTATAGAACAGCTCCTCTAAAGATCTTCTTCTATAGAACAGCTCCTCTAGAGATCTTCTTCCATAGAAGACCTCCTCTAGAGATCTTCTTCTATAGAAGACCTCCTCTAGAGATCTTCTTCTATAGAACAGCTCCTCTAGAGATCTTCTTCTATAGAACAGCTCCTCTAGAGATCTTCTTCTATAGAACAGCTCCTCTAGAGATCTTCTTCTATAGAAGACCTCCTCTAGAGGTCTTCTTCTATAGAAGACCTTCTCTAGAGGTCTTCTTCTATAGAAGACCTCCTCTAGAGATCTTCTTCTATAGAAGACCTCCTCTAGAGATCTTCTTCTATAGAAGACCTCCTCTAGAGGTCTTCTTCTATAGAAGACCTCCTCTAGAGGTCTTCTTCTATAGAAGACCTCCTCTAGAGGTCTTCTTCTATAGAAGACCTCCTCTAGAGATCTTCTTCTATAGAAGACCTCCTCAAGAAGTCTTCTTCTATAGAAGACCTCATCAAGAGATCTTCTTCTATAGAAGACATCTTTAAGAGATCATCTTCTATAGAAGACCTCCTCAAGAGGTCTTCTTCTATAGAAGACCTCCTCAAGAGGTCTTCTTCTATAGAAGACCTCCTCAAGAGGACTTCTTCTGTTAAAGACCTCCTCAAGAGGTCTTCTTCTGTAGTGAAAGCTCAAAAGGTCTTCTTCTGAAGTAGACCTCAGAAGGTCTTCTATAAAAGATCTTAAAACCCTTTCTCTCTCTCTCTCTCTCTCTCTCTCTTTGAAAACTACCTCTGGTACCTCACCAACAAAAAGTTACAAATTATTAACTTGTGAAAAAAGTCAACAATTCTTAACAACTTGCTATATCCAAATATTTCTCTCAACCAGAAACCGGAGATGACCATACCAATATTTGTAAGTGTATTAGATGATGTATGAAAATGGAATACTTCGGTCGACTTTATCTGCCTTTCCCATTTTAAAATTTTTTGAATTTATCACATATCTCATATGAAGTTAAGGAAGTAACAATATAGTCCAAACCTGGCACGTCGCAATATTTATATCATATTTATGTAGGTCCGATACAAAGTGAACACTGCCTATCCCTTCATAGCCTCCATAGAGGGTCGCGTGGTGATAACAGAAGTCATTATACATATATTTAAATAAACGAGCAATGGCTGAGGATGTACATCTGCCGGCAAAACCGACTGACACTTTTTTGGGTCTGATTTGACAGTTCACCAAATTTTTTTAATATCTGAAGAGAGTTCGAAATATAAATATCAAATGTATATAATATTCAATGAAAGCCAAAGGCGTCTTTTCTCTCTCTCTCTCTCTCTCCTCATTCCAATATTTTCCCACTTTTTGTATTAAGGTCTTTCTGCCAAAAAATTATCAATCATTTTTCTTTAGTTTAATTTTCAAAAAAAAAAAAAAAAAAAAAAACTAATAAATACTTGAAGTTCAGTATAAAATCAAATCGAAAATTAATCACTTCGAAACTTCCCAGCCAAGAAGACAGAACTATATCCAACAAACACTAAACCAACATGGAAATACGAAAAAACAACCAAATAACTTTATTTACTTTCTTATCTGTTTTCCTTCACTTCGTTCTTTTTTGTTCAATTTCGCTTTGTTGTTTAAACAAATCGCATCAAATAAAGAAATCTTGAATGAAAAATCTTTTGGATGGAAAGAAGACCAAATAGCATTTCCGTCATTTGCTGGAACCCAAACGAAGAAGATGGAGACGAACAGACAACATCATCTGCCTGAACACAGCAGCATCAACAGCAACATATGAAGAGAACACTCGCACACACATCATGTCAAACCATCAGATTTTTGATTGTCAGAATGAACAGCGAATGGGAGGAAAGAACGAAGGAACAGCGAACAGAATGAATAAAAATCTCCAAGATAAATCTTTAATAATTTAACATTAAAAAAAAAGAGATTTACACATGTTTTTTGGATGTATCTCTGTGTGTTCCATGTATTTGTATAGTGTGTGCGTGTGTTTGTGTGTCGGTCGGATATAATGTTCTCATAATCATGCTTGAAATCAGACAATAAAAGAAAATTAATATGCCATAGCGAATAAATACATTTCCAACCATAAGAAGCTTAATGAGGTTCGCTTAATGGGTAAAATAATGCTTGTTCAATTTGATAATTATTATTTATTGTGGAGTAATAGGAATGTAAGCTGCTGTAAGGCCACGCCCCAACATTTTTGGACAAGGAAATAGTGTGATATTAAATAATCCCATAGAGAATTAAAAAAACAGATGGGGCTCTAGATAGAGAGTCTCGAAACGGGCCTTTTATACAAAGGATTGATGCATAAAAAAGTATTCCATCCATCACAATCCATTGCTAAAGGAATAACTTGCATAGGACATTCCATCCTTTAAGCCTACTCTTTTCAAAATTGTACATTTTTCGATTTTTTCCGAATTTTTTGCTTGGAAGCTTAGTTTTTTATCCTAGATCCCCCGATAAGGTCAGAGAAGCCATTTTTTACTATGTCGGTGTTTTCATCCATGGAAGAGCTCAAAAGTAGGACCTAAGACCTAAAGAAGACCTGAAGAAGTCTTCTTCTTCTATAGAAGACCTCAAGAAATCTTCTTCTCTATATAAGACGCCAAGAAGTCTTTTTTCCCCCATAGAAGACTTCAAGAGGTGTTCTTCTCCCATAGAAGACCTCAAGAGGTCTTCTTCTCCTATAGAAGACTTCAAGAGATCTTCTTCTACTATTGAAGACCTCAAGAGGTCTTCTTCTACTATAGAAGACCTCAAGAGGTCTTCTCCTACTATAGAAGACCTCAAGAGGTCTTCTCCTACTATAGAAGACCTCAAGAGGTCTTTTTCTACTATAGAAGACCCCACGATGTCTTCTACTAAAGAAGACCTCAAGAGGTCTTCTTCTACTATAGAGCCCCTCAAGAGGTCTTCTTCTCTAATAGAAGACATCAAGAGGTCTTCTTCTTCTATAGAAGACTTCAAGAGATCTTCTTCTTCTAGAGAAGACTTCAAGAGGTCTTCTTCCCTTATAGAAACCCATAAAGAGGGGTTCTTCTCACACAAAAGACCTCAAGAGGTCTTATTCCTCTAAAGAAGACATCTTCTTCAATGGAAAAGACTGCAAAAGAGAAAGGACCGCAAAAGTTCTTCTTTTACAGAAGACCTTAAAAAGTCTTCTTCTATAGGAGACCGCTAAAGGTCTTCTTCTGTAGAAGTCCTCAAGTGGTCTTCTTCTACAGAAGACCTCACAAGTCTTCTTTAATAGAAGACCTCAAATGGTCGTCCTTTCCCTCAGTCTTTTTTCCCCCATAGAAGACTTCAAGAGGTGTTCTTCTCCCATAGAAGACCTCAAGAGGTCTTCTTCTCCTATAGAAGACTTCAAGAGATCTTCTTCTACTATTGAAGACCTCAAGAGGTCTTCTTCTACTATAGAAGACCTCAAGAGGTCTTCTTCTCCTATAGAAGACTTCAAGAGGCCTTCTCCTGCTATAGAAGACCTCAAGAGGTCTTCTCCTACTATAGAAGACCTCAAGAGGTCTTCTCCTACTATAGAAGACCTCAAGAGGTCTTTTTCTACTATAGAAGACCCCACGATGTCTTCTACTAAAGAAGACCTCAAGAGGTCTTCTTCTACTATAGAGCCCCTCAAGAGGTCTTCTTCTCTAATAGAAGACATCAAGAGGTCTTCTTCTTCTATAGAAGACTTCAAGAGATCTTCTTCTTCTAGAGAAGACTTCAAGAGGTCTTCTTCCCTTATAGAAACCCATAAAGAGGGGTTCTTCTCACACAAAAGACCTCAAGAGGTCTTATTCCTCTAAAGAAGACATCTTCTTCAATGGAAAAGACTGCAAAAGAGAAAGGACCGCAAAAGTTCTTCTTTTACAGAAGACCTTAAAAAGTCTTCTTCTATAGGAGACCGCTAAAGGTCTTCTTCTGTAGAAGTCCTCAAGTGGTCTTCTTCTACAGAAGACCTCACAAGTCTTCTTTAATAGAAGACCTCAAATGGTCGTCCTTTATAGAAGACATCAAAAGGTTTTCTTCTAAAAAAGACAATAAAAGATCTTCTTCTATAAAAGACCTCCTCAAGAGGTCTTCTTCTATGGGGACCTTCTTATATAGAAGACCTCCTCAAGATGTCTTCTTCTCCAGAAGATCTCCTCAAGAGGTCTTCTTCTATAAAATACCTGCTCAAGAGGTCTTCTTCTCTAGAAGACCTCAAGCGATCTTCCTCCATAGAAGACATCTATAAAAGGTCTTCTTCCAAAGAAAACCTCCTCTTCTATAGAAGAAGACCTCCTTAAGACGTCTTCTTCTATAGAAAAAATATATTTTAAGAAATCTCATATCCGTGTTCCACTGTAGCTCATCCCATAAGCTAAAGAACTGCCAAACTACAACGATACACAATAATGTCAGAATATTTGAAACATTCGTCATCGACCAAAAATATGGGGGCAAAAAACGCATTTACCCAAAATTACCACCACCACAGAAGACGCAAACAGAGACGAAGACATCAGCTTCCAAAGTCACACAGCCAGCCATGCCGCCGGCAGTCACTGTGACAACATTCGTTCAATGAGACGACAGACAGCCAAAAAAAATCGGCGGAAAAAAAGAAGCCAAAAATGTTGCAAACTTTATTTTGGTCGTTGGTGGTGATGGTGGCAGCGTGAATGCTGTTGTATTGCCAGGGACGGGTGTGGGGCAAATGAAGAGCATTTAGCCCAACCTAAAACAGCATGATACAACAACTACTACTACTAACAACAGTAAAATCGCCAGCTTCGACAACAATGACATTGCCGGCAACAACAGCAGGGAGATATTTCATCATTATGAGGATCGAAAGTATATAAACGACATGGAGGAGATGTTGTTGCAGAGAAAGGTTATGTGTGACCCTTATGTATGACAGTTCGACATACAAACGCACATAAACATAGATATGTACACTTAGGTAAGGTGTCTGTCAATACATTCGCAACACTCTTGGATAATATTTACGAAAGAGCTTTCGCATTCAGGCAGGAGGTATTGAAAAGAAACAGAGCGACCATATGTTGCCATTGTTGCGAGAGAGAGCAAATGAATGGAGTTTGAGTAGGTGGGTTTGATTACGTTTCAGACTAATTAACTTATGTGACCTGTTTGATAATATTGAATAAAATAAAGACGATATGTTATGCAATAGGGCAGGACATTCATAGCTATTTTTAAATATAGAATATCTTTTATCGGGATTCTTAAAATTGAAAATCTTCTTGCGTTTTGCTGACAAGAATCTGCAGAAAACCTCTACCTCTAGATAAGATTAGACCACAGATATGCACTCTCAAACTACAAAAATGTATGTATGTTTATATTTGCAAACCATGCGACCAAAATATCTATGACCTTTAGTAGTTAGAAAGGTAGTGACTATCCTAAAATTTTTGCAATTTTTAGTCAAAAAATTCCTTGTATAATTCTGTATATCCTCAGCTATATTGCTACAGAGGGTATATATCATTCGATACGACCAGTACCTCATCGAAATAAAGGGGTTTAGACCGCAGGTCCGTTTCAGGACATTTGCAGTCGATAGAGTGAGGTTAAACTTAGATTGAGTTCGGAGATGAGTAATATCGGTAAGAAGGTGATATACAGGGTTGCCCATATTCGACGGACCCATCTGGCAACGCCATAACTTTTGACAGAGATGTCACATCGCTTAATGACATACCGCGTTTGAAGCGTCAGTCCAAGCAGATTTTTACCATAAACCAATACACGCCACGCGAGCGCTCTGAAATAGTTGAAATTTACATTCCACAGAAGAAGTCAATTGTGAGAACTCAACGTGCTTTAAACCATTAAAAAATGGGGGAAGTGCGCCTTCTAAGAACACCATTAATCGTTTATACGAAACATTTTCGACTAGTAAGGCTCTTTCTAATCCGAAGAGGCCATATAAAAGTCGACCAAGGCGATCGACCGAGAATATCGCTGCCGTTCGAGCCAGTGTTGAGAGGTCCCCAAGAACATCCCAAAAATGCCGTTCTCAGCAGTTGGACATGGCTCGGTCCACTTTACAACGGATTATTCGCATTGATTTGCATTTGTTCCCGTACAAAATATAATTGACGCAAAGAATGTTGGCTGCGGACAAGCCTCGTCGATTGGAATGGGCCCAAAGGTCCGTCGAATATGGGCAACCCTGTATATACTTTGTTGGATCTGACATGAGTATTTCAAAGAGTTACAAACGGAGTGACAAAGTTAATATATCCTTCATAGTATGGTGGAGGGTATAAAAAGAGCAAGAACTTACACCGCAACAGAAAGAAAATAGACTCACAAAAGCTAAAGGGTTGCTTCGCTTTGCCGAAAGTGGTGAACTGCGGAATTTGGTTTTCTCCGATGAGAAAACGTTCGTGGCCCAGCAGTTTGTAAACAAACAATCGTGTTTCCTTGCCAACGAGGTCAGCTGAAAATGTGCACCTTCGGTTGGTCATTAGAACTCAAGCGCCGGCCATGGTGATGGTGCGGGCAGCCTTACCAACCAATGGACGCTCTCCGCTCGAATTAATCAACCGTGGCATCAGAATAAATGCCAAATATTATTGCGAAAATATTCTGGAGGGTGTATTAAAACCTTGGGCACGCAAACATTTTGGCCGCAGACCTTGGACACTCTAACAGGTCTCAGCACCATCGCAATCAGCACGCGCCACCCATGAATGCTTACAAAATGAGGTTTCTCGCTTCATTTCCAGCGCACCATTGGCTACTAAAATCTTCGGATATCAATCCGTTGGACTATAGTGTCTGGAGTATTTTGTAAATCAAAGTTGGCACTAAAAAATACCAGAGTTTCGATCACCTCAAGCAGCGCTACGCCGGAAATGGGCTAAAATACCGCAAAGCAACATTCGGGCAGCGTGTGACGGTTTCATTGGCCGTTTGAAGGTCATAATTCTCGCCAAAGGTAACCAATTCGAACAAATCTCAACACATTCTAAAATTTGATAAAATAAAAAAAAAATTAAAATTACGTCGTTTGACTTTGTTGCAGTTTTTTTTTATCTCACCCTGTATTCTTCAAAAATCCAAGACTTCTGATCACATTGCTTGAAAAATTATTTCAATAACCCGCCAAATTTTAACCAGAAAAATCTTCCTATATATAATAGCAGACCTATGAGGGATCGCCTATAGAAGAAACGTCTACTCCAGATTAAGGTTTCTTTTAACAATATTCTTATTCTAAAGACAGAACTCTAAAAAAATTGAATTTAAAACAGAAGACCCCTGTCAAAGTCTTTTCAAAATTTGATGAGCATTCGATTTGCAAAGAAAGCCCCTCTCAAGTTTATTAAATTTCCATAAAACATTTAACAAAAGGCATTAAAAAGACATTAGAAAAGTAAGAAAAGGAAAACACAAAAAACTTTGGCCATCTCTTCCAAAACAAAACAAAAAATCGGCAAGTACGTTAAACGAATTTTTGTTGTTATTGCCTTAATTTTTGTATTACAACAATGGAGTTCCATGAACAGTTGTATGCTGTTCTGTCCGCTTGAATTTTCCCGGCTTTTGTGACTTAACTTGCCTTTCACGTGTGCTCTCTTCAATGGCCATTTTTACAGCTACCTCTCACTTTCGTTGGAGGGCAGAAGAAAAACTACGTTTTTAAAAATAGCATAATTTGCTGTAATTCTTCTTCCTTTCCTTGTTGTTTTGTTCTTCCATTGGGTGGGGGAGTTCGCATCAAAATTATGGCGTGTTTGGTCACTAATTTTTGGCAGCCCTCACAGTCAGCCAGTCAGTCATAATAAAATCACTTTAGTTTTGTCGGCTGAACAAGATTTTCCCTGCTAAGAGGCGTCTGCTGACTTCATGCGTCTGCTGACTTCATGCCCCAGCAACAGCACCAACAAGGGACATAAAGTTTTTTTTATTTTCTGCCAAAATATTTCATTTTGGACCCCAAGAACCCAAGGACCGAGTTGTAAAAAAGTTTTCCCATTTTTTTTTTTGCTGCTGCCGCTGTTGTTGTTGGTTTTTGTCTTTTGATAATTTTCTCTTTGTCAATTTTTATGCTGTTATGAACTTGTTTTACCTCTCTCTTCCTTTCTCTTCTTTTCTTTTAAGGCACTTTTCCGGCTTTGGACATTATTTTGTTTCTGCATCTTTGGCATTTTGTAATTTGCAACAGCTTTTGTGTGGGGTGACAAAGTGGATATACATTGGTTGGGTTTTATAAAGAGTTGGTCCACATTTCTTGAAATATAGAAAATAAGTTAAAGGGGACCTCCTCAGGTCTGCAATATGAAGATTGCATTCAAATTCCAAACAATGATGAATTTAAGAGAGGTCCACTCTGAAATCGGAGACCTTTGAGAGGTAAGAAAAAGAGAAGAAGGTTGAGGATGTTCTTTGAAATAAACGACTGAGATGTCCTCTCTACAAAAAGAAGACCATTAAAAGGCCTTATTTAGAACCGAAGGTCTTTTAGATGTCCTATCTCTGGAATCGAAGACTTGTGGAAAGTCTTGTCTGGAAGTGAAGCCTTTTGAGAGGTCTTTCCTGATCTCTGGGATATCTTCTCTAAAATACAAGACCTTTAAGGCTTCTCAAAGCATTCGAAAGGAACCTCTCTGGAATCGAAGAGATGTCTTATCTAGAAGATAAATCTTTGAAAGCATTTTTTCTGGAGGAAAAGATTTTGAAGAGATTTTTTTCTGGTAGAGGGGGCATTTGAGAGATCTCCTCCGGAAAAATTACTTCTGAGTGGTTTTTTTTAAATATAAGACCATTGAGAAGACTTCTTCAAAATAGAAGAGAGGTCTTCTCCAGATCTTGAAAGATCTTCTCTGAAATAGAAGACCTCTTCTCTAGAATAGAAAATCTTCTGAAAGGCATTCTCTAGAATTAATTACTTTTGATAAGTCTTCTCTGATAGGTTTCCTACAATACAGAAAACCTCTGAGAAGTTTTCTACGGAACAGAAAACTTCTCCAGAATAGAATACCTCTGAAAGGCCTTCTTTAGAATTGATTACCTCTGACAAGACTCCTCATAGAAGTTTTCTGCAGAATAAAAGACCTCTGAGACGTCTTCTCCAGAATAGAAGACCTCTGAAAGGTCTTCTCCAGAATTGAAGACCTATAAGAGGTCTTATCCAGAGTAGAAGACATCTGACTGGTAATTTTCGTAAGAAAAGAAAAAACCTCTGGTGTGTCCTCTCAAGAAAAAAACACCGCTGAATGGTCTTCTCTCGTATAGAAAATCTCTGACAAGTTTTCTATAAAATGGAAGAAGGATGAGCCTTAAAAGGGTCTTCTCCAAAAGAAATGATTTTTATGAAGACTTTTCTAAAATAGAAAACCTCTAAGAGGTCTTCTTTAGTATGAATACCTCTGAAAGGTCTTTTCTAGATGAGAAAACTCTGGAGAGGTTTCCTATTCTAGAGAAGAACCTTCTATTTCAGAGAACATCTCTCAATATAACTTTGAGACTTATCTGAAGAGACAACCATGAGACCATGGAGAGGTCTTTTATAGAAAATATGACTTGAGAGGTCTTCTTTAAAAGAAATTACCTTTGAAAGATCTTCACTAGATGAGAAAACCTTCAAGAAGTATTTTCTAGAAGAGAAGACCTTGGAGAGGTATTCTCTAGAAGAGAAACCCTTTGAGAGGTCTTCTCTGGAAGAAATTATCTCTTAAAGGTCTTTTCGGGTATAGAAGAATTGGAAGGTCTTCTCTATCTTCTAGGGCGTAATGTCGAAAAGAAAAGAAGTCGAAGAGGAAGAATGTGTTTTCAGGAATAGAACAGAAGTCTTTTGAAAGGCCTTCTCTAAAGGTCTTCCCCAAAAATACCTTTAAGAAGTCTAGTCTAAAATAGAAGAATTCCCAGAGGTCTTCTCTAGAAGAGAAACCCTTTGAGGGACATTTTCTAGAAGAGAATACCTTGGAGAGGTCTTCTCTGGAAGAGAAAACGTATTTTCAAGAAGAGAGACTATGGAGAGATCTTTTATAGAAGATATGACTTGGAAGTTTTCTTTAAAAGAAATTACTTTTCTCCAGAATAGAAGGTATAGAAGAATCGGGAGGTCTTCTCTACCTTCTATATAGAAGACCTCAGAAAATGATCCATTTTATGATTTTAGAGAAGACCTGTCAGAGGTCTTAAATCCTCCAGAAGACACCTCGAGTCGTTTATACCAGAGAATATAAGACTACAGCGAGGTATTCTCAAGAAGAGAATACCCGAATAGAGAACCTACGCCTTCTATGGTATAGAAATCCTCTGAGAGGTCTTCTTTAAAATAGAAGAATATATTACTTCTATGAGAGGTTTTCTCCAGAATAGAAAGGAAGACCTTTGAGAGGCCTTCTCTAACATAAAATACCTTTCAAATGTCTTCTCAAAAATGAGAGTTCTTTGCTGGAATAGAAAACCCCTCTGAGAGCTCTTTCCCTGAATCGTAGACCTAGTAGAGGTCTTCTCCACTGGAAATTTGAGATATATTCTGTAGAACAAAACATGGGCAAACCTGGATTTTTAAAGAATATTTCGGAAGGACTAAAAAACTAAACATATGTGAGGTTTTAAAGAAAAAAATTAAAGCACCAAAGGACAAACAATTGCGGATTTTTAAAGGAAAAATTAAAGGACTAAAGAATCAAAACCAATGGATTTTTAAAGAAAATTATTGAAGGTTAAAAGGACCAACTTAAGATGTCTTTTAGATGTCCACTCTCTGGAATCGAGTACTTCTCAAAGCATTCGAAAGGAACCTCTCCGGAAGAGAAGATTTGTCTTATCTAGAAAATAAAGTATTGAAAGGATTTTTTTCTGGAAGAAAAGGTCTTGAAGAGATTTTTTCTGGTAGAGGTGGCATCTGAGAGAGCTTCTCCGGAAAAAAATTACTTTTGAGTGGTTTTCTCTAAAATATACGGCCATTAAGAAGTTTTATCCAGAATAGAAGACCTCTGAAACGTTTTCTCCAAAATTGAAGTCCTCTGAATTGCTCTTGTCGTCTCCAGAATGAGAGGTCTTCTTTAGAGTAGAAGCTATCTGAGAGGTAATTTTCTTAAGAGAAGACCTGCTCTGATATAGCAAACTTGAAAGATCTTCTCTGAAATAGAAGACCTCTTCTCAAGAATAGAAGTCTTCTGAACGGCATTCTCTAGAATTGATTACCTCTGACAAGTCTTCTCTGAGAGGTTCCCTACAGAACTGAAAAAAAGTTTTCTCCAGAATAGGATACCTCTGAGAGGTCTAGAAGAGGAATAGAAGACCTCTTAAAAGTCGCCCCAGAATTGAAGACCTCTGAAAGGCCGTCTCCATAATTGAAGACCTATGAGAGATCTTCTCCAGGACCACAAAATCCCAACATATGTGGGGTTATAAAGAAATATCTTCTTCAACAGTCCTATTTAGTGGTCTTCCAGACCCACATATTTCCACGACAAAACACCACTATTATACTGACCACCTACCCCTTGATGTAGCTCCTCGCCTTTTCACTGTTTTTCGGTCTTTTGAGCGTTCAAAACTGATTTTCATTTCAACTTTTTTGTTCTGCCAACAAAAAAGTGCCTCATTTTCAACTTTTTGTTTTTCGAACTTTTGTGAAATTTTAACATGATTCCTTTTTTGCCATTTTTCTGGGTGAATATTTCTTTATGGCCTCAACGTAGTAGTTTTTTTTTTTTTTTTCTTGTTCCTTAATACTCGGGACTCCCTCCGATGGGTGTGTGTGTGTGTCAACCAATTGAGTAGGAGAAAGGGGTAGGAGGGGAGTGCAAAGTATTTAACCAGTCAATTTATGAAAGAGCCAAATGATGGTGTGTGTGTGTGCCTCGTTAAGTGACTTGCTCCGGTTGTTGCCGCTTAATGTGAGGATATTGTTGGGACATGACGAACATTTTTATGACCATTGGAGTTGGCAAATGTTAGCGTTGATGGTGGTTGGTGCCTAGTGGCTTTGCCGGCCACCATAATTTCACTTTGTTCGATAATCCCGTCCGAACATTTCATAAAACTACATTTATTTCGCCATAAAATTAAGGAATTATCTAAAGAAGGATGGACCAATTTCTTAGTCTCTTTGGACCACCATAAACACCCAGTTACGAGAGGGCTATTATTTTTCCATCTAACATAAAATTTAGATTGGAGTTATTTTTTTTTCTGCGGATGAGACAATTCTAGTTAATTTGGTGTGTTGGTTAAATGGGAGTTTAATTAGGGTGACAGATTTAAGATACTGAGAGTGTATTACTGTAGGAAAAAATTCCTAGAAAAGATCCTTAAAAATAAATATTCAAAACTTTAATTTAAAAAACAAATACACCTTTGGTCTGTTGATCGCTGAAAAAATATTTTTTTACAAGTTAAAAATTATAAATCGGTTTTGCCGACAGAAGTTTAGCCTCAGACAATGTTCGATTATTTAGACATATGTTGACTTCTATTATGATTATATAAATTTTTGACTCTCCATGAAAAATGTTCCGATATAATCGGCCAATATTGTCCATTTCGTATCGGACCGAAATAAATATGATATAAATATTGCGCCGTGCCAGGTTTGGACTCTATCGGCTACTTCCTTCTCTTTATCTGAGATATGTGATAATTTTTAGAAAATGTGAGATACCAGAGATATTCGACAGAAGTATTCCATTGTCATACTTCATTTAATACAGATACAAATGTTGGTCTCGGCAAAATGACAAGAATTTCGAACATTTATATCTAATTTTATGCGAAATCATAAAATCCATATTTATCTCAGGTTTCTGATTGAGAGAAATATTTAGATATAGCCAGGTGTAAAGAATTACTGACCTGTGAACCTTTGTGGGTGGGGTATTAGAAGGGGTTCCCAGACATTTATCATCTTTACAACAGATCTTGTGTTAGCAAAAAATGTTTGTGGGTGTGAAACTTAAAGAGAGTTGGGTGCTTATTTCGCTTTCTTTGTGGGGGAGGTACCAGAAGAAATGGTCCGATCTCTACCAGATCTTGTGTTAGTGAAAATAATGGGATGTGTGAATTAAGAATGATTATTTCGAATTTTAAGATTGTTTTGGTCATTCAAAAATTTGACCTTTTGTGGGGGAAGTACAAGAAGTAATTGTCCGATATTTACCATCTTTGCAACAGGACCTTTGGTGGTGGAAATATTGAGATGTACGAAGTCTGAATGGAATTGGATCTTAATTTCGCTTTTTATGAGCTTCATGGATATTGAAAATGTTGAACCTTTTTGGGGAAGGTACCCGAAGGTGTGGACCGATATATTCCATGTTCACAACAGATCTTGTGTTAGTAGAAATAATAGGATGTGTGAAATATGAAGAGTACCGGATGCTTATATCGGATTTTATAATCGTTTTGAATATTCAAAACTTTTACCCTTTGCGGGGGAGGTACCAGAAGGAATGGTTCGATCTCTACCATCTTTATAACAGATTTTGTGTTGATGGGAATATTGAGATGTGCCAAGTTTGAAAGGAATCGTATGTTAATTTCGCGTTTTATGAGCTTCATGGATATTAAAAATTTAACACTTTTGTGTGGGAGGTACCAGAAGGAGTGGACCGATATATTCCATCTTCATAGCAGACTTTAGGTTAATAAATATATTGTAATTTTTGTAATTTTAAGACAATCGGACTTTTATATCACATTTTATAGGAGTTATAATTATTCAAAATTTTTGACCCTTCGTTCGGAGGTACTTGATGGAGTGGATCCATATTGTCCATTTTCGCATAATGACCTAGCACTGATGCAAATATTAGGATTTGCAAAGTTAAGCCCAAGTTGGATTATCCTTTCTCTTTCTGTACAGGTACCAGAAGGAGTGGACCGATATTGCCCATCTCTGAATTCGATCTAAGTTCAATAATAATATTACGATATACTAAGTTTGGACAAAATCGGATACTCTCTTCGAAAGATATTTTGCCAACCAGACAGCCAGATGGATAGACGGACAAACAACGCAGGATCGACTCCAAATTTCCTGAAACGGATTTGGTCTAAACCAAACCTAGGTTCTTAAATCGTTATTTCGATAAGGCACGCTTTGGCCGTATCAAATGATATATACCCTCTGAGAAATAAAAATTTAACCTTTGTGGGAGGGGTGGGGTACCAGTAGGAGTGCAGCGATATATAACATCTTCACACCAGATCTTGGGGTACCTAAAATATTGCGATACGGGAAATTTAAACACAATTGTACTGCTATTTCGCTTTTCATAAGAGGTATAATTATTCCAAATTTTGACCTTTTGTGGGGCAGATATTTGATGGTGTGGGCCGATATTTTCCATTACCGCACCCGCAAGGTCGGGTTGAAATTTGCCAAATTTGCACAGAATAGAATAATCGGTTCTCTTCTATGAAGTAAATTATTTTCATTGAAAATTTTTACTTTTTGTAGGGGAGGTACCTGAAGGCGCCATCTCTAAGTTTGACAAAAATGTTACGATGCGCCAAGTTTGGACCAAATTGGATACTCCCTTTGAGAGTTATAGTGCGCACCAACCAGACAGACGGACGGAGACACCTAGATCGACTCCAAATGTCCTCAAAGGGATTTGGTCCAAAAAGGCCTAGGGTTTAAGACCCTGATATATACCCCCTGTAGCCACATAGCTGAGGGTATAATAAAAACACTTTCCTTTGTTGGTACTTGGAAAAATATTTTCAAAAAATTCTCGTTGTTAGTCATAAAAAAAAATCTATTTTCAAAAAATCCATGTTTGTAGGACTGAGGATCCCTTGAAAAAATAGTCTTTCTTGGTTTTGGGTGCCCTGATACATTCCCGATGGGCTGACAATGGACGGGAAAAAATTTAAAGTCTTTACAAATTCAATTCCTTGGATGTCAATGTTCGACGTCGTCGTTCGCTCTCATCAAAGACAAAGACCAAAAATAAATGACAATTTAATTTCATATATCTGCCTCCTTCCTCCATCATCATTGCCATCAATTCGACCGATTACTACTGCTGCAGCCGAATATTGTCAACAAATTGTTGGGAAGCTTGTGTTTCCCTCATTCCCTGGACCCAATTTCGAACTGTTTATTATATGTTTTTGTCATTTTCAATTTCAACTCAGCCGTTTTTTATCCCACACATTTTTTCAGCTGACAGTTGTTGTTGTTGCTGTTTTGCTTTGTTTTTGTAGTTTATGTGATTCCATTATTTATGATTTTTTCTTCAGACCATTGCTCCGCATCGTTGTTTGTTGTTCTTTTATATTTTTCCTCTTCTGTTTCTTTAAAAAATTTAAATATAAATGTTTTTATTTTTTTCTCGCTGCAAGTTGGGTGTGATGATGATGATGCATGCAGCAACACATTTATGCATGTTTCACTTTGTATATATCCCCACCTCGCAAAACTCTCGTTTCCCAGATCTGGGGATACGTGCATACACACATACGCACATATATTGTTTACTGCCATTTTCCCCAATGTCCTCCTTTTTGGCTTTACAAAATAAAATCACCTCTCTTGGTCCTTCGCTCCTCTCCGCCCAATGTTAAGGGAACAACGTCAATGGTGTTATAGTTCCTGTTTTATATGAGTTACGTGCACACATGTAAAGCTTTGGGATAAGCGGAGCAAATATTTCGCAAGGGTTGCCATTTGGCCACAGAAATGGGGATTTATTCGAAGAACATCATAATACCAATGAACAAATACCGAGAAATGCAGATTTTTTCAAGGATTTTATTTAATATCTTTTTAGGACAAAAAACGTGGTTTTTTAATATTTTTTTCAAAACATATTTATAATTAAGAATTTTTTTAAAGGGCCAATAATCGAGGATCTTTTTAAATAATTTTGTTTAAGGACCAATAAAGAAGGATTTTTTTAAAGAATATTTTAAAAGGACAAAATGGCTAGAGAAAGGTGTTTTTTGAAAAAAGTTTTCAAAGGATCAAATGATCAACAAACGTGGGGTCTAAACAAAAAAGAAGCAAAGGATAAAGAATTGTGGAAAACATTAAGAATCAAAGAACCAACAACAATCGATTTAAAAAAAATCTGAAGGATCAAATTGGTCCATTTGATCTTGGATTTGTAAAGAATATTTCTGGAGGACCAAAAAACTGGATTTTTGTAGAAAGGTTTCGAAGAACGTAAAGCGCCACAAAAGTGGATTTTAACGAACAGTTTTGATTTTTAAAGAAAATTTTTAAAGGACCTAAGGACCAACAAACGTAAATTTTTAAAGAACATTTTTGAAGCATTTGAAAATCATATTTTTAAAGGACCAAAATACCAACAAACTTGAATTTTTAAAGAAAAGGCAACAAACGTGGATTTTTAAAGAAAAAGCAACAAACGTGGATTTTCAAAGGAGCAAAGGAACAACAAGCGAAGATTTTTGAAGGATCAAAAAACGTATATTTTTAAAGGACCAAAGGACCAACAAGCGAAAATTTTTGAAGGACAAAAAAACGTATATTTTTAAGGGACCAAAGGAGCATTAAACATGAACATTTTTGAAGGGCCAAAGGACCAACAAACGTGAGACTTTAAAAGATATTTTTGAAGGATCAGTGGACCAACAAATGTGGTTTTACGAAAGACCAAATGATTAACGAACGTGGTTTTTTGAAGGACCATGGGAGCAAAAAGCATGGATTGTTGAAGGTCCAAAGGACGTGGATTTTTGAAGGACCAAATTATCAACAAACCAACAAACGTGGGACTTTAAAGGATATTTTTGAAGGATTAATGGACCAACAAATATGGATTTTTAACGAACATTTTTCAAAGACCAAATGATTAACAAACATGGATTTTTGAAGGGCCATGGGAGGAACAAGCATGGATTGTTGAAGGACCAAAGGACGTGGATTTTTGAAGGACCAAATGATCAACAAACGTGGATGTTCGAAGGACCATGTGACCAACAAACATGGATTGTTAAAGGGCCAAAGAACCAACAAACGTGGATTTTTGAAGAACAAAAGGTGCAGTAAATGTGGAATTTTAAAAAATATTCTTGAAGGACCCAAGGACCAACAAACGTGGATTATTGAAGGACCCAAGGACCAGCAAACGTGGATTTTTGAAGGATCAAAGGACCCACAAACGTATATTTTCAAAGAACAAGCGTATGTTTTTGAAGGACCAACATACGTGGATTTTTGAAGGATCAAAGGACCAGCAAACATGGATTTTTAAAACATTTTCCAAAGATGAAAAGCTCACCAGAAGGGTATTTTTTACAGAATAATTTTGGTGGACAAAAGCAACTACAAACGTGGAACAAAAGTGAATTTTTAAAGAAAAATTTTAAAGAACCAAAAGGTTTTATACGGGTTATTTATACCCTTAGTCATATTGCTTGTATATATCAAAACGTGTCTCATTTTAGACCCTAGGTATCTTTGGGCCAAATCCGTTTCAGGACGTTTGGAGTCGATTTAGCGATGTCCGTCCGTCTGTTTCTCTGTCTGGCTGGCTGGTGCGCACGATAACTCTCGGAGGGCGTATTCGATATGACCCAAACTTAGAACATCATTATATTATTAGCAAACTTAGATCGGGTTTGAAGATGGGAAACATTGGTTCACTCCTTCTGGTACCTCCCTCACAGAAAAAAACGTATATTTTTAAGGGACCAAAGGAGCATTAAATATGGATTTTTAAAGAACATTCTTGAAGGGCCAAAGGACCAACAAACGAGGTTTTACGAACATTTTTCAAAGACCAAATGATCAACAAACGTAGATTTTCAAAGTACCATGGGACCAACAAACATGGATTGTTGAAGGGCCAAAGGACCAACAAACTTTGATTTTTGAAGGACAAAATGTGCATTAAATGTGGAATTTTAATGAATATTTTTGAAGGACCCAAGGTCCATCAGACGTGGATTTTTAAAGGAGCAAAGGACCCACAAACGTATATTTTTAAAGGACCAATAGATAAACGTATATTTTTGAAGGACCAGAAACGTGGATTTTTGTAGGACCAACAAAAGTGGATTTTTGAAAGACCAAAGGACCAACAAACTTGTATTGTTGAAGGACCAATAAAAGTGGACTTTTGAAAGACAAAGGGAGTATTAAATGTAGAATTTTAAAGAATATTCTTAAAGGACTCAAGGACCAACAAACGTGGATTTTTGAAGGACCAAATGATCAGCAAACGTGGATTTTTGAAGGACCCAAGGACAAAAACGTGAAATTTTGAAGGACCAAGGGACCCACAAACGTATATTTTTAAAGGACAAACGTATATTTTTGGAAGAACCAACAAACGTGGATTTTTGAAGGATCAAAGGACCAACAAACGTATGATTTTAAAGAATATTTTTGAGGGATCAAAGAACCAACAAACATGGATTTTTAACGAACATTTTTCAAAGACCAAATGATCAACAAACATGGATTTTCAAAGAACATTTCTGAAAAGGTCAACAAATAGGCATTTTTAGAGAATAATTTTGGTGGACAAATGGACTTGCAAACGTGGAACAAAAGTGAATTTTTAAAGAAAATTTTGAAAGACCAAGAAGGTTTATAATTTTTGAAGGATGAAAGGACCTACAACCAACTAGTTTTTATAAAGAACACTTTTTTGACCCCATATGGCTTGAGAGGGTATATATCAAAACGTGTCTCATTTTATACCCTAGATCTCTTTGGGCCAAATCCGTTTCAGAACATTTGGAGTCGATCTAGCAATGTCCGTCCGTCTGTTTCTCTGTCTGGCTGGCTGGTGCGCACGATAACTCTCGAAAGGTGTATCCGATTTGACTTAAACTTAGAACATCATTATATTATTAGCAAACTTAGATCGGGTTCGAAGATTAGAAATATCGGTTCACTCCTTCTGGTATGTCCCTCACAAAAGGTGAAAATTTTCAAAACAATATATATTTTACTGCACAGAAAGTGAAAGGATAATCCGATTTTAATATTTGTATTAGTGCAACGTCGAGTGAGAAAATGGACAATATCGGTCTACTCCATCGAGTACCTCCCCCACAAAGGGTCAACATTTTGAATATCCACAAGCTCATAAAACGCGAAATTAACATACGATTCCATTCAGACTTGATACATCTCAATATTTCCATCAAAACAAGATCTGATACAAAGATGGTTGAAATTTGACCACTCCTACTGGTACCCCTTCCCCACAACGGGTCGACATTTTGAATAACCAAAACGATCACAAAATCCGAAATAAGCATGCGGTTTTCTTCAAATTACACACATGACAATATTTTTATTAACCCAACGTCTGGTATTAATATGGGATATTTTGGTCCACTCCTTCTAGTATCTCCCCCACAAAGGTACAAAATTTTGAGCAAGATCTGTTATAAAGATCATATTGGACCATTTCTTTTGGTTCTGAGAAAAACAAAACTCTCAAAGAAAGAGAAATAAGCATCCAGCTCTCTTCAAATATCAAACATATAAAAATTTTTGCTAACGCCAGACCTGCTGTGTAGATGATATATATCTGCGAACCACTTCTGGTACCTCACCCACAAAGGGCCAACATTGTCAATATTGTTATCTGTCAGCGATTCTCTACAACATGCTACATCTGAATATTTGTCTTAACCAGAAATCTGATATGAATAATTTATCGGAATTTATGATTTCACATAAAATTGGATATAAATATTCGATTTCCTTAAAATTTTGAACATACCAATATTTTTATCTGTATTAGATGAAGTATATGTCTGTTACCTCACGCATATTTCCACATTTTCCAAAAATTTGCACATATCTGATATAAAGTAAAGGGAGAAGTCGATATAGTCCACATCTGACACGTTGTAATATTTATTTTAGTCTTAGGTCAGATATTCTCCAACGGCATCGGAACCTAGGGTTAACAATTTGAATAATCATAACTCAAGGCTAATACTATTTTATTTGTTTTTTTAGTTTTTTTTTTTTTTTTTGAAATTTTTGGAAGTCCTTTTAAAATAAGCTATTTTTATGGCGATATTTCGGACTTTTTCAAGAGGCCACTTGGTTGGCTCTATAAAGCATTTTTATCTGCTTTAGGATGTCGTTTTAGAAGAAGAGAATCCTCAGGTGCAGCATTTTGTCTTCCACTGAAGGTTGATCTCTTCCAGACAGCACTTTTGAATTTCTCTAGAAAGATCCTTAATTCTCAATAAAAAAAGACATTTGATTTTTTATAGAAAACCGTTTAACCTTCAAAATACCTTCTTCAGAAATACTTTTTTTTATAAGAACCAAACGATTTTCTAAGGAAAACCGAAGGTCTAATTTTTAATTAAGACCAACGTCTTCCTATGAATGAGCGAAGGTACATTCTGAAGGATATCACAATGTCTTTCAAAAAAAAAATTATATCGTTTCATTAGGTTCTGTTTAGAATAATCGCTTGATCCTTTTTACGACAATTTTTGGTCCTTTTCAGAAAGAGGCAGCTGCTCTTCGTTAGTAACAACTTTTGGACATCATATAAAGAAAATTATAGGTCTTTCTCAAAGATAAAATGCTCTTGGTCTGTAAGCACCCTCAGAAAGGACTTTTGGTTTTCTTCAAGAAATAGGTTTTGCCCTATTCCGGAAAAAAAAACTTTTGCCTTCTTCAGAGAGATCTTTTACTATTGCTGTAAAAAAATCCTTGCAATGGACAGTGTTGTATTTTGGTACCAAATTTCAAATCCTGATTGGCATCCCTTGGCCACCTCGATGAGTGCATGCATGCCTGTGCTTACTCTGTTGCACATTTTGTATTTTACATGTCTTCGACATTATAGTTGTTGTCATCTTCAGCATCGACATCGGCAGCAATGCAAATGCTCCTCCGATGGGGTCAGGGTATTATAAATCTATATCGGATACAACACAAACTAATGTTGTTGTTGTTCGTTTCATTGTTGTTGTTAGAGTAAACATAATATATTGCCATTAGGGATTTGGATGCTGCTGTTCACATCACTGCCGGGCTGCAGTGTTTTACAGCCACCCGGCTTTAGCTTCGTTTGGTGTTTTGTTTATTTTCTTTTTCAGATTTTTCGTTCAGAAATTCTTGTCTATTTTAATAATTCCCGAGTTATTGCCGCTGGTTGTTTCTGGCGGCGTGGCTGACTGGCTGGCTGGTTGGCTGACACAAATGCCGTGGAATAGTCCGTTGATGACGTGTTCGTGTAAAAATGTTCTCATTTAGGATAACACCGGGGAAATTGTCTAAAGCTTTTTTTCTTGGCTGGGAGGAGATTCTTGTGTTGTGCTGGGTGGATGGTTGGCAGGCTGTGCCTTCTAGTCGAGGAAGTGAATTCTTGGGGAGGTTATTAAATTGAAGCCTGGATCCATGATAGTTTTATATGTCGATTTTGTTAATTCTTTTTAAAGATACAATAATATAATATGTATGGGAAAATATATGGGGGGAAGGAACACTTATCCTCCAGGATATTTAAAATTATTATATTATTTAAAAAATCCTGAGGCGAAGATATATCTTGCAATAACTTTTCTAAAACAAAAGGAGACAACGGATGTGAGAGTGGAATTGCTAACACTTACCCATACCAGTGACGAATCATCAAAAAGACCACACCTACCTGCAATTAGATTAAAAGGATTATGAAAATATTAAGAGAATGAAAGAAAATGAAGAATTCTTGTTTGCATTTTTAAGAAGTGTTTGTTTCAGAAGTCCTGATTAACATCCTAGGGGGTTTTTTTGGAATGATTTTGATGATCAAGCAGATATTATATATTTGATACTTGTATGGACTTCTAGAGATGGAGGACCATATATAGGCTTATTTTATGTATAAGCCCTCAGTCATATGGCTACAAAGGGTATATATAATTTGATACGGCCAAAACGATATAACGTTTTTAGACCCTAGGTCTCCCTGAACCAAATTCGTTTAATTTTGAGTCGATCTAGTGGTGTCCGTCCGACTGTCTCACGATAACTCTCGAAGGTAGTGCCGATTAGGTCCAAACTTTGTATACCGTAATATTATTGTCAAACTTAGATCGAGTTCGGAGATGGGCAATATCAGTCCACTACTGCTGGTACCTCCCCCACAAAAGTTCAACATTTTGGCAGGATATAAGTTACCCTATAGAACAAGAAAGAATCATCCAATTTTGGGTAAAATTTGCAAATCTTAATATATTTATCCGTGCTAGGTAAAGTGCGAACACGGACAATATCGGCCCACTCCATCCAGTACCTCCCCCACAACGGGCAACAATTTAGAATAATCATGAATCTCCTAAAACATGAAACGAGTATCCGATTTTTCTCAAACTCGGCACATCTCAATATTTATATCAACACAGGATCTGGTGTTTAAATGAAATATATTGGTCTACTCCTGATTGGACCTCCCCTCCCCCACAACGGGTGAAATTTTTGAATAATTATACATCTCAGAAAATTCGATTTAAGCACCCGGTTCTATTCAAAATTCACACATTCCAATATTTTTAAAATACCTGATGTTTAGATAAAATATATCGGACCAATCCTTCCGGTGCCTTCCCCAAACGGGTCAAAATTTTGAACAATTATGAAGGCCATAAAATGCGAAATAAGCATCCGATTTCTCTCAACATTCCAATATTTTTATCAACTTAGAAGCTGGTGTTAATATGGAATATATAGGTCTACTCCTTTTGGTACTTCCCCCCACAAGGGGTAAATTTTTGAATAACTATGAAGCTCATAAAACGTTAAATAAGAATCGGATTCTTCTCAAACTTGGTACATCCTAATATTTCCACAAACACAAGATTTAGTAGGGAAATGTGATATATCTGACTACTCCTCCTGGTAACTCCTCTACAAAGGGTCAACATTTTAAATGATTATAGCCTCTATAAATGTAATATATATGAGACCGATTGTTTTCAGGTTTTGCACATCTAAATATTTTTGCCAACACAAGATCGGGTATGAAGATAAAATATATCGTATCACTCTTTATGGTACCTTCCCCACAAAGGGTCAAAATTTCGAATAATTATAACTCTCAGATAATGCCAAATAAGCACATGATTATCCTCGAATTTTACACATTCCAATATTTTTATTAAAAAACTATCTGGCGAGAATAACGAATACATCCGTCCACTTGTCCTAGTACCTTGCCCACAACGGAATAAAAATCGTAAAATCGCAAAAATGGCTCGCGAGCTGAACATATTGCAATATTCCATTCGGCAAATATTAAAAAATGAGCTCAATGAAAGCCATTGAAATTCCAAGAAGTACAAGAATAGCAAAGAGTCGCTTCGCTTGGCCGAAAGTGTTGAACTACGGAATTTGGTTTTCTCCGATGAGAAAACATTCGTTGTCCAGCAGTTTGTAAACAAACAAAATGATCGTGTTTATATGCCAAAGAGGTCAGCTGAAAATGTGCACCTTCGGTTGGCCACCAGAACTCAAGCGCCGGCTATGGTGATGGTGTGGGCCGCCATAACAGCCGATGGTCGCTCTCCGCTCGTATTAATCGACCGTGGCATCAGAATAAATGCCGAATATTATTGCGAACATTTTCTTGAGGGTGTATTAAAGCCTTGGGCACGCAAACATTTTGGCCGCAGACCTTGGACATTCCAACAAGACTCTGCACCATCGCACTCAGCAAGCGCCATCCAAGAATGGTTACAAAATGAAGTTCCTCGCTTTATTTCCAGTGCATAATGCCCACCAAAATCTCCGGATGACAATCCGTTGGTCTATTGTGTCGGGAGTATTTTAGAAAGCAAGGTTGGCACTAAAAAATACCAAAGTGTCAATCACCTCAAGCAAGCACTTCACGGGGAATGGCCCAAAATACCACAGAGCAACATTCGGGTAGCGTGTGACGGTTTCATTGGCCAAAGGTGAGCAATTCGAACAAATCTAAACTTATTCTAAAATTTGATTCTATTTCCGAAAGTTTTTGCGTTCATTCAATAAACTTAAAAACAGTAACAAGTTAAAAAGCTGTAAGATCTCCCGGGCCCAACTTTGAATACCCTACACCATTTGGAACGAATTTAGAAATTTTCAAAAGATTAAATCCTTAAAAGATTCTGTTAAAATTTTAAAAATACCGAATATAACCGTTATATTGGGGTCTATATGACATGGACCTACATAGGCATTGTTTGTCATAAGCCGTTACTATATTCAAATTCGAAGCTTGAAATAAACGGTGAATAATGTAACTAAAATCATCAAAATATCGTATATAGGGAGGTAGGTAACGTTATATCGGAACTGTACGAAGACCTGGACCAGCATAGGCAATTTTGTGTCATAGGCTTTAGCATCCATTACGAACTTCAAATACGACATCTCAAACAATTACGGTGAGTATTGTACCTAAACTCGTCAAAATACCGGATATAAGGATGTACTGATATATGGCGCCTGTACGAGATCCTGGACCTGGATATAGACAATTTTCTGTCACAGACTGTAGTTCCCATTACGAAGTCTACATTCGTAATTTGAAACAATTCCGGTGAATAATGACGCTGAAATCATCAAAATGCCGTATATATAGAGAGGTAAAGTTATATCGGAGTTGTGCGAAGACCTGGCCCAGCATAGACAATTTTGTGTCATAGGCTATAGCATCCATTACGAACTTGAAATACCAAATTTGAAACAATTCCGGTGAATAATGTCGTTAAAATCATCAAAATACCGAATATCAGGAGGTACCGTTATATGGGGGCTATATGAAAACGTGGACCTACATGGCCCATTTACGAAATTAACCTGCCTACTGGAAAAATAAACATGTGTGAAAAATCTTAACCTTCTATCTCAATTCATTCGAAAGATAGTGTGATTACAATAGACGGACGGACAGACAGACAGACGAACAGACTTAGAATTTTACGCTGATCAAGAATAAATATACTTTGTTGGGTCTGACATGAGTATGTCGAGGAGTTACAAACGGAATGACAAAGTAAATATACCCTCCATACTATGGTGGAGGGCATAACAATTATGGCGTTTTACTTTGTTGCAGTTTTTATACCCTCCACCTTGGAAAGGAGGGTATATTAACTTTGTCATTCTGTTTGTAACATCCTTAAATATTTGTCGTAGACCCCATAAAGTATAGATATTCATAATCAGCACAAAATTCTAAGTCGATTTAACGATGTCCGTTTGTCTGTCCCTCTGTCTGTCCGTCTGTTGAAATCACGATACAGCCCACATTATTTGACGTAGAGCGTCAAAATTTAGCAGAGCAATTTTTATTGTGTCTTGGATGGTTGGTATTGAAAATGAGATATATCGGTCCACGTTCTGGTATAGTCCCCATATAACGGTACCTCCCGATATTCGGTATTTTGATGATTTATGACACATTTTTTCACGGATTTGTCTGAAAATTTGTAGGTCATAACGAGTCCCTGTGCCTGTGGCAAAACATTGCATGTGTAGGTCCACTTTTTGGTATAGCCCCCATATAAAGGTACCTCCCGATATTCGGTATTTTGATTATTTTTGCCACATTTTTTCACAGATTTGTTTAAAAATTGGTATTTGTTGGTCATAATGGGTTCCAGCTCCGGTGGCGAAACATTGCATGTATAGGTCCACGTTTTGGTATAGCCCCCATATAACGGTACCTTCCGATATTCGGTATGTTGATGGTATTTACCACATTTTTTCACTGATTTGTATTAAATATTGTATATGTGGGCCAGAATGGGTCCCAGTTCGTGTGGCGAAACATTGTATGTATAGGTTCACGTTTTGGTATAGTCCCCATATAACGGTACCTTCCAATGTTCGGTATTTTGATGATTTTTGACACATTTCTTCACGGATATGTCTAAAAATTGGTAGTTGTAGATCATAATGGGTCCATTTCGTGCGGCGAGTCATTGTAATTATAGGTCCACGTTTTGGTATAGCCCCCATATAACGGTACCTCCCGATATTCGGCATTTTAGTGGTTTTTGCCACATTTCTCCTAATGTTTCCTTTACCCTAAGGTGGAGGGTATTAAGAGTTTGGCTCGGACGAACTTACCCTACACCACAAGGTGGTCAGGGTATTATGTCTTTGTGCATTTGTTTGTAACAGGCAAAAGGAAACGAGATAGACCCATAGTTCCTTTTGATGATCTGCATAGAATCACATTTTGAGTTGATTTATGCATGTCCGTCCGTCCGTCTGTCAATGTATTTTTGTAAACAAAGTACAGTTCGCATTTATTGTCCTATCCAGATGAAATTTTGCACAAATCATTTGTTTGGCCCAAGGACGAAACCTATTGAAATTGGAGATAATCGGTCAAAATTTAGATATAGCTCCCATATATATCTTCGTCCGATATGCCTTTTATTGTGCACCAAACGTGTAATATCAGCCCAAATAGTATGGAATTTTGCACGTACGATCAGATTGGACCTGAAAATAAGTATGCCAAATGTGATCGAAATCGGTTCAGATATAGATATAGCTATAGCTCCCATATGTATTGTTCATCCGATTTGTTATTTTTGTCCTCCGCAGCCATAAAATTCCATCTGTAACAACAATATTTAGGGAAATATATCAAATGTAGCTCAGAAATACCTTTGCTAAATTTTATCAAGATCGGTTCAGATTTGGATATAGCTCCCATATATAACTTCGTCCGATTTACCTTTAATTGTGCACCAAACGTGTAATATCAGCCCAAATAGTATGAAATTTGGCACATACGACCGAATTGAGTCTAGAAGCTAGTATGTCAAATTTGGTGCAGATCGGTTCAGATATAGCATATATACTGTTCATCCGATTTGTTATATTTTTTACCCACAGCCGTAATATGCACTCCATAACAACGATATTGAGGGAAATATATCAAATACAGCTCAGAAATATCTTTGCCAAATTTTATCGAGATTGGTTCCGATTTGGATATAGCTCTCATATATATTTTTATCCGATTTCAAATTAATTGTGCACCAAATGGGCAATACAAGTCCGAATTAAAATGATACAAATGCTTCGGCATATTTTGTCCTTTGAACTTTAAATTATAATTATAATCATAGCGTGTATGATTGAATTCTCCCATAAGAACTTTTAATTGTCATGCGCAGCTATACTAAATTAGCAAAGTGGTGTAGCGTATCATAAAGTCGGCCCGCCCGTCTTTAAGACTTTCTTTACTTGTTTTTACTTGTTTTATCTCGTCCCGTATTTCGAATTACATCTGAAAATGGTGTAGTGCGTTGCTGTTTACTCTAGGAATAATTGGATTTGTCTGATGAGTTAAAAAAAATGATAAATGAATGATAATACTGTCTAAAAAATCCACCTGTATTATCAGATACTATTTTCATTTACTCATCAGACAAATGGAGCTGTTCGTAGAATCTGTGACTAAAATATTCAAAATAAACACCACCGCATTAGACATATTCTCCTCGCATGCTTCATACTAAAAATATGATTCAAAATTCCTAGAATCATCCATTTGTCGGAATGAAGCACCCCACACACCACAAAAGTCATAACTTCAAATGACGACACTAATTAACACAAAGAATTAGTTTAGTAATCGCTGAGTAAATATTCTGAAAGGTAAATGAGTACCCATGATTTCCAAAACAGTTTTCATGGCCGAAAAACTTAACTAAGCAAATATTACAAGTTCATTCTTACCACCTCCCCCTACTTCCTTCCAACTAACAAAGAATCAACAATAAAGATGGAAATATAATCATCACATTTCATAACTTCCATAACGAGTTTTTTTCTCTTTTTTATTTAATTTTACTAACAAAGTCAAGTTTGTGTGTTTGGGTGGATGGAAATGAAATTATCTTCGGAATATTGTTTACCAGAAGTTGTTGGTGTTGTTGTTGTTGTTGGCAAGTTATCTAATGGAGATATTCTGGCATGTAAAATGATGAACAACGAACACTACAGATGAATTGGAGTATGTAAACAGAGTGTTATGGGTTTTCAACCAAAGGAGAATATAATTTTTATACCCTCTACCATACTATGGAGGGTATATTAACTTTGTCATTCCGCTGTAACTCCTCGAAATACTCATGTCAGACCCAACAAAGTATATATATTCTTGATCAGCTTAAAATTCTAAGTCGATTTAGCGGTGTCCGTCTGTCTGTCACGAATCACGCTATCTTTCGAACGAATTGAGGTGGAAGGCTAAAATTTTGCACACATGTTTGCTTAGCCAGTAGGCAGGTTAAGTTCGTAAATGGGCCATGTAGGTCCACGTTTTCATATAGCCCCCATATAACAGTACTTCTCGATAGTCGGTATTTTGATGATTTTTGATTTTACTACAGCCTAAGACAGAAAATGAGCCATGTAGGTCCACGTCTTCGTATAGCCCCCGTATAACGGTACCTGCCGATATTCGGTATTTTGATGATTTTAGCGACATTATTCACCAGAATTGTTTAAAATTTGGCATTTGAAGTTCGAAATGGATACTACAGCCTATGACAGATGATGATTTTAGCGACATTATTCACCAGAATTGTTTAAAATTTGGCATTTGAAGTTCGAAATGGATACTACAGCCTATGACAGAAAATTGTCTGTGCAGATCCACGTCTTCGTATAGCCCCTATATAACAGTGCCTCCCGATATTCGGTATTTTGATGATTTTAGAGACATTATGCACTGGAATTGGTTCAATTTTGGTATTTGAAGTTCATAATGGATACTACAGTCCAAGACAGAAAATTTTCTGTGCAGGTCCACGTTTTCGTATAGCCCCCGTATAACGGTACCTCCCAATATTCGGTATTTTGATGATTTTAGAGACATTATTTCTCCGGAATTGTTGCAAATTTGGTATTTGAAGTTCGAAATGGGTACTACAGCCTAATACAGAAAATGAGCCATATAGGTCCACGTCTTCGTATAGTCCCCATATAACAGTACCTCCCGATATTCGGTATTTTGATGATTTTAGCGACATTATTAAACGGAATTGTTTCAATTTTGGTAGGTGAAGTACGTAATGGATACTACAGCCTATGACAGAAAATTGTATGTGCAGGTCCACGTCTTCGTATAGCCCCCATATAACGGTACCTCCCAATATTCGGTATTTTGATGATTTTAGCGTCATTATTCACCGGAATTGTTTCACATTTCGTATTGAGAGTTCGTAGTGGGAACTACAGTCTGTGACAAAAAATTATATATGCAGGTCCACGCCTTCGTATAGGCCCAAATATATCGGTCCCTCCCTATATTCGGAATTTTGACGATTTTAGGTACAATACCCACCGAAATTGTTTAAGTTGCCGTATTTGACGTTCGTAATGGATGCCATGGCCTGTGACAGAAAATTCTCTATGCAGGTCCAGGTCTTCGCACAGCTCCGATATAACGGTACCTCCCTATATACGGCATTTTGATGATTTTAGCAACATTATTCACCGTTTATTTCAAGTTTCGAATTTGAATATGGTAATGGCTTATGACATACAATGCCTATGTAGGTCCCCGTCGTATAGACCCCAATATAAGGGCTATATTCGGTATTTTTAACATTTTAACAGCATTTGTAAGGATTTTATTTTCTGAAAATTTTCAAATTCGTTGCAAATGGTGGAAGGTATTAAAAGTTCGGTCCGGTCGAACTTACTGCTTTTTAACTTGTTAGTGTTGGTGTATCAAAAAAAAAATACTTTTTCAATATCCACAGTCTAAAGGGTCTTGAAAAACATATAATAAAATATAATTTTTAATAAAAAAAAAATAACAACCCAAGTTTATGAACTTCCCTAACATTTTTTAGAACCTCCACAATTTAACAGCCCTAGCCAGTAAAGAAAGCCTAAAAGTCGGGCGTGACCGACTTTATGATACCATGCACCCTTTATTTGGTAGAGCTTCATATAACAAATTAAAAAATATGACAAATAAAAAGGTATAACAAAGCGGATGAACTATATCATATATACAGGGTGAGATAAAAACACTGCAACAAAGTCATACACCATAATTTCTATTTTTTTTTTAAATTTATTGAATATAAGCAACAAATGTCGGAAATAGCATCAAATTTTGAAATAAGTTTAGATTTGTTCGAATTGGTCACCTTTGACACGAATTGTGGCCTTGAAACGGCCAATGAAATCGTCACACGCCGCCCGAATGTTGCTCTGCGGTATTTTGGTCCATTCCCTGCGAAGCGCTTGCTTGAGGTGATCGACACTTTTTTAGTGCCAACCTTGCTTTCCAAAATACTCCAGACACAATAGTCTAACGGATTCGTATCCGGAGATTTTGGGGGCCATTGTGCGCTGATAATAAAGCGAGGAACCTCATTTTGTAACCATTCTTGGGTGGCGCGAGCTGAGTGCAATGATGCTGAGTCCTGTTGGAATGTCCAAGATCTGCGGCCAAAACGTTTGCGCGCCCAAAGCTTTAATACACCCTCCAGAATATTTTCGCGATAGTATTCGGCTATAATTCTGATACCACGGTCGATTAATACGAGCAGAGAGCGACCGTCGTTTGTTATGGCGGCCCATAGCATCACCATGGCCGGCGCTTTAGTTCTGGTGGCCAACCGAAGGTGCAAATTTTCAGCTGACCTCTTTGGCAAGTAAACGCGATCATATACTTTGTTCACAAACTGCGGGACAACGAATTTTTTCTCATCGGAGAAAACCAAATTCGGCAGTTCACCACTTTCGGCCAAGCGACGCAACTCTTCAGATCTTTTAAGTCTATTTTCTTTCTGTTGCGATGTAAGTTCTTGCACTTTTGGGAACGGCTTTACACCGAGCTCATTTTTCAATATATCGATCAAATCGCTTCATTTCTTTTCGAACCATTTCTGCTGATGTTGCTGTTTTCTTCCGTCCACTTCCTTGACATATGTCGGGCTACGCTACCAGTATCACGGTAACGAGTGATGGTACGAGCCACAAAAGATTTATTCACATTTAAATGCTGGAGTGCTCTAACGATAGCCACTTGTGGTTTTCCAGCCAAATATAAAGAAATCACACTATCGCGCTTGAATTCCATCACGAATAACTTTTTTTCTAAAAAATTCTCACCAAAATGCTTTTGTACGCTTGTAAGCAATATAATGAGCGGTCACTGAAATAATTTTAACAGCTGTCGGAGGAGTGGCTTATGAGTGACACCAGTCTGAAGTTGGTTGCAGTCTTTTCATCTCACCTTGTATGCCCTCTGTAGCTATCTAAATCCACATTTATGGCTTTGATAGATAAAGCCACGTTTGTGTTGGGCCTTAAAAATTATTTTATTAAAAAAATCCACGTTTGTGGTGGGTCTTGAAAACATATTTTTTTGGAAATCCACCTTTGCGGTAAACCTTGAAAATTTTTTTTGAAATATCTCCGATTACAGCTCGGACAGCCCTTGAAAAAATATTTATAAAAAATCCACGTTTGTGGTGGAGTTTGAAAATTATTATTATTATTATTATAATTTTTTTATTTATTTATTTATTTATTTTTTTTTTTTTTTTTTTTTTGAAAACCCATGGTTATGGCAAACCCTAAAAAATATTTCCAAAAATCCAAGTTTTGAGGCTTTGATAGGCCTAGAAAAATCCTCACTTGCAACAGCTTTATTGGTCCTTTATAAATTATCTCGCAATCTTTCCACACGACTTCCTCAAATACTACCTTTGATTAAAATCTCCTCGGCGGTTAATGTTTACAACTCAAGAGTCATTGTCGGTGATGTTGTTGTTGTTGCTTTAATTCGCCGTATTGCCATCAATCTTTACATTTAATTTCAAATTCTCTCTTTGATAAGCCAAACACGTACCACCCGGTTCTATATATCCCAACTGCTACGACAAGAAGGCAAACTAGAAGAGAAGGGAAGGGAAGGAGCTCCCAAGCAGCATTTCCAAGTAGATACAATTTTTTCTTTATTTCGCGATTAGAAAAGAATTATAATTTATGAACTGATGTTAGAGCGTTGTTGGTGGTGCGCCGTGCATTGCGCTACACTCTTTGTCATCGACTCTTCTGCGTCACTCTTTGACGACATGCTGCCGTTTTATTAGTTTGCCGCCTTAATTGCAAAGGTATCCGGGATGAGGAGTTGAGTGGAGCAGCGCGCCCCACTAATTCAGATAGAGGAACATTTCCATCGATGTTTACTTTTCTTGAGTCGGGGAGGGAAAAAAAAAGAAATTCTATTTTCACAGCCAGCTAGGCAAACAGTCAGCCAGGCTGTCAAGAATCCATTGGGCAAGCGTGTGGCAAGATGCCATCACGGCGGGTCCGTCCGGTCCGTCTTCGTCTCCGTTCATAGAACACCAGAAAGAAAGTCAAGTGGCACGAGAGTTGTTTAAGCGAGGCGAGCTGTGTTGGTGTCGTTGTCTTGGAGTTGTTGCTGCCGTCCGTCCGCCTGTCGGTTCGCGATAGTATTCGGCTATAATTCTGATACCACGGTCGATTAATACGAGCAGAGAGCGACCGTCGTTTGTTATGGCGGCCCATAGCATCACCATGGCCGGCGCTTTAGTTCTGGTGGCCAACCGAAGGTGCAAATTTTCAGCTGACCTCTTTGGCAAGTAAACGCGATCATATACTTTGTTCACAAACTGCGGGACAACGAATTTTTTCTCATCGGAGAAAACCAAATTCGGCAGTTCACCACTTTCGGCCAAGCGACGCAACTCTTCAGATCTTTTAAGTCTATTTTCTTTCTGTTGCGATGTAAGTTCTTGCACTTTTGGGAACGGCTTTACACCGAGCTCATTTTTCAATATATCGATCAAATCGCTTCATTTCTTTTCGAACCATTTCTGCTGATGTTGCTGTTTTCTTCCGTCCACTTCCTTGACATATGTCGGGCTACGCTACCAGTATCACGGTAACGAGTGATGGTACGAGCCACAAAAGATTTATTCACATTTAAATGCTGGAGTGCTCTAACGATAGCCACTTGTGGTTTTCCAGCCAAATATAAAGAAATCACACTATCGCGCTTGAATTCCATCACGAATAACTTTTTTTCTAAAAAATTCTCACCAAAATGCTTTTGTACGCTTGTAAGCAATATAATGAGCGGTCACTGAAATAATTTTAACAGCTGTCGGAGGAGTGGCTTATGAGTGACACCAGTCTGAAGTTGGTTGCAGTCTTTTCATCTCACCTTGTATGCCCTCTGTAGCTATCTAAATCCACATTTATGGCTTTGATAGATAAAGCCACGTTTGTGTTGGGCCTTAAAAATTATTTTATTAAAAAAATCCACGTTTGTGGTGGGTCTTGAAAACATATTTTTTTGGAAATCCACCTTTGCGGTAAACCTTGAAAATTTTTTTTGAAATATCTCCGATTACAGCTCGGACAGCCCTTGAAAAAATATTTATAAAAAATCCACGTTTGTGGTGGAGTTTGAAAATTATTATTATTATTATTATAATTTTTTTATTTATTTATTTATTTATTTATTTTTTTTTTTTTTTTTTTTGAAAACCCATGGTTATGGCAAACCCTAAAAAATATTTCCAAAAATCCAAGTTTTGAGGCTTTGATAGGCCTAGAAAAATCCTCACTTGCAACAGCTTTATTGGTCCTTTATAAATTATCTCGCAATCTTTCCACACGACTTCCTCAAATACTACCTTTGATTAAAATCTCCTCGGCGGTTAATGTTTACAACTCAAGAGTCATTGTCGGTGATGTTGTTGTTGTTGCTTTAATTCGCCGTATTGCCATCAATCTTTACATTTAATTTCAAATTCTCTCTTTGATAAGCCAAACACGTACCACCCGGTTCTATATATCCCAACTGCTACGACAAGAAGGCAAACTAGAAGAGAAGGGAAGGGAAGGAGCTCCCAAGCAGCATTTCCAAGTAGATACAATTTTTTCTTTATTTCGCGATTAGAAAAGAATTATAATTTATGAACTGATGTTAGAGCGTTGTTGGTGGTGCGCCGTGCATTGCGCTACACTCTTTGTCATCGACTCTTCTGCGTCACTCTTTGACGACATGCTGCCGTTTTATTAGTTTGCCGCCTTAATTGCAAAGGTATCCGGGATGAGGAGTTGAGTGGAGCAGCGCGCCCCACTAATTCAGATAGAGGAACATTTCCATCGATGTTTACTTTTCTTGAGTCGGGGAGGGAAAAAAAAAGAAATTCTATTTTCACAGCCAGCTAGGCAAACAGTCAGCCAGGCTGTCAAGAATCCATTGGGCAAGCGTGTGGCAAGATGCCATCACGGCGGGTCCGTCCGGTCCGTCTTCGTCTCCGTTCATAGAACACCAGAAAGAAAGTCAAGTGGCACGAGAGTTGTTTAAGCGAGGCGAGCTGTGTTGGTGTCGTTGTCTTGGAGTTGTTGCTGCCGTCCGTCCGCCTGTCGGTCGGTTTTGTTTGAATAATGAGAATGACGATAATTTTTAATTGTACTTCTTTGGTTGTACTTCTCCTAGCTTGTTCTTCTTCGGCTTCTATGTTTTTGTCACTTTTCTATTTTGGTCTCGTTGCAATGTTTCTCGCGCGGCAAGTGAGCCTTGAAGGGAGTGGGTGGGGGGCATGCAGTTGTTGCTTGCCCCAGTTGTTGCAGCTTCTTTGATGGCGCACATTGTTTGTTCGCCTGTGGATGAAGATGAGGAAGATGAGCCCAATGATGATGACAATGATGCTGCAGCTGCTGATGATGATGACGTTGGGTTGTTTGGTTTGGTTGTCATTGTCTCGAGTTGTGTCTTTAAACTCATTAGCAGCCGCAACAATAACAATAACAACCCAAATTTTCTACTCGTACTTCTACGAAAAACAAATACTTAAGTTCACCACTTAAGAGCGTAGTGCCAGTACTTGTTTATCGTTGTTGTTACTGTTGTTGTTGTGGTATTTTTCCAACTATACTTTGTTATCCATTTTCTGTAAAAGTCATTTGTGACCTTCTTACTTCCTGAAACATAAGTAGTTCTGCGTTCTTTTCGGCTGGTACATAAGTAGTTTTCTTATTCGCTTTTTATTTTTGGTCAGGGGGGAGGAAGGAAATTAGAGTAATTATTGAAACCAAAGCAACACTAATAAAATATTAAAAAAATCGAGACTTGATAAATTTTTTTATTATTACCAATTTAATCAAAACAAGAAATTTTCGGTAGAGAGAAGACCACTTAAGACATGCTTCAGACATATGGATGAAAGATGCGACCCTTTAATGAGAAGAGCCATAATCGTCAATTTCAAAAAAATGTATTTTCATATCCTACTACGGCCATATTCGTGGATTTCTAAGCAATAGTTTTCAAGACCTTTTTTATTTTTAATTTCTTTTTTTTTTTTTTAAATACTTTTTACGGCATGTCAGACTAATAAACGTGGATTTTTTGTAAAATATTTTTTCAAGACCTTAAATAAACGTGAATTTTTTTAAAATATTTTTTAAAGACCTTAAATAAAAGTTGATTTTTTTAATATTTTTTCAAGATCTCAAATTATTATTTTTTTTTTAATATTTACCTTAAATAAATGTGAATTTTTTAAAATATTTTTTCAAGACCTAATTTAAACGTGGATTTTTTAAAAATATTCTTTGAAGTCCTAATTTAAACATGGATTTTTTTAAAATATTTTTTTCAAGTCCTAAATTAAACGTGGACTTTTTTAAAAATATTTTTTCAAGTCCTAAATTAAACGTGGACTTTTTTAAAAATATTTTTTCAAGTCCTAACTTAAACGCGGATTTTTTTAAAAATATTTTTTCAAGTCCTACTTTAAACGTGGATTTTTTAAAAAATATTTTTTCAAGTCCTAATTTAAACGTGGATTTTTTAAAAATATTTTTTCAAGTCCTAATTTAAACGTGGATTTTTAAAAAATATTTTTTCAAGTCCTAATTTAAACGTGGATTTTTTAAAAATATTTTTTCAAGTCCTAAATTAAAAGTGGACCTTTTAAAAATATTTTTTCAAATCCTAATTTAAACGTGGATTTTTTAAAAATATTTTTTCAAGTCCTAATTTAAAAGTGGATTTTTTAAAAATATTTTTTCAAGTCCTTACTTAAACGTGGATTTTTTTAAAAATGTTTTTTCAAGTCCTAATTTAAACATGGATTTTTTAAAAATATTTTTTCAAGTCCTAATTTAAACGTGGATTTTTTAAAAATATTTTTTAAAAATATTTTTTCAAGTCCTACTTTAAACGTGGATTTTTTAAAATATTTTTCAAGACCTAATTTAAACGTGGATTTTTTAAAAATATTTTTTCAAGTCCTAAATTAAAAGTGGGCCTTTTAAAAATATTTTTTTAAGTCCTAATTTAAACGTGGATTTTTTAAAAATAGTTTTTTAAGTCCTAATATAAACGTGGATTTTTTAAAAATATTTTTACAAGTCCTAATTTAAACGTGGATTTTTTAAAAATATTTTTACAAGTCCTAATTTAAACGTGGATTTTTTAAAAATATTTTTACAAGTCCTAATTTAAACGCGGATTTTTTAAAAATATTTTTTCAAGTCCTAATTTAAACGAGGATTTTTTAAAAGTATTTTTTCAAGTCCTAAATTAAACGTGGATTTTTTAAAAATATTTTTCAAGTCCTAATTTAAAAGTGGATTTTTTAAAAATATTTTTTTCAAGTCCTAAATTAAACGTGGATTTTTTAAAAATATTTTTTCAAGTCCTAATTGAAACGTGGATTTTTTAAAAATATTTTTTCAAGTCCTAATTGAAACGTGGATTTTTTAAAAATATTTTTTCAAGACCTAATTTAAACGTGTCTTTTTTAAAAATATTTTTTCAAGTCCTAATTTAAAAGTGGATTTTTTAAAAATATTTTTTCAAGTCCTAATTTAAACATGGATTTTTTAAAAATATTTTTTCATGTCCTACTTTAAATGTGGATTTTTTAAAAATATTTTTTCAAATCCTAATTTATACGTGGATTTTTTAAAAAATATTTTTTCAAGTCCTAATTTAAAAGTGGATTTTTTAAAAATATTTTTTCAAGTCCTAATTTAAACGTGGATTTTTTAAAAATATTTTTTCAAGTCCTAATTTAAACGTGATTTTTTTTAAAAATATTTTTTCAAGTCCTAATTTAAACATGGATTTTTTAAAAATATTTTTTCAAGTCCTAATTTAAACGTGGATTTTTTTAAAATATTTTTTCAAGTCCTAATTTAAAAGTGGATTTTTTAAAAATACTTTTTCAAGTCCTAATTTAAAGGTGGATTTTTTAAAATATTTTTTTAAGTCCTAATTTAAACGTGGATTTTTTAAAAATATATTTTCATGTCCTAATTTAAACATGGATTTTTTAAAAATATTTTTTCAAGTCCTAATTTAAACGTGGATTTATTAAATATATTTTTTCAAGTCCTAATTTAAACGTGGATTTTTTTAAAAATATTTTTTCAAATCCTAATTTAAACGTGGATTTTTTTAAATATTTTTTCAAGTCCTAATTTAAACGAGGATTTTTTTAAAAATATTTTTTCAAGTCCTAATTTAAACGAGGATTTTTTTAAAAATATTTTTTCAAGTCCTAATTTAAACTTGGATTTTTTTAAAAATATTTTTTTTAGTCCTAATTTAAACGTGGATTTTTTTTAAATTTTTTTTTCAAGTCCTAATTTAAACGTGGATTTTTTTTAAAAATATTTTTTCAAGTCCTATATATATATAAGACCAAAACCTACCCCATCGACATAATGGTTTTAGACCCAAGGTCTCTTTGGACCAAATTCGTTTCAGGACATTTGGAGTCGATCTAGAAGTGTCCGTCCGTACGTCTGTCTCTCTGACAGGTGTTCACGTAACGTTCGAAGGAAGTATCCGATATGGTCCGAATTTGGTACATCGTAATATCATTGTCAAACTTATATTTAGTTCGGATATGGGCAACATGGGCCTACTCTTTCTGGTACCACAAATCAGCCACAATAATTCGATATTGTTCAGGTGTAAAAATTATCTCCAAAAATGACGCATCACTAATTGCTAATCCATTTGAATTCTCACCAAAAAGTAGCTAACGAATTTTTTCCAAAAAAGAGTGAACAAAAATCTGGGTCAATTGGAAATTTATTAACATAACATCAAACCCACAAGTTCTCAATTAGAATAAATCGCCTAAGCTTGAATAGATCATTCTCATAAATTTAATGCTCTCGGACCACTGTCAGCGAATGGCGTCTTCAATGAAACGTAAATAATAAAAGAAACGAAACGAATAAATCGTAAAATGACGATAGACAGAAGAAGATAGAAGACTGTAGAGAAATAAAACAGATGGAATCGTGATTAGAATGAGTCATGAAAGCTTGAGCAAACCAAGCCGCAGCAAAACAAAACAAACCGCAGAAGCATCTTCTTGGGGGGATTTTCTCAGGGCAAAATTCCACGCACTTTGGCTAACAAAAGCAACGTAACAACAACACCAACATCGAATTCAAGTCGCGTGAGCCTCTGAAAATACCAGTTTCCTTACCGGGCTTAAATTACTTTTGGTGGTTTATGGTTACATTTTGAATTGTGGATTTTTCCTCCAAAGTAAGTTTGGCTTTCATGGTTATGCTACCACCAATCCATGTGGTTGGCTGTCAGCAGTAACGGTGATAATACCAAAAGAGTTGCACTTTATTTAAGTTCAGGCTCAAGTTTAAGGTTGAGGTTTAATGTTTAAACATTCTATGCTACTAAGGATGGTAAAGAAGAACTACGAAGGGTCTTCTGTCTGCACAAGGTCTACCTCTATGGTAGGAAAGACCAAACGGTCTTCTTCGATACTAGAGAAGACCACGTAGTCTTCTTCTATACTAGAGAAGACTAAGTGGTCTTCTTCTTATAGAGCTGGTCTTCTTCTATACTAGAGAGAAGACCAGCTGGTCTTCTTCTATACTAGAGAGAAGACCAGCTGGTCCTCTTCTATACTACAGAGAAGACCAGCTGGTCTTCTTCTATACTACAGAGAAGACCAGCTGGTCTTCTTCTATACTAGAGAGAAGACCAGCTGGTCTTCTTCTATACTAGAGAGAAGTCCAGCTGGTCTTCTTCTATACTAGAGAGAAGACCAGCTGGTCTTTTTCTATAATAGAGAGAAGACCAGCTGGTCTTTTTCTATAATAGAGAGAAGACCAGCTGGTCTTCTTCTATACTGGAGAAGAAGAGCAAGTGGTCTTCTTCTATACTAGAGAAGAAGAGCAAGTGGTCTTCTTCTATACTAGAGAAGAAGAGCAAGTGGTCTTCTTCTATACTAGAGAAGAAGAGCAAGTGGTCTTCTTCTATACTAGAGAAGAAGAGCAAGTGGTCTTCTTCTATACTAGAGAAGAAGAGCAAGTGGTCTTCTTCTATACTAGAGAAGAAGAGCAAGTGGTCTTCTTCTATACTAGAGAAGAAGAGCAAGTGGTCTTCTTCTATACTAGAGAAGAAGGTCAAGTGGTCTTCTTCTATCCTAGAGAAGACCAACTGGCCTTCTTCTAAACTAGAGAGGGCTAAGTAATCTTCTTCTATACTAGAGAAGAAGACCAAGTGGTCTTCTTCTATAATAGAGAAGAAGAGCAAGTGGTCTTCTTCTATACTAGAGAAAAAAAGCAAGTGGTCTTTTTCTTTACTAGAGAGAAATCCAAGTGGTCTTCTTCTGTACTAGACAAAAGACCAAGTGATCATCTTCTATAGAAGATCTTCACAATTTATTGTATCGATGAAAGACCCGCGGAAGGTCTTCTGGCTACAGAAGACCCGTGGGGAGTCCAATCTATATAAGGTCTGTAAAAAGTTTTTTATCATTTAAATTACTTTAAGGAGACCCATTTTTTAAGAAGTCTGTTGGAAGGTCTCCGAGATTCTTCTTCTATGTTTCGAAGGCCTATAGAAATAGGTCAAAAACATCCCAATTTATTTAAAATTAATTTGTCCAAGACTATCCAACTTCTTTGTCATGAATAATAGTTGACCGAACTCAACACTCATAACGTCTTAATTACCGCTTATCGCCAGCAGGTGGGGAGACGGTGATTAATTTCTGTTGATAGGAAGTTTTCAATAGCGTTTTTACGAATCAGCTGTCACACAAACACGTTTTGAATAAAAAAAAAAAAACAAGTGGACAACCAAAAACAAAATACAAGTTGAGTCCATTATGCCTTTCTTTGGGAGAATAGAACCCACGCATTCCTCAATGAATCTGTCTGCCATAAATTTTGTGGGCATAGACGACCATTTAACGGCAACAACAAAATTATAAAAAAATAGACCCGCGTAGTAGTAATAGTTTTTTTTTTTTTTTTTTTTTTTTTTTTTTGGGCAACACGAATTTGTGTTTATTAATTTATTGATGAGATTAGATATGTTTAAACAAATTAGGTGGGGAGGGGAAGGGGTCAGATTTTGAAGAAATTGATTCCATTGAATGATTTTATTTCCCATAATGCTGAGAGTTAATGTGGCGAATGACAAACGTGACCACCAGAGTGTAGCATAGGTTTAATTTTTTAAATTTGATTTTTTTCTTTTTTGGAAAATATTTGGGAAAAAGTTTTGATTTTCTGTGGGACTTTACAAAAAATAACCACATATGAGGTGTGCCTTGGAAAAATATTTCAGACATCCAACTACCACTAATGCATTAAAATATTTAAAAAAAAAAAAGGAATTGAAAAAATATATTTTAAAAAAATTACATTTGGTAGGATTTGAAAAAAACTTATCAAAAATCTAAAATAATTGTATTCTTTGAAAATGTTAGGAAAGTACTTTATGTCTAAGTAAAGGGTGTTTTTTTTTAAGTAACACAAAAAATTAAATTTTCATGAAACTTTTTTTTTATTTGTTTCAATATAATCTGACAAATCATCATGAATAGACTCAAGCTTAAACAACGCTATGAAATTATCCAAATTTACTTTAGAAATCAGGCTCTAGAGCAGTTGGCAAATGACCCGTTGTTTTATCGCAAAATTGTGTTCAGCGATAAGGCCCAGTTTTGGCTTAAGGGGTTTGTTAATAAGCAAAATTGCCACTTATGGAGTGAGACCATTCCTCAAGAAACCCTACAGACTCCATTACATCCAGAAAAATGCACCGTATGGTGCGGTTTTCACGCTGGTGACATCATCGGAACTTATTTCTTCCAAAATGAGGCCGGAGCTCGCGTTACGGTCAACAACGTCAATGAAAATCGTTACCGCACCATGATTAATGATTTTTGTTTAAAAATATGGATGGCATTGATCCGGTGGAGATGTGGTTTCAACAGGATGGTGCTACGATGGTGCCATGCGGCGAACGCAACCATCGACTTATTGGAATCAAAATTTTGGCGATAAGTTGATTTCGAGAAGTGGACCTGTCAATTGGCCTCCAAGGTCGTGCGATTTGACACCTCTCGATTTTGATAAACCAGCAACAATTGACGCCTTGGAGGCCAGCATTGCTCGTGTAATTCGTCACATACGGCCAGCAGTGCTCGAAAAAGTGGCCAAAAATCGCACGACCTTGGAGGCCAGCATTGTTCGCGTTATTCGTGACATACGGCCAGCAGAGCTCGAAAAAGTGGCCAAAAATTGGACGTGCAGAATGCACTTTGTCAA
Organism: Musca domestica; assembly: GCF_030504385.1. Classification (NCBI taxonomy): domain Eukaryota; kingdom Metazoa; phylum Arthropoda; class Insecta; order Diptera; family Muscidae; genus Musca; species Musca domestica. The sequence goes on from NW_026712219.1 coordinate 771,504, forward strand.
AAACAGCCAAGGTGCCCATATGCCCGAAATCATTTTTAAATTTTAACGTCAATAAAGTATTGATCTTTCGAATAAAAAAAATTGATTAAAAATTATGTTTTTTGTGTTATTTTTTACAATTTCAAGTTCTATCGGGCTTAAAAAAACACCCTTTACTTTGATTCAAATTGTTTCAACATATTCTTCATTGGAAATTTTTTGTTTTTGTAATTTGAAAATCAAAATAATTTACAGTCGGCTAACTAGTCTTGTTCTGAATGTTAATTTGTAAAACTATTTTTTATTTCCGAATAAATTTTGATTTTAAATTTTGAAATAAAATTCAATATGTGTTCCGCTTAGAAAGCAAATATATAAGGGGAAAAATCTTTCTAAGAAGAAGAAAAAATGCAATTTATTCGCAAGACACAGTAGACAGCAAACCTTTAAAAAAATAGTTTAAAAAATTCCACGCTTACGGAAGATCTCGAAAAAATGTTGGAAACAGTTCAAATTAATGGTAGGTCTTACCAAGTATCAGTCGTTTTTGCCGACAAATGTATAATCTCCACCAACGTACAATTATTTATATATATTTTTACTTCTGTTATAATTTTTCAAATTACTGACCCTCTATGGAGTGGGTTAAGAAGTAATGGGCCAATATTGTCCATTTCGTATCGGACCTAAAGAAATATGATATAAATATTGCGACGTGCCAGATTTGGACCATATTTTGGTTACTTCCTTCACTTTATATGAGATGTGATAGTTTTTTAAAATGTGTGTGAGGTAACAAATATAGGCGTCAGAAGTATTCCATTCTCGTAAAACAATAGAAGAAAAGCGAACATTTAAATCCAATGTTATGCAAAATCATAAAATCCATATTCAACTCAAATTTCTGGTAGAGAGAAATATTTAGTTGTAAAGAATCGCAGACTTGTTATGCAAGTTATGACAGATATAAGTATTGGAAATTGTGACCCTTTGTATGTGAGGTGCCAGAATGGGTTGGCAGATATCTATCGTTAGTAAAAATGGTTGGATGTGTGAAATTTGAAGATAATTGGATGCTGACTTCGAGTTTTATAAACGTTTTGTTTTTTCAAAATTTTGAACCCTTTGTGGGTGAAGTACCGGAAAGAGTACGCCAACATATCCACATTTTCACAGCAGATCTTGTGTTAGTAGAAATAATGGCAGGTGTGAAATTCAAAGAGATTTCGTATTTTATGATCGTGTTCGTTATTCAAAAATTTCACCCGTTGTGGGGGAGGTACTAGTAGGAGTGGTCCAATCTCTACCATCTTTATAACAGATCTTGTGTTGATAGAAATATTGAGATGCCATCTTCATACCATACCTTGGATTAAAAACAATATTGTGATATGTGTAATTTGAAGACAATCGGACGTTTACATCACATTTTATAGGAGTTATAATTATTCAAAATTTTGACTCTTTGTGGGAGAGGTACTTGTTGGAGTGGTTCGATATTCTCCAGTTTTGCACCTGACCTAGAAATGATGCAAATATTCCGATTTGCAAAGTTGAAGCAAAATCGGATTATCCCTTCACTCTCTGTTACTGCACAGAGTGTGAATTTTTTTCTTTGAAAATTTCGACTTTTTGTGGAGGGGGTACCAGAAGAGACATATACCATCTTCACAGCAAATCTTGTGCTAATAAAAATATTGAGATGTGTGAAATTTGAAGATATTGGGAATTTTAGCCCACATTTTATAAGAGTTATAATTAACCCAAATTTTTAGACTTTGTGGGGTGGTACTTGATGGACCGATATTGTCCTTTTCGCACCTGACCTAACACTGACAAGAATACTTGGATTTGCAAAGTTTGCACAAATTTATAAATTATTAAATTATTTTCTGTGAAGATTTTGCACTTTTGTGGGGGAGCTACCAGAAGGAGTGGACTGATATTGCTTATTTCCGAAATCGATCTAAGTTTAACAATAATATTACGATGCACCAAGTTTGGGTCATAATCCCTTCGAAAGTTATTGTAGATAAACTCCAAATGACCTAATATGTTCGAATTGTTCACCTTTGGCACGAAGTATGGCCTTCAAACGGCCAATGAAACCGTCACACGCTGTCCGAATGTTGCTCTGCGGTATTTCGGCCCATACCCGGCAAAGCGCTTGCATATGGTGATCGACACTCTGGTATTTTTCAGTGCCAACCATGCTTTGCAAAATACTACGGACACAATAGTCCAACGGATTGGAATCCGAAGATTTTTGTGGCCATTGTGAGCTGGAAATGAAGCGAGGAAGCTCATTTTGTAACCATTCTTGGATGGCGCGTGCTGAGCGCGATGGTACTGAGTCCAGTTGGAATGTCCAAGGTCTGCGGTCAAAAAGGCTTTAATACACCCTCCAGAATATTTTCGCGATAATATTCGGCATTTATTCTGATGCCTCGGTCGACTAATACGAGCGGAGAGCCACCATCGGCAGTTATGGTGGCCCATACCATCACCATGGCCGGCGCTTGAGTTTAAATGTCAACCGAAGGTTCACATTTTCAGCTGACTGCAGGACAACGACTGTTTTTTCATCGGAGAAAATCAAATTCGGCAGTTCACCACTTTCGGCCAATTGAGTCTATTTTCTTTCTGTTGCCGTGTAATTTCTTGCACTTTTTGGAATTTTATTGGCTTTACCCCGAGTTCATTTTTATACCCTCCACCATACTATGGAGGATATATTAATTTTGTCATTCCGTTTGTAACTCCTCGAAATACTCATGTCAGACCCAACAAAGTATATATATATTCTTGATCAGTGTAAAATTCTAAGACGATTTAGCCATGTCCGTCTGTCTGTCTGTGTGTGTCTGTCCGTCTGTCTGTCTGTCTGTCTGCCTGTTGTAATCACGCTATCTTTCGAACAAATTGAGATAGAAGGCTAAAATTTTGCACACATGTATATTTTGCCAGTAGACAGGTTAAGTTCGTTAATGGGCCATGTAGGTCCAAGTTAGCATATAGCCCCCATATAACGGTACCTCCCGATATTCGGTATTTGGATGATTTTAGCGACATTATTCACCGGAATTGTTTCAAATTTGGCATTTGAAGTTCTTAAGGGATACTACAGCGTAAGACAGAAAATTATCTGTGCAGGTCCACGTCTTCATATAGTCCCCATATAACGGTACCCCCCGATATTCGGTATTTGGATGACTTTAACGACATTATTTAGCGGAATTGTTCCAAATTTGGTATTTGAAGTTCGTAATAGATACTGCAGCATAAGTTAAAAAATGAGCCATGTAGGTCCACGTCTTCATATAGCCCCCATATACCGTACCCCCCGATATTCGGCATTTCGATGATTTTAGCGACACTTTTTACCGGGATTGTTTCAAATTTCGCATGTGATGTTCGTAATGGATATTTCAGCCCATGCCAGAAAATTGTCTGTGCAGGTCCACGTCTACGTATAGCCCCCATATAACGGTACCCCCCATATTCGGAATTTTGATGATTTTAGCTACATTATAAACAGATTTTTCTTCAAGTTTCGCATTTAAATATTGTAATAACTTATGACAAAAGTTGCCTATGCAGGTCCACGTCGTCGTATAAGCATTCGGTATTTTTAAGATTTTAACAGAATTTTTAACGGATTTTATTACTATTTTTTTTTTGGAAATTGCCAAATTTGTACCAAATGGTGGAGGGTATTAAAAGTTCGGCCCGTCCGAACTTACAGCTTTTTTACTTGTTCAATATTTGTCGAGTGGAATATTGCGATATGTTCAGCTCACGAGCCATTTTTCGGCCACTGCGACGCGGGTTTCGATCAAGTCGCTTCTTTACTTTTCGAACCATTTCTGCTGATGTTGCTGTTTTCTTCTTTTGTTTTATTGCTGTTTCTTTCTTTTTGCGGAAGATCTCAAAAATAGGTTTGAAGCAATCCACTTTAAGGCTATGTCTATGAGTAGGCAATTATAATATAAAGAATAAACTTTCAGAACTACTAAGGGAAGAAATTTTGATTTTCTATGATTTCTATTCTATACCACCTGATTTTCCATAAAAGTTCTTATCTTATGCCTTCTAAGGCCTGTCTAAAAGTCCCCCTTCTACAATTCTTTTTTGGTCTTCCATGCCTTAATTCTACATGAATTCTATTAGAATTATTTAATTAAATCTCTATTTTGTTTTTCTTTTAAATACCACAATTAAATCGTTTGAAGTGCCTTAAGTAAATGCCACACCACAAAAAAAAGAAGACAAAGTGGTTGCAACACAAAAAAAAAAAGGTAATCTCAACACAAATCTTGTTTAGTGAAGTGAATTTGATTGCATTATCTGGAAATTTAGAAAGAAAACAACAAATACACACTCACACTCTTAGACATCACACAAAGTGCACACACACATACGCATATAAACTTAGGGACTGAAAATGACCTTAAGACCTCTCTTCGAATGTAATGAAATCTACTCACAGTTCTGAAAAGCAAATATTACAAAAAAAAAGACTGCGCACAGACAGACATGCGTGCCATGCATGTACACGCATGTATGTGTGTACATATGTTTTAAATTACATTACATAAATAAACATCGAATTATAAATATACACATGTAATGGTTGTAAATGCATTTGTTTGTCGGTGGGTTTGTATCTGTGCAAATATAAATAAATATAAAATCAAATTTCTAAAATTTCGATTTGTTTAATCCAAGTTGTTGGATGAATCCATCAACAAATGCTGTCGCTGACACTCAATATTATCAACAATTTGTGTAAATATAATTATCAGTTTTGTTGTAGATGATTTTTTTACAAACAAATCAAACTTATTGAAGTGTAAATACCATTAATCGGTCAAGATTAGCCAGCATCCGTAAAAGCTTATCTGTTCAGTAGCTCAATTAAACAATAATTTATATTTCATATAATAATTTATATAAAAAACAAGTTAAAAAGCAGTAAGGTCGGCCGGGCCGCACTTTGAATGCACTCCACCATTTGGAACGAATTTGAAAATTTTCAAAAATAAAGTCTGTTAAAAATGCTGTAAAAATCTTAAAAGTACCGAATATAGCCGTTATATTGGGATCTATACGGCGTGGACCTACACAGGCATTGTTTGTCATAAGCCATTACCATATTCAAATTCAAAACTTGAAATAAACAGTGAATAATGTAGCTAAAATCATCAAAATGCCGTATATAGAGAGGTACCGTTATATCGAAGCTGTGCGAAGACCTGGACCAGCATAGACAATTTTCTGTCACAGGCTATAGCATCCGTTACGAACGTCAAATACGACATCTCAAACCATTTCGGTGGGTATTGTACCTAAAATCGTCAAAAATCCGAATATAGGGAGGTACCGATATATGGGGCATATACGAAGACCTGGACCTGCATAGACAATTTTCTGTCACAGAATGTAGTTGCCATTAAGCGATGTGACATCTCTGTCAAAAGTTATGGCGTTGCCAGATGGGTCCGTCGAATATGGGCAACCCTGTACGTAGTTTGAAACAATTCCGGTGAATAATGACGCTAAAATCATCAAAATACCGAATTGGGGAAGGTACCGCTATATGGGGGCTATACGAAGGAGTGGACCTGCACGGACAATTTTCTGTCACAGACTGAAGTTGCCATTACGAACCTCAAATATCAAATTCGAAACAATTCCGGTAAATAATGACGCTAAAATCGTCAAAATACCGAATATCGGGAGGTACCGTTATATGGGGGCTATACGAAGACGTGGACCTGCACAGACAATTTTCTGTCACAGACTGAAGTTCCCATTTCGAACTCTAAATACGTAATTTGAAAAAAAAAATCCGGCGAATAATGTCCCCAAAACAATCAAAATAAAGAATATCGGGAGGTACCGTTATATGGGGGCTATATGAAATCGTGGACCTACATGGCCCATTTACGAACTACTGGAAAAATAAACACGTGTGCAAAATTTTAGCCTTCTATCTCAATTCGTTCGAAAGATAGCGTGATTACAACTGACAGAGGGACAGACAGACGGACATGGATAAATCGACCTGGAATTTTACGCTGATCAAGAATATATGTACTTTGTTGGGTCTGACATGAGTATTTCGAGGAGTTACAAACGGAATGACAAAGTTAGTATACCCTCCATAGTATGGTGGAGGGTATAACAAGTTAAAATGTATCAGTCAGATATATACCCTCAGCCAATGTGCGATTATTAAATTTTATTTCGACTTGTGTTATGATTATTCAAATTGTTAAGCCTCTGTGGAGTAGGTTCCGAAGGAATGGGCCAATATCGTCTATTTCGTATTAGACTTAAATAAATATGTTATAAATATTGCGACGTACCAGGTTTGGACTATACTGATTGCTTCCTTCATCCTATACGATATGGGATCATTTTTAGAAAATGTTAACATGTGTGTGGGGTACCAGGTATAGTCGACCGAAGTATTCCATTTTCATGCTTCATCTAATACAGATACAAATATTGGTATGGGCAAAATTTCAAGAAAATCGAATATTTATATCCAATTTTATGCGAAGTCATAAATTTCATATTCATCTCAGGTTTCTGAGAATCGCTGACTTGTTTCGCATGTTATGACAGATAAAAGTATTGCAAATTGTGACCCTTCGTGGGTGAGTTACCAGAAGGGATTCGCAGATATATATCATCTTCACAACAGATCTTGTGCGTTAGCAAAAATGTTTGGACTTGTGATATTTAAAGAGAGTTGGATGCTGATTTCGCTTATTTCTTTGAGCGTTTTGTTTTTTTTTTTTTTTAAATCTTGAACCCTATGTTGGGTAAGTATCAGAAGAAATGGCCAGATCTCTACATTTTTGATAACTAATTTTGTGTTGATAAAAAATACTTAGATTTACCAAGTCTGAATGGAATCAAATGTTAGATTCTCATTTTATGCGAGAAGGTACCAGATGGAGTGGACTAATATATTCCATCTTCACAGCAGATCTTGCGTTGATAGAAACATTGAGATATGCCAAGTCTGACTGGAATCGGATGTTAATTTCGTGTTTTATAAACTTCATGAATATTCAAAATTTTGAGCCTTTGTGGGGGTGGTACCAGAAGGAGTGGACCGATATATTCCATCTTCACAGTAGACTAAACCAAATAAAAATATTGTGATGTGTGTAATTTGAAGACATTCGAACACCTACATCACATTTTATTAGATTCTTAATTATTCAAAATTTTGACCCTTTGTGGGGGAGGTACTTCATAGAAAGGACCAAAATTGTCCTTTTTCGCACCTGGCCTAGCACTGCTGCAAATATTGGGATTTGCAAGGTTAAAGCAAAATCGAACTATCCTATCTCATTCTGTGCAGTAAAATACTTTTTTTGAAAATGTCGACCTTATGTGGAGTGGTACCAGAATGAGTGGACCGTTGTTGCCCATCTCCGAACTTGATCAAAGTTTGATAATAATATTATATGTAAATTGTTAATTATATCCATAAATTGGATATAAATGTTCGATTTTCTTATAATTCAGACCATACCAATATTTTTATCTGTATTAGATGAAGCATAAAAATAGAAAACTTCTGTCGACTATATAAGTTACCTCACGCACATTTCAACATTTTTCTTGGCCCATTCTTTCAAAATCCGCTCCATAGAGGGTCAAGAGTTTGAATAATCCTAACATAAGTCAAAATATTTTTAAATAATCAAACTTTGGCCGAGGATATACATCTGTCGGCAAAACCGACCCATACTTTTGTTCTTGTTATTGGTATATTTTTCCGCGATTTTCTTAGATTTTATCCTTTTCTGGCAAGAGACCATTCCGAATCGATGGTAATTGTGAAAATTGGACCTGCGGTTCTTGGCTTATGAGCAGAATAATTAAGATCTATTTCGTTAACATATCTCACCCTGTATAACTTCACACTTCTGTCATTTCTAAGACTGCTGTTAAAATTATTCCAGTGACAGCTCATCATAATATTGTTTACAGGCGAACAAAAGCATTTTGCTGAGAATTTTTTAGAAAAAAGTTATTCGCGATGGAATTCAAGCGAGATAGTGTGATTTCTTTATATTTGGCTTGAAAACCACAAGTGGCTATCATTAGAGCACTCCAGCATTTAAATGTGAATTCATCTTTAGTGTCTCGTACCATCGCTCGTTACCGTGATACTTGTAACGTATCCCGACATCAAGGAAGAGGACGGAAGAAAACAGCAACATCGGCAGAGATGGTTCGAAAAGTAAAGAAGCGACTTAATCGAAACCCGCCTCGCAGTGGCCGAAAAATGGCTTGTGAGCTGAACATATCGCAATATTCCAATCGGAAAAGATTGAAAAATGAGCTCGGGGTGATGCCATTGAAGTTTCAAAAATTACAAGAACTTACTCGGCAATAGAAAGAAAATAGACTCAAAAGAGCTAAAGAGTTACTTCGCTTGGCCAAAAGTGGTGAACTGCTTCTTTCTTTTCTCCAATGAGAAAACATTCGTTGTCCAGCAGTTTGTAAACAAACAAAGTGATCGTTTTTACTTGCCAAAGAGGTCAGCCGATAACAACCGATGATCGCTCTCCACTCGTATTAATCGACCGTGGCATCAGAATAAATGCCGAATATTATCGCGAAAATATTCTGGAGGGTGTATTAAAGTCTTGGGCACGCAAACAAGCGCTTCGTCGGGAATGCGCCATTTTACCGCAGAGCAACATTCGGTCAGCGTGTGACGGTTCCATTGGCCGTTTGAAGGCCATAATCGTGCCAAAGGTGACCAATTCGAACAAAGCTTCTGTCCAGTCCTAAACTCTAACTAAATGTACATTCCCGCGTCGATTGGTTCATAATTGTGGCCTACTGAGCAACTGCAAAATCAGGAAAATTTTCTGTTTTTGGTCCTAAATATTTAGGAATTATCTCCAAAAGCAATAGGGGACTATTCTGATCCCCACCATTTTCAATTTCGTTGGGATCGGGCTATGATTGCGACCTGTAGCTTGATTTCAAATTAACATGGACAGACTGAGAGACGGAAGGAGGGACATACACTGGTGGCCAAAACTAAAGCAACTTAAATCGCAAAGACAATAAATGTCCTGTAACTTTTACAAAAATAAACAATTCGTAATTATTTTTCCAGTTTTAAATGAGGGGTTTAATTCACTTTTAAGAAACTTAAAATAAAAATACAAAAATAATTTTGAACGAAAAATAATATGTGGAAAACTAAAATGACCCAATTTTTGCTTGGTCAAAACTAAAGCAACTTTTGATTTTTTATTTTAAAATAATTAAATTTTGGCTAGTAGCCGATAGCATAACCATTATTTTTGATAGCAGCTGCACACCTACGAGGCATTGAATTTATAACATGCTCAATGTGATCCTTGGGTGTGCTTTCCCAGGCACCCCGAATTCTTTAGAAAAGGCTGTGCTTATTTGTTTCCGAATCTCGGTTGATCTTCCTATCTACGATACTCCAAAGGTTTTCTATGGAGTTTAGGTCAGGTGATTGTGCCGGTCATAACAAAACATTTTTGACTCCCGCAACCAATATTTGACAAGTTTTGATGCAAGTTTGGGATCATTGCCATGCTGAAACACCCAAATCAGCCGAATGTTTTACTCAGCGTAAGGGAACAACGTGAAGTCCAACACATCTTTGTAAACAAACCGATCCACAACTTCCTTTATTTTATGGATAGGTCCAAATCCATAGAAAGAAAAACAGCGTCACGCCATTTTTGACCCTCCCTCAGGCTTCACTGTACCTTTGCAACACTGCGGCTTGGGTCCTTCATTTTTTGGTCTTCTCACCGTAAAATTTTTTCACGTCTGAGCCTTTAATATTAAACGTAGACTCATCCCAGAAATAATGTTTTTTCCATTGAGCTTGATTCCACTTAATATTATCGTTTCCGAAAGCCTTTTTGATTTTTTCAGATATAAATGGTTTTTTGATGTCTTACGGGCATGCAGACCAGCTGCCACTACTCGTCTACGCACTGATCACGAGCTTATATCCAATGATTGCTCTCTCACCAATCCAGTTGAACTCTTAAATAGTTGTTTTTTATTTCTCTCACAATTTGTGGATCAGTTCGGGCTGAAGTTTTTCACGGCCTTCATCCGTTATAGACTGTTACTACTGATCCAGTTTCAAAAAACCGACTTAGTATACAGAAATAATTATGAAATCACATAAATATTTATGATGTATTTCTCGGAAATCATTTTCTGTGATATGTTGTTTTGATAGTCACTGATAATTTGCTGTTTTATTCAGGTACTCTATTTGCTTCTAGCCATTTTTAAAATTTTTTGAGCAGTACTTAAAAAAACGAAAAGAAAAGGATTTATGACAAGCGAAATTGTCGAAGGAAGCAAAAGCGATAAATATCACAGTAAAAACAACTGAAATTACAGCGGTTATATGAATGTACAACAGAGTTGCTTCTGTTTTGTCCAAGCCATAATCGGGTTAATTGACTTTACCAAACATTATTTTTTATATAAAAATGAATTTTGGTTTTATGTTTTAGGTTTTTAAAAAGTGAATAAAGTACCTAATTTAAAACAAGAAAAACTTTCTCATTTTCTTAATTTTGAAAAATTTACAGGGCATTCATTCTCCTTGTAATTTCAGTTGCTTTAGTTTTGGCCACCAGTGTATATATATATATCTGCGAACCCTTCTAGAAATGTTTGGATTTGTGATATTTGAAGAGAGTTGGATGCTTAGTTCGCTTTCTTTGAGCGTTTTTTTTTTTCAAAATCCTGAACCCTATATGGGGAAGATACCAGAAGGAGTAAACCTATATATTCCATCTACACTTCAGATCTTGTATTAACGGATGTATTGAAATGTGACTAGTCTGAATGAATTTCGTATTTTATAATCTTCATGAATATTTAAATGTTGACCCTTTTTTGGGAAGATACTTGGCTTAATAAAAATATTGCAATGTGTGTTATTTAAAGTCAATCGGGCTCTTACATCACATTTTGTAAGAGTTATACTGATTCGAAATTTCGACCCTTTTTAGGTGGAGATGAGGGTATTTTTTAAGCTAGATAGAACTTTAAATTGTAAAAAGTAACACAAATGACCCGTTGGTCATTGACCCGTTGTTTTATCGCAAAATTGTATTCAGCGATGAGGCGCATTTTTGGCATTGAAATTCCAAAAAGTGCAAGAACTAACACCGCAACAGAAAGACTCAAAAGAGCTAAAGAGTTGCTTCGCTTGAACGAAAGTGGTGAACTGCCGAATTTGGTTTTCTCCGATGAAAAACCATTCGTTGTCCAGCAGTTGGTAAACAAACAAAATGATCGTGTTTACTTGCCAAAGAGGTCAGCTGAAATTGTATACCATCGGTTGGCCACCAGAACTCAAGCGCCGGCCATAGTGATGACGTGGGCCGCCACAACAGCCGATGGTCGCTCTCTGCTCGTATAAATCGAACGTGGCATCAGAATAAATGCCGAATATTATCGCGAAAATATTCTGGAGGGTGTATTAAAGCCTTGGGCACGCAAACATTTTGGCCGCAGACCTTGGATATTCCAGTACCATCGCACTCAGAGGCACGCGCCACCTAAGAATGTTTCTCGCTTCATTTACAGCGCACAATGGCCACCAAAATCTCCGGATACCAATCCGTTGAACTATTGTATCGAGAGTATTTTGGAAGCAAGACTGGCTCTAAAAAATAACAAAGTGTCGATCACCTCAAGCAAGCGATTCTCCGGGAATGGCCCAAAATACCGCAGAGCAACATTCGGGCAGCGTGTGACGGTTTCATTGGCCGTTTTAAGGCCATAATTCATGCCAGAGGCGACAAATTTGAACAAATCTAAACTTATTCTAAAATTTGATGATATTTCCGACATTTTTTTGCTTTGATTTAATAAAATTTAAAAAAAAAATGTAAAAATTATGGCGTTTGACTTTGTTGTAATTTTTATCTCATCCTGTATATTATACATATTTTGCTATGACCTTCATCTTCACTTTATTGGTCAGAAGTGACCTTTTAATGTATTTGTGATTTGACTGGGATTAGTGGAATGTTCGGTTTAGTGGAAATGTTCGTATTTTCTTACATACAAGTTAGGGTCTATTTTACCCGATAAATATTGCCCGATGGCCGTCCAAATTGGTAGGCTTCTGCCCATTCCTAAAGTCTTCGATTGGTGCATAATTGAGGCCTACAGAGCAACTGCAAAATCAGGAAAATTTTCTGTTTTTGGCCCATGTTAATCTCTAAATATTAAGCAATCATCTCCAAAAATAATAGGGTTTTTGTTCTGACCCTTACCCTATGTGGGGGACCAATAGGTGCATAATTTTTGGCTCAATCAAACTTATAATACCACAAACACATAGTGATGCAGGGTATAAAAATCCCCGTTTGTGGTAGGTTTTTAAAAAAATACTTTTAGAACAGAGTTTGGCTTGCTTGTTTGGGATACCATAGTATTTTGTTGTTGCAAAATCGTCAGGCAAAATCCCATTATTGTTGTTTTTATAAAAACAACGTTTGTTTATGAGTGGAGAACGATGGTAATGTTTACCAGGGGGTAAGGCAGGGAATACCTAGGTTTGTTTATAAGTGCGGTAAATGTTTATAAGTGCGGTTGTAAGATTTAGAAGATTTTCCAAAAGAATTTTAGTTTTATGTAATTCTTTTGTTCCTCTTCTATTGAGCTTACGATCTCGTCACTTGGGTAAAAAATGTTTTTTGTCATAGAAGTTATTTTTTAAAATAACTTCTGGGGAGAATATCCCAGACAAGAAACAAGGGAACTGATGAGGATTGGTGGCTCTTTCCGAAACCTTGGTATTCCCTGCCTTACCCCCTGGTAAACATTACCATCGTTCTCCACTCATAAACAAACGTTGTTTTTATAAAAACAACAATAATGGGATTTTGCCTGACGATTTTGCAACAACAAAAATACTTTTATTTAAAGAAATTTGTCGCCATAAAATTATAGAAATAAAATTCCACTTTATTTTACATTTTATGCTTATCAAGGATATGCCGTTCTCTTTTTTTATATTACAAAATATCTCCATTAGCGTAAATTATTCGCACAACAAACGGTGCGATGCCACCTCCCTTGAAAATATGGCACAATCTAGTCGCGTTTCCGTGCCCTTAAAATTAAGCTGAACTCGAAATTTATGGATTTTTTTTTTATGTGACACGCAAAGAACCACCGAACGGGAGGACCATTACTTTGTGCATAAATTTCACGTTTGACATTCATTCAAGTGCGAAATTTCTAAAGAGGAAAAAAATACAGCAACAACAACAACAACACAAATTTTATGCAAAAATAATGAGAAGTGATGCAAAAATATATTTTATTGAGAGATTTTAAGGATGGTTGGGCAAAATGAAGGCAGCATTCTGCTGAATGGCGATGCTGATGTTGCTGGTGCTGTGGTAAGCATAAAATGCGATTTAAAGTAATGTATACATCAACATATGTATATACATTTCACAAGAATATATTATCATATGTATATATGTCCCACACACACTTGCACAAAACACAATTCATCTCTTTTTTTTTTTTGAAAAAGTTCAAATAAAATATTGAATTTCAAGTGGATGTGAATTCGTAAAAATTGAATTTTTTATGCTCTATTTCATGCAAATGAATATCAGAGCTGGAACGCAATCATGTAATTCAATTAAATTGAGTTCCACCCAACCACCCCCAGCCAGCCTGCCAGTCAGCGATGCGATAACTTCTATCATTGATGCAAATTAAATTGCAGTTGGTTCTGATGATTGGTGGGGAAATATATGAACTTATTATTTTAAATTTGAATTTAAAACATATTCCGCTGTGTGGAACCTAACTTCGTTATCGACTTTAATGCTTGCTCCTAAAAATATGCTGTAAATTTATGAAATTAAATAAATTGGAAGCATCATGTAATTAGTGTTGCCAGGTTATGAGGAGATACACAAATGTTTAATATTCGAATATTTAATGGATATTACTTTCTGTAAGTAAGCAATATCAAATTACAGATTTCAAAAATGATACCCCGGGAGTATCAAACTAAGACCAGCATGATAATTATTAATTATACCCTTAGCCATATGACTAGAGAGGGTATATAACATTTGATACGGTCAAAACGTGTCTAGTCGAAATAACAGCTTTAGACCTAAGGACTCTTTGGACCATATCCGTTTCAGGACATTTGGAGTTAATCTAATGATGTCCGTCCGTCCGTCTATCTGGCTGACTGGTGCGCACAATAACTCTCGAAGGGAGTATCTGATTGCGTCCAAACTTGGTACATCGTTATATTTTTGTTAAACTTAGATCGACTTCGGAGATGGACAGTATCGGTCCACTGCTTTTGATACCTCCCCCACAAAGAGTGAAAATTTCCCACAAAAGATGGAAATTTTGAATATCCATTAAGCTCATAAAACGGGAAATTGACACCCGATTCCATTTAGAATTTGCACCTCTGAATATTTCCATCAACACAGAATCTGTTAAAAAAAAACGGTAGGGATCGGATCATTCCTTCTGGTACCTCCCATACAAAGAGTCAACATTTTGAATATCCATGAAACAAGCATAAGGTTCTCTTTTTTTTTGCCAAATATCAGTCGGTTTTGCCGACAGATGTATACCTTCAGCTAATGTTCGATTATTTAAATATATTTTGACTTCGGTTATGACTATTTAAATAGTTGACCCTTTATGGAGTAGGTTTCGAATGGGCCAATATTGACAATTTCGTATCGGAACTAAATAAATATGATATAAATATTGCGACGTGCCAGGTTTGGACTATATTGGGGCCTTCTATCCTTCCTTTCCTTTTATGCGAAATCGTAGATTCATCTAAGGTTTCTTGTTGAGAGAAATATTTACATATAGCAAGTTGTAAAGAATCGCTGACTTGTTTAGCAAGTTATTGAAAATTGTGACCCTTCGTGGGTGAGATGTCAAAAGAAGTTCGCAAATATATACCATTCTCACAACAGATATTGCGTTAGCCAAAATGTTTGCATTTGGGAACTTTGAAGAGAGTTGGATGCTTATTTTGCTGTCTTTGAGTGTTTTGTTTTTCACAATCTTGAACCCTATGTGGGTGAGGTATCAGAAGAAATGGTCCGATCTTTACCATCTTAATAACAGATCTTGTGTTGATGAAAATATTGAGATGTGCCTAGTCTGAATAGAATTGGATGTTAATTTCATAATTAATTTTTATGAGCTTCATGGATACTGAAAATGTTGATCCCATTGTTGGGAAGGTACCAGAAGGAGTGGACCGATATATTCCATCTTCACACCAGACTTTGGGTTAATAAAAATTTTGTGATGCGTGTCATTTGAAGACAATCGGAGCCTTACATCATATGTTATACGAGTTATAAATATTCCAAATTTTGACCTCTGTGGGGGAGGTACTTGATGGAGTGGACCGATATAGTCTATTTTTGCAGCTGACCTAGTTGAAATAGTTGAAATTTACATTCAACAGAAGAAGTCAATTGTGAAAACTCAACGTGCTTTTAAAACATTAAAAAATGTGAAAAGTGCGCCTTCTAAGAACACCATTAAGCGTTTATACGAAAAATTTTCGACTGGTAAGGCTCTTTCTTATCCGAAGAGGCCATGTAAAAGTCGACCAAGGCGATCGGCCGCTGCCGTACGAGCCAGTGTTGAGAAGTCCCCAAGAACATCCCGAAAACGCCGTTCTCAGCAGTTGGCCATGCCTCAGTCCACTTTACAACGGATTATTCGCATT
The DNA here is from genome assembly GCF_030504385.1 of Musca domestica. Classification (NCBI taxonomy): domain Eukaryota; kingdom Metazoa; phylum Arthropoda; class Insecta; order Diptera; family Muscidae; genus Musca; species Musca domestica. The sequence continues at coordinate 787,303 of NW_026712219.1, forward strand.
GATTTGCATTTGTTCCCGTACAAAATTCAATTGACGCAAAGAATGTTGCCTGCGGACAAGCCTCGTCGATTGGAATGGGCCCAAAGAGTCATCGAAAAAAACATGGGTCCGTCGAATATGGTGATAAAGAATATATATACCTTAGTGGGCCTGACATGAGAAGTTACACACGGAATGACAAAGTTAATATATCCTTCATAGTATGGTTATGGGTATAAATATTTAAACTCTGCATGCCATGGAATTCTATATTTTAATGGTTTTCGAAGTCTCTTGGCAACCCCGACGAATTTTAAGCTGATATACTGTTGTATCGACATTTCTCATTTTGAGATATTTTAGGAAATTAACAATTAACGCCTAAAACTATGCTTTAAAAAGGATATCACATTTATTTTTCCCCAATTTGATAAAATGAATGCATACAAAACACTTCTATCAAGATCTCCCTCGGTAATGAGGACCACAATTTAACCAAAAATGTGGCAAATATTTTACGCATCAAATGTGCCTTAAAGGCATAAAAAAAGGAGAGATTTCATCGGAAAATGGCTTTTTGCACCATTTAAATGCGTTGGCCAAAAAAAGGGGTGACTGTTTCTTGGAATATATGGCGAAAGTGTGTGTGTGTGTGTGTGTGTGCGGCAGCGGCGGCGAGAATCTCAATAATGGCAGCAGCGTTTGTCCTTGTGTTTATTTTGCTCTTGTAGGCCGTTAAATTTAATATAAGCAACAAATTTGTAATCTCTTGGCCATAAAACATGCGATGCGATATACGACGCATCCCTTGGCCTTTAACATGAACGCACACAGAGACAAGGACCATACACAAACACGCTCACAAAGGACTAGGACGGACGATGACGCTCTGTCGACGATGGTGGAAGTAATGAACATAAAGTACAAAATTGAACCGCCTGGCAGCCGGCAAACAAACATTTTATAGAACTTTAAACCAAAAAACCCATGGGGCTAAAAGTATCTGCAAGTTTTATGGTGGGCGGTGGGCTCCCAAAGAGTGGAGAGAGTGACCTCCAGCTTATGCTGGAATTATCGCCTGCAAACTGGAAAAAGAAATGCGTGGCAAGATTTTAAATGATTCGAACACCATCATCATTGCCGGCCCCATCGCCATCATGAAAGAGGCATTTCACGGCATTCTCATTCTCTCTCACTCTCTCAGAGTGCAGACTTTTACACAATCCGTTAAAGGGAACATTGAAGGACCATAAAAAAGGACACTTGCAAAAGTTTAAATATAAATGCTTTAATTGCTATGGTCGGTTGCATTTTGTTGTGGACTGACAGACTACGTGGACAATGTCGTTGTTGTTGCTGCTATTGTTGTTGTTTTGACAGTGTCAGTTATAATAAGTAAACAACAGAAACCAATTAAGATTTAAATTTGGAGTGTCCTCTGTGTTCATCCGCCTTCCTGTCCATTTCCCCGTCCACAACCATGGCAAATCAAAACCATTTACCCAACAAAACGCAAACAAAAAGTACCAACCAAATGGCATGGAATGGATGGATGGATGGACGAAATACATCAGCCAGATACAACACATCGACGGCTTTATATAAGACCAAAGTCCACCATAGCCTAGACTTAGAATGGATGCGTTGCGAAACAACAATACAAACCACATGACAACTACTTGTGCGGCTTTCAAATGGAAATTTCATAAAATCCACTCTCACAACGGAGTAGTGGTCAGTCAGTCAGTCACTTCGTCGATATGGTCCAACAATTGCAGCTGCTGTTTCAAAGGAGGAATAGATTTGTTGAGTTTTTTGTTTGAATATACATAGAGGGAGCTTAGATTTATATACCCAGAAGGCCTACGGGGAATATTGGGCATAGAGTTATTTAATTATTCATATTTAGACCCACATATGGCTTCAGAGAGTATACAGGGTGAGATGAAAAAACTGCGACCAACTTCAGACTGCTGTCATTTCTAAGCTACTCGTCCGAGAGCTGTTAGAATTATTCCAGTGACAGCTCATTATATTGTTTACAAGCGTTCAAAAGCATTTTGGTGAGAAGTTTCCAGAAAAAAAGTGATTCACGCTTGAAGATAGTGTGTTTTCTTTATATTTGGCTGGAAAACCACAAGTGGCTATCGTTAGAGCACTCCAATATTTCAATGTGGATAAATCTTTTGTGTCTCGTACCGTGATACTGGTAGCGTGGCCCGACGTCAAGGAATTGGACGGAAGAAAACAGTAACATCAGCAGAAATGGTTCGAAAAGTGAAGAAGCGACTTGATCGATCGGCCACTCGCGTCGTAGTGGCCGAAAAATGGCTCGTTAGCTGGAAATATCGCAATATTCCATTCGGCAAATATTCAACAATGAGCTCGGGGTAAAGCCATTGAAATTCCAAAAAGTACAAGAACTTACACCACAGCGGAAAGAAAACAGCTAAAGAGTTGCTTCTTTTTATACCCTCCACCAAAAAAAGTATGGAGGGTATATTAAGTTCGTCATTCCGTTTGTAGCTCATCGAAATAATCATTTTAGACCCAACAAAGTATATATATTCTTGATCAGCGTAAAATTCTAAGACGATTTAGCCCTGTCCGTCCGTCTGTCCGTCTGTTGTAATCACGCTACAGTCTTAACGAATTAAGATAGGAAGCTAAAATTTTGCACAGATCTCTATTTTGTCTGCAGGCAAGTCAAGTTCGAAAATGGGCTATATCGGTCCACGATATCGTATAGCCCCCATATAACGCTACCCCCGATATTCGGTATTTTGATGATTTTAGCCACATTTTTCAATGGAATTGTCTGAAAATCCACACAAGTAGTTCCTTGTGGGTACTTTATACCTCGGCAGAGAATTATCTATATAGGTCCACAATATCGTATAGCCCCCATATAACGGTACCCCCACGGTATTCGGTATTTTGATGATGTTAGCCACATTTTTCAATGGAATTGTCTGAAATTCCACAAAAGGAGTCCCTTGCGGACACTTTACCCCCTCAAAACGAATTGTCTATATATGACCACGATATCGTATATCCCCTCTATAACTGTACCCCCCAATTCGGTATTTTGATGATGTTAGCCACACTTTTCAATGGAATTGTCTTAAAATCCACACAAGTAGTTCCTTGTGAGTACTTCACCCCCTGATAGAGAATTATCAATACAGGTCCACGATATCGTATATCCCCCATATAACGGTACCCCCCGATATTCGGTATTTTGATGATTTTACCCACATTTTTCATCGGAATTGTCTGAAATTCCACACATGGAGTTCCTTGTGGGTACTTTATACCTCGGCAGAGAATTATCTATATATGTCCACAATATCGTATAGCCCTCATATAACGTTATCCCCGATATTCGATATTTTGATGTTTTTTGCCATATTTTTCAACGGAATGGTCACAAGGGGTTCTTTGCACACAAAGAACCCCCCGACAGAGAATTCTCTATATAGGTTAACGATAACGTATATCTCCTATATAACGATACCCCGCGATATTCGGTATTTTGAAAATCCCCACAAGGAGTTCCTTGTGAGTACTTTACACGCAGACATAGATTTGTCTTTATAGGTCCACAATATCGTATATCCCCCCATATCGGCACCTTCCTATATAAGATATTTTAAAGATTTTAAAAGAATTTTTAATGGATTTTATTTTTTTTTTTGAAAATTTTCTAATTCGTTCCAAATGGTGGAGGGTATTCAAAGTTCGGCCCGGCCGAACTTACTGCTTTTTTACTTGTTTTATCTCACCCTGTATATCATTTGATACGGCCAAAACGTGCCTAGTCAAAATAACGGTTTTAGACCCTGGGTCTCTTTAGACCAAATCCGTTTCAGGACATTTTGAGTTGATCTAGCGACGTCCGTCCGAAGTAATTGTCCGATTCGATCCAAACTTGGTACATCGCAATAATATTATCAAACTTAGATAAAGTTCGGAAATGGGTAGTATCGGTCCACCCATGATGGTACCTCCCCCACAAAAGGTCTAAATTTTCAGAAAAAAATTTACTGCACAGATAGAGAAAGGATATTCCGATTTTGCTCCTACTTTGCAAATCCTAATATTTTCATCAGTTCTATGTCAGATGAGAAAATGGACAATATCGGTCTACTCCTTCAAGAACACCTCCCCCACAAAGGATCAAAATTTTGAATATCCATGAAGTTCATTAAACGCGAATTCAACATCCGCTTCCATTCAGATTTGGTACATCTCATCAATAGTTCCATTAACACAAGATCTGTTATAATGGTGGTAGGGATCGGATCATTTCTCCTGGTACCTCCTCACAGATTATAAAATCAGAAATAATTTACAGGTTCTCTTCATATTTTACACATCCCATTGTTTCTACTAACACAAGAACTGCTGCGTAGATGGGATATGTTGTCCAATCCTTCTGGTACACAAAGGGCCAACATTTTGAATAGTCAAAATCTTGAACCCTATGTGGGCGAGAGATGATCCGATATCTACCATATTTATGACAGATCAAGTGTTGATGGAAAAATTGAGATTTGCCAAGTCTAAGTGGAATCGGATGTTAATTTCGCGTTTTATCAGCTTTGTGGATATAGTGGGGGAGGCACCAGAAAGAGTGGGCGGGCAACGCTAGATCGACTCCAAATGCCCTGAAATAGATTTTCTCCAAAGAGTCCAACATAGCCTCTAAATCCTCTTTTTTGTTTTGATATGGCACATTTTGAAATATACCTTCTGTAGCCATTCAGCTGAGGGCATAACATCACCAATGTGGTGTAAGTCTGCCAGTACGTTGTGCTGCTACATAGACGCACTTTGAAACCTCCAGAAAATACATAGAACACACAAACCTTGTTATTGTCTGCCACCTGTGTTTCCTCCTTCATCCATTGAAGCGGGGCCAGCCGGTGTTCACCCTTCGCTCTGTGCGGATGACAGCAAAACAAAAAAGACCAGGGAGACCAGACATTGAAGAATGCTGGTATATAAAAAAATATGTCATTTTTGCGTATATTTACTGCAATGGTTTCAGAGGGTGGGGATCTTCACAATTGAGGGTTGCAAAATTACGCAGAACGAACATTTTTCATTTCCCCAACGTTACTTTATTTTCTTTCTATGGTAAATATTTAAAATGCTTGGGATTTATTTTCATAAGAATTGAAAGACATTATTGCGGGTTATATGGAAAAATAAAATTAAATAGAGAGCCATGGGAAGAAGGAGAGCCATGAGAAGAGAGAGAGAGCCATGGAAGAGCATCCTTAACAGTTCTTAAGGTATTTCGGTTAAATTTCCCACAAAAATTTAAAGTCCAGCATCCTTAAAAGATCTTAAAGTATTCCGGTTAAATTTACCACAAAAAAATTAAAGTTCGATGACATTCTATGGGCAATTGTTGTTAAAAACTCCTCCTCAGTATCTATGGATAGACGAAAGACTAAAGATGGCCTTTGATGGTGTCTACTGTACGGCGTGTAAATGGCCTCACAGGCCGTCTACTGTAGAGTAGATGACCTCACAGGCCTTCTATTGTAGTGTAGATGGCCACGGATGACGTCTACTGCAAGAAGATGGCCTGGAAAGGCGTCTACTGTAGTGTATATGGCTTCGAAGGACGTCTACTGTAGAGTAGATGACCTCGAACTGCCTCTACTTTAGAGTAGATGGCCTCGGAGGACCTCTACTGTAGAGTAGATGATCTCGGAGGACCTCTACGGTAGAGTAGATTGCCTCGGAGGACCTTTACTGTAGAGGAGATGACCTCGGAGGACCTCTACTGTAGAGTATATGACCTCGGAGGACCTCTAATGCAGAGTATATGGCCTCGGAGGACCTCTACTGTAGAGTAGATAGCCTAGGAGGATCTCTAATGTAGAGCAGATGGCTTCGGAAGAACTCTACTGTAGAGTAGATGGCCTCAGAAAACCTCTACTGTAGAATAGATGGCCTTAGAGGACCTCTGATGTAGAGTAGATGGCCTCGGAGACCTCCACTGTATGGATGATGGCTTTGGAGGACCTCTACTGTAGCGTAGATGGCCTCGGAGGACCTCTACTTCAGAGTAGATGGCCTAGGGGGAATTCTACTGTAGAGTAGATGACCTCGGAGGACCTCTGCTGTAGAGCAGATTGCATCGGAGGACCTCTGCTGTAGAACAGATGGCCTCGGAGGACCTCTGCTGTAGAGCAGATGGCCTCGGAGGACCTCTGCTGTAGAGCAGATGGCCTCGGAGGACCTCTGCTGTAGAGCAGGTGGCCTCGGAGGACCTCTGCTGTAGAGTAGATGGTCTCGGAGGACCTCTGCTGTAAAGTAGATGGTCTCGGGGGACCTCTGCTGTAGAGTAGATGGTCTCGGAGGACCTCTGCTGTAGAGTAGATGGTCTCGGAATACCTTCTTTCATGAATCTACATTTTCCGTTTCTTTTATTCTGCTTAAGTTAGTGTATATTATACATGATGATGCTGTTTTTTTGGGTCGTTTGTCATTAACAAACAACAACAACAACTATCATTTCGCAAATTAACTTGCGAGTAAAACAGACTGTCAGAAAAGAGCTAAACTTCTTGTGATTTCAAAAAAATTACCCCAAAAGTCCCCAAGTTAATGAATGTCAATCTATTTAATCTGAATCTGAATGGGGCGCAACACAAGTGGATAAATGGAAGCTGGGAGCTTCATAAAACTAAAATATCGTAAATTACTATCAGACAACAACACAGCATATTGACTATTAGAGACAAATTGAATTTATGTATATGTATAAGATACAAAGACATACATACACAGGAATCCATCTATGTAATTATATACTCACAGCCACATACCATATGTAACTATACATATACACAAAGCATTTCCATCCATGTAAACATCGAACAGAACAACAGCTTATAATCTTATATAACCACTCATACATCACCGATTGAATGTGTGTGTGTGTGTGGGTACATATTTACTCTAGGTATTTGAATAAAGGAATATGAGTTGGGCTAAATGTTGCCATGACGGGCTGACGGTATGGGTGCTGACTGCTGACTGCCTTTTATGTTCGCAATGAATGTTCGTCTTAACATCATTCGGAATGGGTTGCTCTTTGATAAAATTATTTCGACATTTTGCAAAGTAGACAGAGAGACCGACAGACAGACGGGTGGACGGACAGATAACCCACTACCCCACCTTTCTCCCCGCAGCTTCCTTTGGCTTTTACATTTTACGTTAAAAGCCTTTTTAATTGTTTGCCGCATCCAATGATATTCGGATAAAGAGAAGAGAATCGCACGCCGGAATCCATTTGTTCCAATGACTGATGGTGGGTTCTACATATTATCCAGCAACACTACAAACAATAACAACAACAAAAACTCGCCGAATTTCCATTCAATGTTTTAAATCCAAATTCAATTTGATTAAAATGGGTTGGTTCCAAGGGGGAGAGGTGGAGAGAAGGAGAATGAAAAAGAAATTTGAAAACACACAAAACTACTAGAGATAGGGAATAAAGTTTGCAAAAAACGAAATGATAGTTTTCAAAAAGTTTCATATGTTTACTATCCGAAGAGGATGGGGTGACCAGGTCCATAGAGGACCTCGTGGAGAGTTGGGACGTGTAAGAAAACTAGAAGGTATTTTGGTCTATCATCTATAAAAGGATTTGAAAAATCTATGAGGATCTTATAATTTCAGAAGGCCCTGCAATGTCTCCTATACATGGAAGAACCCTGAAGGATCTTCTATCTATGGAAGACCCAAGAAAATTTTGAACTGGTAGGTCTCCAATCTACAGAAGTCCTAGAAAGTACTATGACCTGTAGCGGATCATAAAGGATCTCCTGGAGACGCCCCTGATATATCTAAACTTCTTGATGTTAGGACTAGAATCTCCTTCTTCTTCTTCTTTCTACAGAAGACCATTGTACTTCCAACACTCTACATCTACAGACCACCTCACTCTTGAAAGGCCTGAAACGCCTATAATATATAAAGAGGAGAGTCTTTCGGTAGATCTTCTATTTACAGAAGACCCTGGAATGTCATCTATCTAACCTAGACCCTGGAAGGTCCTCTATCTATAGAAAACCTAGGAAAGTCTTTATAAAAGAACCCTGAATATATTTCCCGGATGTTCTGATGTTCTGCCAGGAGTTTCTTCCAGGTCCAGCTACTCTGCCGGTGAGTAGATGGCCTCCGGGTCCAGCTACTCTGCCGGTGAGCAGATGGCCTCCGGGTCCAGCTACTCTGCCGGTGAGCAGATGGCCTCCGGGTCCAACTACTCTCCCGGTGTGTAGATGGCCTCCGGGTCCAGCAACTCTGCCGGAGAGTAGATGGCGTAGATTGTAAAAGTCCTCTGAGGTCATCTACTAAACAGTAGAAGTCCTCAGAGGTCATCTACTCTACAGTAGAGATCCTCAGAGGCCATCTACTCTACAGTAGAGTTCCTCAGAGGTCATCTACTCTAAAGTAGACGTCCTCAGAGGCCATCTACCCCACAGTAGACGTCCTCAAGGCCATCTACTCAACAGTAGAGGTCCTTAGAGGCCATCTACTCTACAGTAGAGTTCCTCAGAGGTCATCCACTGTACAGTAGACGTCCTCAGAGGCCATCTACTCTACAGTAGACGTCCTCGAAGGCCATCTACTTCACAGTAGACGTCCTCAGAGGCCACGGTCTCTATCTACAGTAGGCGGTTTCCGCGTCCCATAAAAGGTTTTCCATCGCCAGGGGACCTTTTCAAGGCAGGGGACCTTTTCAAGGAAAAGATTTTTATCTTCAAACCTGGCCACCTTGAAAATGAAACTGTTGTTTTCCTATATAAAATCAAACATCAAACGGATACTTCTGTTTCCATTTCCTTTTCGCCAAATATTTGCGTTTGTATGAAAAGTGAAGCAACGTTTAGTGTTTGTAGCTACAACAAAACCAACTGCTATATAAAAGCAAATAAGCGAAGTACAGAAGAAAAATTCGACAAAAAAAAACAAACGACCGCAGACAGCAATAGGTAGAGCAGCAGCAGAAGAAGAACAATACCATGCTGATGGATGATGGTTGATGGCTCATGGATGAGTGAAATGGATGTTGCTGCGGAACTTTGTTTTTGAACTTCCGTGTTGTTGAAATTGAATTGAATTTGCACAAAGCAAAGTGAGAGTAGCCGGGTTTTGAGAGAACAAGCCAGAACAGATTGGTGGAGTGCGGCAAACATACACAGGCATACAGCCATGGCGAAACAGCAACAACGCCAACAACAACTACAGCAAAAGAACGTAAATATAATTTATTTACTCCCGCTATTGTTTGAAGCGATCAGTGATGTCTACATGATGAGATTTTTGATTTTGACAAAATGGCAAAGGACAAAATGTAAAGACCGACACTACAAGTTTTGGATTAGTTTTGATATTTGGATAATGTTGTGGAAGAAGAGCTTTCGGGTTTAAATTAATAAAAATTTAAATTATTAATATTTTATAGAACAGTGTTTGGCTTGCTTGTTTGGGATACCATAGTATTTTGTTGTTGCAAAATCGTCAGGCAAAATCCCATTATTGTTGTTTTTATAAAAATAAATATAATATTTTATATAAATTACATTATTTGACATGCATAATAGTGAGATATTGGTATAACAGTGATGTCAACTCAATGAAATTGTTGACAGATTTGGACTATATCGACCAATTTCGTGTTTTATGAGCTTTGACCCTTTGTGGGGGAAATACCAGAATGAGTGGATTGATATATCTCATCTTCACAGCAGATCTTATGTTAGTAGAAATACTGAGATGTGTTAAATATCAGGAAAACCGGATTCTTATTTCGGATTTTATAATCGTTTTGGTTATTCAAAACTTTGGCTCTTTGAGGGGGAGGTACCAGAAGGAAAGGTCCGATCTCTACAATCTTCATAACAGATCTTGTGTTGATGGAAATATTGAGATATACCAAATCTGAATAAAATCGGATGTTAATTACGCGTTTTATGAGCTTCATGTACATTCATAATTTTGACCCTTTGTGGAAGAGGTAACAGAAGGAGTAGACCGATATATTCCATCTTCACACCAGACCTTGTGTTAATAGAAATAATGGGATGTGCCAAATTTAAAGACAATCGGACACTTATATCACAAATCTATAAGAGTTATGATTATTCAAAATTTTGACCCTTTGTGGGGGAGGTACTTGATGAATAGAACAGATATTGTCCATTTTCTCACCTGACCTAGCACTGATTGAAATATTAGTATTTGTAAAGTTGGAGCAAAGCATTTTTTATATAAATGTCGACCTTTTGGGTAGTACCAGAACGAGTGGACCAATGTTGTCCATCTACGAACTCGATCTAAGCTTGATAATAATATTACGATGTAGCAAGTTTGGGCCAAATTGGATACTCCCTTCGAGAGATATCGTGCGCAACAGCCAGACAGACGAACGGACGGACAGACATCGCTAGATCGACTTCAAATGTCCTGAAACGGATATGGACCAAAGAGACGTAGGGTCTAAAAGCGATATTTCGATGAGGCACGTTTTGGCTGTATCAAATTATGCTTACCCCATCTAACCATATGGCTGAGGGTATTTAAATCTAATAAAAAATGTATTTAATTCAATCGAAATGTCTAGAAATCGTCAAAAAGGATATTAAAAACGTTTTTATTGCACGCTTTTTGAATTCGACGCGCCATTGACATCACTGCGGAAAGCACACACACGCGCGTATACAAAAGGTACGAGAAAATATTTTGTAAATACAGAAGAAACCGGGGAAAACAAAACAACAAAAAGCAAATTAGAAAACATGTGGCGTAGGCTAGGAAAAAAGGTTTCATCTTTATGTAGCTGGGTATGTACGTTCGATGCATATGGCTATGAGACTGGGACTTACCTCCTTTTGCAGACGTTTCGTTTATTGTTGTTACTGGCTTTTTTTTGCCAAACTCAACGTTGTATGTCCTTAATGTACAGATTGATGGCACTGTTTGGACAACAGGAAATAAAGTTCTCTCAAAATTGTTGTGGTGTCTAATAACACCTCTAATTTTTATAATATATATTTTTTCTGTACAAATTCTTTAAATTTTTTTATTTGAAATTTAATTCAACACATACTTTCACTCATTAACAAATTCTTTAAAAACGTTTTTTGTTATTTTTTTTTCTACTTTTTTTGCATCCTTTTTCTTGACAGCATACAAAATTACCAAACCCTTTCCGACTCTGCTAAAGTTGCTTGCAACCAAAAAGACCTGTTTCAAGCACCGTTTTCACGTAATTTATTTGCACTTAAAACAACTAACAATCGAATTGTTTCGCATTCAAATTAGAAAAATTACAAAAAAACAAATTACATTTTACAACTTTTTCTTAGCCAAACGAATTTGGGATTTCTCCAATAAGCAAAAAACACAATTGAGAGGACATTAATGCATTCGCTCTCCTTTTTCTGTGTACATTGCAAATGACAGCTGACTGCTTATTGAATGAGTGCGAATGTGAGCAACACTGGGGAAACTGTTAAAGGAATGCACTGAACATACCCCAAACATTTAACCCCTTCAAGAGAGCATTTAAAAGGATTTTTTATCGTTTTTTTTTTTTTTTTTTGTTAAAAAAATATGTTAGATATCTAAGCAGTTGTCTTAATTAATTTTAGAATGTTGTATGGTTAACTAAAATTAACAGAAAATAATGGTTGCGTGTATTTTTTTGCAGTGACATGCCATAAACTTATGGCATAAACGAAACCTGTCATAAAAAACCGTAGGGAAACGAAATATTAAATAAGACATGCCTACCCAATCATAATAGAAGCGTTTAAATATGAAATATTGATTTTTTTTTTTTTTTTTGAAAAGAGGAAGAGTAGACAATACCCATACAGATGTGACTAGGGAAAAATTGGGAAAGGTGACAAGAAAGCCCTTAAGAAGTGGCTGGCATCCACTTATCAAAAAAAGGGATATGACGATAATACGGTCCAATACTTGACGAGAAACACTCTTTGAGCAACATAAATGTAGCGTCGGTTTGGAGTGCTTTAATAACGATTCCAATTCAAAAACTTAAAAGAAAAAAACATAAAAAATAACAGCCATTCATTGTTTGGTCAAGGAGAAAGGCAATTATTGGCTTATATATATCTTGAAGTTATGAACTTTGAGTGACTAGATGTTCACATACATCTAAGCGAAAACCTACTGTATTTTTTGGCTTATTGAATGATGCTTTATCTTTTCATTTATTTCCTTTTTTTCAGATTGGATGATATCGTACCTCTTGATGTGAGAGACGTCACACATTCATCCAGAATCGTTTTCCCTGACCGAAATTCTATGACGTTTGAACCGATCAACAAGTTTTCATATTTTTTCCTTTGTTAGTTTTCATACCCTCAGCCATGCGGCTGATCCTAGTTCTTTTTGGGCGAAATCCGCTTTGGCACATTTGAATGTGATTTAGAAGTGTCCGTCTGTCTGGCTGGTGCGCACGACAGCTCTCGAAGCGAGTATCTGATTTGGTAGATCATAACATTATCAAACTAAGGTCGAGTTAAGTGATTAAAACCACAAGTGGCTATCGTTAGAACACTTCAGCATTTATATGTGAATAAATCTTTTGTGTCTCGTACCGTGATTCTGGTAGCGTATCCCGACGTCAAGGAAGTGGAAGGAAGAAAACAGCAACATCAGCAGAATTGGTTCGAAAAGTAAAGAAGCGGCTTGATCGAATCTCGAGTCGCAGTGGCCGAAAATGGCTCGTGAGCTCAACATATCGCAAAATTCCACTCGCAAATATTAAAAAAATGAGCTCGGGGTAATTCGGCAATTGAAATTCCAAAAAGTGCGAAAACTTACACCGCGCTACAAAAAGAAAATAGACTCAAAAGAGCTAAAGAGTTGCTCCGCTTGGCCGAAAGTGGTGTACTGCCGAATTTGGTTTTCTCCGATGAGAAAAAAATTGTTATGCAGCAATTTGTAAGCAAAGAAAACTATCGTGTTTACTTGCCAAAGAGGTCAGCTGAAAATGTGCACCTTCGGTTGGCCACCACAACTCAAGCGCCGATCATGTATGCTCCGTCATAACAACCGATAGTCACTCTCCGCTTGTATTAATCGACCGTGGCATCAGAATTATTGCGAAAATATTCTGGAGAGTGTATTAAAGCCTTGGGAATACAAACACTTTGGCTACAGACCTTGGACATTCCAAAAGGACTCAGCACCATCGCACTTAGAGGCACGCGCAACCCAAGAATGGTTACAAAATGAGGTTCCTCGCTTCACTTCCAGCGCACAATGGCCGGATATCAATTCATTGGACTATTGTATCTGGAGTTTTTTTTTTGGAAAGCAAGGTTGGCACTAAAAAAAATACCAAAATGTCGATCACCTCAAGCAAGCGCTTCGCTGGGAATGGACCAAAATACCTCAGAGCAACATTAGGACAGCGTGTGACGGTTTCATCGGCCGTTTGAAGCCCACAACTCGTGCCAAAGGTGACCAATTCGAGCAGATCTAAACTCATTCTGAAATTTTCTGATTTTTAGTTATTTCATTCGACCTTTATTTTAAATTATTCTAATGTAAGTTTAATAAAATTGAGCTCGAGGTCTTATTCTAAAATTTGATGCTATTTCCGACATTTTTTGCTTTCATTCAATAATTTTTAAAAAAATGTGAAAATTATTGCGTTTGACTTTGTTGCAGTTTTTTTATCTCATCCTGTAATATATACAGGTGTATATATACAGGTCCAAGAAACCCATATTAATGAAAATGATAGCCCTTCAAAAAAAACCATTTATTGGCGTAGAAACACAACAACGATAAGTTGGTCTCATTTTGGACAAGTATCGATGGAATGCCACCGTTCAAAAGCTCTCGGGTGCAATTGTGATCAATTCTTTGCAGAATCGTCAACATTCAGGAGAAAACAAAACCGTTTGTTGTTTGCTTAAATTTAATTAAATATAGTCTGTAGTTTGAACTGTGCCATATTTTATTTTTGTTAATTAATAAATCCATTAAAAATGTAACGTTTTTAAATACTTATTATTTTACAAGTACATTCCTAAAAAGCATCAAATGACTATTTGGGTCAATGTCTCCATATGATCCCAAAAGAACTCATCGTCTTCTAGTGTTTATTTGATTCAAATGTCTACATATAGCTCAGGTTGTGGTTCAATCGTCACCGTGTAACCCCAGAAGATCTAATCTTTTTCAAGTGACTATTTGGTTCAAATGTCGCCATATGGTCCCAAAAGAACTACTTAGACAATATAGTCATGGTCTATGTTAAATGTCCATAGGAAATTACATTGGTTTTGATGCAACACTTTTGCACTAGTACTGGTGACAATGTCACGAGTAAAATACTACAATTTTACTAAAGATGCTCGCTGCTCGGGTTTATTCAGAAACAAACACAATGACAAAATTGTGTACTCGAGACGGAATTTAGATCCACCCCATCTTATTTCTAACTCTGACTATGTACAAATAAAAAACAACTTGTTTTTTTTAATTTTTTTATTTATTTTTTGTTTTTTTTTTTTTTTTTGTAGTTTGTTTTTTTTTTCATTTTTTTTTATTATATGTATGTATAATGTATGTATGTATTAGTAAAATATTTTTTTTATTGTAAGGAATATTATGCAAATTGCATAATACACACAAAAAAGTTTTTCTCTTTTTTTTTTTTTTAATAAATTTTCAAATGATTTTTTTGTTTGTTTTGTTGATTTTTTTTTAAATATAAATTAAAGGATAAAACGAACACCAACCTTATTACACGGAAATTATGGTATATAGGAAATTAAAGGAATAGGAGAAAAAGGAAGAATGGAAGCAAAAACAAAATTAGACAAACAAAAAAGATCTATAATCGAGGAAGGCGGGGAAGAAAAGTGTAAGTGATACAAGCAAAATCAAAAAATACTATATATACTTAGTTAAACATAAACATAAACACATAGAGTAGTTTTGTTTGTTTTTAAATCAAAGGCAAAATATTATTAATAATATAAATACATACTAAAACAAAAATGTAATATTTCTTATTTCTTTAAAAAATATATATGTATATAGCATTTTTTATACTTTTTATTGTATTGTAGGCTTTTTGTTATCAGTTTTCGTCCAAAATTGGGGAACAGCACACAAAAACAACAGAAAAAAAGGAAGAGTAGGGACATGTCAAAAAAGATGATGATGGTTGTTGTAGTAGTATTAGTAGTTTGTGTCTTCTTTCGGGCGTGTGTATGTTAAAGTTGCACAGAGGGACTGAGAAAGTGTTTCGGATTCTCACAACAAAGCTAATTCCCATTTATCAAATCCGGGATTTATGGCAAAATCTGTCGTAGTTAGTTTATCAAAGAATGTCTATGCTTTATATTACATCAATATGGGATGGAAATGGTTCGCTTACAAAAAAAAATATTGTTTAATGGAAAATTGTTGAACCTTTTTCTTGTTATTATTTTTTTCCTTTTTTTTTTTTTTTTGAAAAGTGCCATTAAAATATTGGATATTGGCAACCAATGTTAACATTTATTTTAAAAAATTACTGCTCCAATTCGAAATTATTACTCAGTTGGTGCCATCTCTCACATACACACGCCTACATTAGTTTTGTAATAAAAAACGAGACATTGTTTGTATTTGATTTTTTTGTTTTCTTCTTTGTTGTTTTTTTTTATAAAAAAGCGATATAATTTCCATTTGTTTGTTTGTTTTTTTCTTTTGTTATATATAAAATAGGTTTTTTTGTTGTTGTTGATTTGTTTTTTTTTTTTTTAATTATAATTATTATGTATCATATTTATTTTTATATAAATTTTGAGGTGTTTTTGAATGAAGATGGGGGTTTCTCTTAATATTTGTTTTTCGCTTGTTTGTTTGTTTTTTTTACAAAGGATTTCTGGTTTAAGAAAAAAGTTGTGTTTAAGTGATTTTCATTTTTTGGTTTTACGAGTTGTTGTTTTTGTATTATTTTGTTGTTTTGGTATTGTATTATTTTTTAAGAAAAAATATATATATATGAATGCATTTAGTTTGTGGTAATTGTTAAGTTCATTTTTATACATTTTAAATTGGCGGTTTCTTTTTGTTTTGTTTGATAGAGTTTTCTTCTTTGTTTGTAATAAAATATCAGCTTTTTTTTTTGTATACGTTTCTTGTTCATCTTCTTTATGTGTTTATTTTATAGGAGAAAATAGTGCAACACACATTTGAAAAAAAAAAATATATATATATATATATTTTGAATATTTTCTTTTTTCGCGATAATAGTTACATTGTGTGTTTGTGTGAGTCTGTCTGTTATTTCTTTCCTTATTTAGTGAGACTTTTTTGCCTTTGTTTTTGTGGAACTACATTAGGTGTGTCTGGTTACCCTAAAATGTATAACAATTGTTACAATTTGTTTGTCTGTTAACCCGAAAGTTCTGCATAAGAGAGCGGTTAGAGAGATAAATTTTGACAGTTCTTTCAGTGAGAGTTTGCAAATTCTTGCTAGACAAATGTCTTCTTGCAATCACTTGCAACTCTTCTTCTTCTTCTCATTCAACGACATTCACTCAGATGTTTTTACTGTTTGTTTATTTCCTTTTTGCGCTTTCAATTTGAATATTTTATTTGGAATCAGCAGTTTTTGGAGAACAACTTTACAAAATGTGAAAAAACATAAATATTAATATGCAAGAAGAAAATAAAAGACTATTTCCAACGTTTTTAGACAAACGCCATTAGCAACACGTTTAAAGGATTCCGGGGAACACATAAAATCTTTTTTTTATTGCTCATATTTTTATTTAATTGCTAATTTCCTTTTTATTTATAAAACTTGTTTATTTCTTTTTATTCTTTTAATGGGGACCAAATTGGTGATGTCTTGACAAATCAGCTGATTAGTTGCTAGCTTCTGCAGGAATACCGTCTGTTTACTTTTCGTCTTTTTCTTGCAAAAGAGAATAAAACTACCTTACTCCCTCAGAAAGAAGTTGCTGGACAAATCCTGCTGGAATAAGTAACCAGACGCACCTATTATGTCCAAGTTTTGAAAAAAAAAAGTTTTGAAGTTCTTCTTGAGATGTTATTGAACAACAATACGAAGCAAAGTTACAAGTCCAGAGAAATATTGGTGAAAAAGGAATAAATAGATCATGGATTTCAGTTGGGACTGGAAACTAATTCTGTTTGCTAAGACTATTTTTCAGGTTTAAATTATGTTATTATATATTTAAGGTATATAGAAAAATCCAATATTTCCATAAACCGAAATCCAAATTCGTAACAATCCATGTTTCCAAGGCCTCATAAATGCAAATTCCCACCATTTCAACTGGAAGTCGGATTTGATAACTTAAAACCCAGAGAGTTGTCTATTACTTCGTTAAAGGAAAAGACAACTTCACTTCGAAAAATTCAATAACTCAAAGAATATCCACTTCTTAATTGAAACAATTTGGGGATCGCATACCTAAGATCCTTCATATAAGGAAAATTGATTGGAATTCCCTTTTATATTCCAATAATTCAAAGTATACACACTTCTTAATTGAAATAATTTGGGGTTCTCACAACTAAGGATTTGGCACAATTTATGTTTTCCACTTGCCTCGGTACTCCCTCAAAAATTTTAATTTGGTTTAAATTTTCCCAAGGATAGGTAACGAAAGAATGTTCGACCCCCTCTTCCTGATATGTGCGCAAAGGTTTTACTTTTTATGCATAAATAATTAAAATCTGGACATATAACAAAAAATAATGATAAGAATAAATGCAAGAATGTCTACATCGCCAAAGGTATTGAATAAATCATGGAATTTCAGATGGGAAAGTTGGTTTTTCAGAAAGTACTCAAGGGCAAAAAAGCCACTCCATGGATCTTTCTTTGTATAGAGGGGGCAGTATTAAAATTTTAATATTTTGTAATTGCCAACATAATTACGTTCATAAATTCAAATTGATGGAATACAAACTATATCGATTCTTCTACAATGTGAATTATATACGTCAGTGTTCGAATTACTGTAGAAATTCAAGATCTGTATTAACTTAATTTGACTCAAGTCATTGAAAGTGACCATTTTGTAAATATCCAGTCGAACATTTGTTTAGTGCTGAACGAATTATTCCAACTGTTCTCTTCATTAGATCAATACTGGAATTGTTATATTCTTTATAGAAAATCTATTCTGAATATAAAATAGCCTTTGACATAAGTCAATGGCATAGTTTTTGCATAGATTTCCTAATAACAAATTGTTCTCTAGGAAGTCAACTTGTCTATGTCACATAGTGAATTATATGGTGGTTTATGGAATTTTTTCTTCGGCTACACAAAGAATTTCATGTATTTCTCAGGATATATTCCAAGTTTTCCTTTTCATTCATTATAGCTATTATAAATACAGAGGAAAACAGTAGTACGACAAGGAAAGAGATCGAAAATTCTCCCCATTGATTTGAGGTCTGGGAACAGATAAGGCTGCTTCATATTCATTTTCTCTCACTTCATATTGTTTGCTGGCTTCAAAACTTAATTCTTTTTTGTTCTGTTTCATTTTGTAATTAAAAAAAAACTGTATTCTAATTGTTATTGTAAAAAATATGATCATGCTTTTTCGATTAAACAAGAACCCCCAATATTAATTAATTTATCTTTCTTTCTTTATCAACTTAAATATAATTTAAAAAAAATCTTTAAAATATTTAATTTATGTTTTGTTTGTGTGTGTGTGTTTTTTTAAATAAAAGCAAAAAAATTATTAATAAACCACATAAACTAGATATTATTATGTATATATATAAAATGTAAATTTCAAAAAATTATATATATAAATTATTTACGAAAACATTAACGTAAAAAAAAAGAAAAACAAAAAAATTAACACTTTTTTGTTTCTTCTTCTTCCTCTTTTCTTTAATAGTTGTTGTTCTTGCTGTGTTAAATCGGGTGTGAGTGTGATTTCCATTTCTTTTTTGACTGAAAAAAGTTTTGTTTTACTTCTCCTTTTTAGCGAATTGCGATTTTTCTTCTTCTTGCTGCTGTGAGTGAGATTGTGTTTTTGTTGGAGGAGGAGGAGTGGAGGTGGAACGTATAAAAACCTTGTGATTTTTGTGTTTTTTGTTTTGCATTCAATCAAGTTTACTTTTTTCTTCAATAATTTCCATTCCAGGAGGATGTTTTTTTGTCTCTTTTTTGTTTTTGAAGTAAAAATGTGCTGTTTTTGTTTCTTTTCTTGTAGGTGTTTGTGTGTATTTTTATTGTTTGTTGTTGTTGTAGAAGTAAAATTGTATGTTCTTGTTTGTTGTTGATTTTGTTTTTATTAAAAAAGTATGGTTGTTGTTGTTGCTGTAGTTGTTGTTGTTTTAAATGAAGTAGAACTCTTTTAGAGCAAATTACATTTGGTCCTCTTCCTCTTTTTGACTTGCAATGCAGCTTTAGTGGCGGTTTCAAACACTTCTCTAACACCCTCCTTGGACTTGGCCGAACATTCTAAATAAGCAAAGGCATTAATTTTTTCAGCCATAGCACGACCTTCTTGTGGCTTAACAGGTTCCTGCTTCATTTTTGCAAGATCCTATTTTAGAAAGAAACAAATGAAAAATTATTTTAAGAAAATTAAAAAGGAATTGAATTTCCAAAGTACTTACCCGAATTGTATTGGGATCGTTTCTCAAATCTTTTTTGTTACCCACCAAAATAATGGGAACATTTGGACAAAAATGCTTGACCTGTAATAAAAAATTAAAGGGTTTAATGAGGAAACTTAAAGAAGAGGGGCTTTAAGATATATGATATTTCAAAGGTCTTCCGGAGATGGAAGGCCTAAAAATTTTCTTCTAGGGATGGAAAATCTTAAAAATGCCCTCTGTGAGATAGACAATTTTTTAATTGTATTCTGTAACTGGGAGATCCCTTTGATATTTCATAGAACTGAATGTCATGTTTGGAATGGCTTCTTTAAATTTTCTATAGATAGAACTTCTCAGAGTCTTCTATATATGAAAGATCTTGCAAAGGTCTTGTTTGAATAGAAAACCTTCTGAAGGCCTTCTTTAGTTTACCTATAGCTAGAAGATTCTCTTGAAGTCTTATACTCAAAAAGAGCCTTCAGAAGGTCTTGCATCTTATGCCTTCCATAAAATAAAAGGTCTTCTTAGGAATTTTAATGGGACAAAAGTTCTTCTAAATGTCTTCCGATGGAAAGGTTTTCTGAAGCCTTCTGAAATTCTTCTTGGGTTCATCTATAGCTAGAAAGCATTCTTAATGTCTTATATTCTGAAAAGTCCTTCTAAACGTCTTCTATGGACAAAGGGGTCTTCATTAGACCTTTTCTAGTACAAGTTCTTTTAAAGACTTTCGGTAGAAATTGGTTTTCTAAAAGGCGTTGGACAGGTCTTTCATAGGAAAGAAGGTTTCCCAAAGGCCTTCTATAAGGCAGATTAGCCTTTAAATTAATTCTATAGAATAGAGGCCTTGAGGCAATCTAGGACTATAATTTGAAGGCACTTTAAAATTTATTTACAGATCAAAAGACCTTCTAGGTCTCCAGCAATATAGAGAAATTTCTTAATGCCTTCTAGAGAACAGAAACCTTCTGTATGATAGGGTTTCTGTAAGATAGTTTTTCTATAGAATGGTTTCCAGTATGTTAGATTTCCTATCTTCTAAAGGTCTTCTATATAAAGAAACCTCTTAAAGGTCAATTCTACGATGCCTTTTTCTAAACCAAGAAAAAGGGCTATGTTTGAGAAATTTCTTATAGTGTACTATAGGATGATGGGGCTTCTAAAGGTGCTCTATACAATAAAAGTTCTTTTCAGATCAGGTCACCTGCAAAATGGAGAATCTTCTTTTAGAACAAAAACCTTCCCAAAGTCTTCTCTCACATAGGTGTTCTATAAAAAAAGGTTTTTAATAAAATGCTTTTCTGTAAGTTAGAGTTCTCATCTTCTAAATGTTTTGTATAAAGAAACCTTTTAAAGGTCCATTCTAGGATGGATTCTTCAAAAGAACACAAAGCCCTTCTTAAGGTCTATAAGTTTCAACACCTTATAGTGTACTATAGGATGGAAATACTTTTAAAGGTGCTCTATAGAATAAAATTTCTTTTTAGAACAGGTCTCCTGCAAGATGGATAATCTTCTTAAGGTCTTCTATAGAACAAAAACTTTCCCAAAGTCTTCTCTAACATAGGTGTTCTACAAAAAAAGGTTTCCACAACCTTTAAAGGTATTGTAGGTACTGAGGACGCCTACTGTATAGGCTGTATATTGTAGAGTAGACGGACTTAGAGGCTCTGTCTACTGTGGATATTTTCATGCATATTTTCAAAGGGTCTTCCAATGCCTAGTTCATGTTTGGCAATTCTTACCTCTGGGGTCCATTTTTCAGGAATATTCTCTAGCGAATCGGGTGAATCCACTGAGAAACACATTAATATAACATCTGTGTCGGGATAACTGAGTGGACGAAGTCTGTCATAATCTTCTTGACCAGCTGTATCCCATAAGGCCAATTCAACCTGAAATTTATAGAAAAATATATAAGTTAATAATATTTATAACAAATCGAAATTAAAGGCGATTCAAAAGTGAACTCGAAAGTAAAACAAATGTTAGATTTTTATTTATTTTAAAAAATAACTTTTGGCTGGAATTTGTTTTTTTTTTTTTTTTTTTTCTTTTGAATTCATTTTCGTATCGTCCTAGAGAAACAGACCCAAAGTCTAGTCAAATACACCACAAAAAAGTTATCAAAAAGTATATTTTCCAGCAAATTTAATTGACTCAAATTGCCTTGTGTGTGCGTGTGTGTGTGGGTCAAACTTGTAAATCTCATGCCATGGACACATTTAGCTTGGATATTGATATCAATCTAGGGCTAGGAATAAAGGCTTTTGTTTTATTAATTGATTTCTTCATATACCTATTTATTTTGTTTGATAATGAAAACCAATGAACCAGCAGACCACTAAACGGAGATAAGGCAAGAAAGACAGACACACACCGAGAGAGAGAGAGAGAGCGAACAAAAACAAATTGTTACTTGGTATTACTGTATGTGACGTGTAAACAATAAACAAAACAAAAAAATAAACAATATATGGAAATAATTAAAAAAAAAGTAAAACAGATCTACTAGAGCAATTTGTAGGGCGGTTAAGCTTCAATAATATTTTCCCCTCCGAGCGACCTCCACCACCCCACCGCCAATTTCTTTTCCACCATGTCTATGGTATATTTCTGGAATAATGGCCAATTAAAAGAGGAAATACCATAATTATTAATCATCGTCACTGTTGTTGTCGACAATAACGTCAGCCAGCAGTGGCAGCAGCACCCAACAATAAGCAGCAGCGACTGTTAATGCTGGTTTTATTCTTGGCGTGTGTGTGTCTGTTCCGACGTTGTGCTGTCTGCTAATAGCAAACAATGACGGCGAACAACAGCAACAGCAAAAACAAGAAGATAGAGAATAGAATTCCATTGGGCTACGAGGGAGAGGGATTAGGGGAATATTTTTGCCAAAACAAAAATGAAAATAAAAACAGCAACTCAGAAACCCAACGAAAATGGCAGCAAGGGGGAGCGGCGATGGGAGCAAAATATTGTAGCCCACTTTTTTAAATAATTTTAACAGTTTCTTAAAAAGGCAACTGAACTGGAAGCAAAATAAGACTATGTCCCCACTTTCTTTACTTCTTATCACAAGACCTACTCCAATTGTGGAAAAAAATATACCTAATTACAATCTTATCAAAATAAAAATATGAAAAAGAATAAAATGCAAAAAAACATAATTTCATTTAGGGGGAATTTTTTAATTTCATCTATCCACACACACAAAAAGAGGTGAGGAAGCGATAAAACAGCAACAGCAACACCAACAACAACGCCAGAAAACTTCGAAATCATTTCTTACTTGTAATTCTAAAAATAGCCATGAGGAACCAACAAAAAACCTTTGCCTTTGACGGACTTAAGCAGCCAATTGGTAGTTGTTGAAGTGAGACAAATGACAAATTAATAACTTTGCTGATTTCATGCAATATTTCAGTATTATATTCAGTATTTTAAAACACGCCACTTCTAGACCATATCCATCCACGAGACGAATGTCGTCATAAATGTTGCCATAGGAAATGTTTGCGAAAACAACAAAACTCAGTGATAAGGCAAACATATGAACTGTTCCTATCTAGTAGTGTAGAGTAATATTTATCGCCACGGGGGAGGCGCGGGGGTGATAGAGTACTTCAACAAAGTGTCTAATTAAATCGAATTTAGCTTTTTTCTAAACTGATTAGATACAATAAAGGCTCAGATGGGGCAAAATATGTATATTTTTTAACCCTTGTTCGTGCTCGGCAAATCAGTCGATTTTGCCAAAAGTATTTTACCCTCAGCCACTTTTTGATTATATATATACATTTTTTTAAATTTTATTGAATGAAAGTAAAAAATGTCGGAAATAGCATCAAATTGTAGAATAACTTTGGATTTGTTCGAATTGGTTACCTTTGGTTACCTTCAAACAGCCAACGGAACCGTCACACGCTGTACGAATTTTGCTCTGCGATATTTTGGCCAATTCCCGGCGAAACGCTTGCTTGAGGTGATCGACACCTTGGGTTTTTTTAGTGCCAACCTTGCTTTCCAAAATACTCCACACACAATAGTCCAACGGATTGTTATCCGGAGATTTTGGTGGCCATTGTGAGCTGAATATGAAGCCAGGAACCTCATTTTGTAACCATTCTTGGCGGCGTGTGACGAGTGGGGTGGTGCTAGGTCCTATTGGAATGAATGTTCAAGGTCTGCGGCCAAATTTCGATCGAAAATGTTGTGGGGGATGAACCAGAAGGAGTGAACCGAAATTGCCCATCTCCGAACTCGATCTAAGTTTGATGACGATATTACGATGTACGTAGTTTGGATCAAATCGGATACAAGTCAAACCATATACATATGTTCTCCATACATAGAGTGTGTGGATACCACAGAGATCTTAAGAGTTGTGGATATATCGACCTTTTCGATGTCTTCGCTTCGCCCTGTCACTTTTGGTGCGCTCAGTGGCATAACTGCAAAAATCACTGGCGCGATTCTTCTATCAGTCCCAGTAATGAGGTTAAGAGTGATAGAGTTTGTTTCATCCTTTTCTCGAGATGTTCGAGGGCAATTTAGGCGCAGCTTACAATTTATCGTTTCCCACATTATTTCAGGTGTGCTGAATATTTCAAATTTACAAAAAAAAAAAAAAAAAACAAATTAACAGAAAATACCTAATTTCGAAGGAAAGGAAGGGTCTCTGCATGTGACCCTGACTTCGGATGATTCTACCCCACCAATATCTGTAGTGGTGGACAGGAACTCTCTGAATTGCAGGACATTTAACATTCCTGTGGTTTATAAAGATGAGGTGTTTTGGGGATGTAAAATGCGGCAATAAATGACTAGATGCAATATATTAAAAATAAAACTATAGACAAAAACTATTACGCCCAAGATTTACTAAAGAAATTTGTCTATAGTTTTATTTAAGGTCTAACAATCTTAGAACAATAATCCTCACATGAGGGACTTTTCAACACTTCCCTCATATATTGCATTATACCATAGCCAAATGAAGATATAGACAACGAAAAGTTAGTTTTGTCTTTTTTATCCTGGTGACTCTCATCATGTTTTGCATAGTCAATTTCACTTGATTATTCCGGAATTTTTCGAGGTCATCACGTACTTTTCACATTTATTTTATTAAGAAACAATTTTCAAATGATAAATATCCTACAGCTTTTGTTATTTTTTAACATATAAGAATTGAGTGACTTCAATATTCCCACTCAAATCCCTGAAATGATATAAACGACATCTGCTGATCCCATTTTTTGGAAGATAAACGGTGAGAGCATTTCGTTGTCTATATTTTAATTTGTCCATGTTACTACCCATCATTTTGTATTAGAGAAAGATATCTTAGTCCTATTGTTGAAAACGACGAAAAAAAGTAAATTTCCACACCCCAATCATTAAATGAATGAAGGACAATTTTACAACACCTAGGGGCTGAAATCTTGTTCCAAGAAAATTTGGAAGGAAAATGATTTCTTCCCATTTTGTTATCTCTCAGAATACAAACATGATACATCCATTTCTGTATAATTCTATTTATTTATTTATCGCTATTCAATTGAAACGATTAGCAGCGATTTTATACCGAATAAAATGTTATGACTAAGACAGCAAGTACCCTAACACACTGTGGACTTTAAGAGTGCAGTTGAGTACTCTTCCTGTGCAGGTAATAAATTTCCGTGAAAAAAATCCCGTATACATCGAAATTATTGAAATTCTGAATGGACTAAAATAACATGTATTGGAAAAACCCAATTTGATTAATAGGCCACAAATACATCTCTAATTAAAACCCATTAATGCTGCGCACCTATTGGTTTGTACAATATTAGTCATTTTACAAAAAGCATCAATATTATTTCAATACATATATTGTTGCTTCCTCTTAACCTCCACAACCTATCTACTTTATTCCGTATCAATTCTTTCCCCCTCTAGACGATCATATAACGTTATAACATCACTCCGCTTGTATTAAACAATAACTATTGATTTTGCAAACATAACCCCTCTGAAAATAACTGTACTATGTGATCATCTCTTGCTTTACTAACTCCTCCCTCTACCCCTTTCTGATTGTTTGCCAATCCTCCCATCTATGTTGTTATTCATGTGATATAGTTACAAGGCGAAAGGTGGTTGGGGTGTTTGCAAGTAGTGAAGAGCAAGGTATACTTTCATTACTTCACATACTTCGTACATACATGCCTCCGTTGGAGATAACATGGATTTTTTTGTGGAATTCATTATGACTCAAATGTAAATAATGATATAAAAAATATCAACATTATTATCATCATTCGAGAGGGGGAGGGAGTAGGAGGTTGACATGGTGATAGTGGGCTAAGAAGTTTAGCAAAGCAAAAAATGTTTAGTATTAAGAGATAATGGAAAGTGTTTCGAGGTTGATCGTCATGGGAAAGGGATAAAGTTTTGAAATATTTTGTAATTTGTTAATTTTTTCATATATATTTCAGGATTTCATTGTAATTCATTCTAAAATATTTGGAAATAGGATCGTTTCAAAAAGATAATTCAAGGAATTTTCCAAACTATAAAAGTCTTGGAATGAATATTTTTTATACTCTCCACCATACTATGGGGGGTATATTAACTTTGTCATTTCGTTTGCAACTCCTCGAAATACTCATGTCAGACCCAACAAAGTATATATATTCTTGATCAGCGTAAAATTCTAAGTCGATTTAGCGATATCCGCCTGTCTGTCTATTGTAATCACGCTATCTTTCGAACGAATTGAGATAGAAGGCTAAAATGTTGCATGCATGTTTATTTTGCCAGTAGGCAGGTTAAGTTCGTAAATGGCCCATGTAGGTCCACGTTTTCATTCAGTCCCCATATAATGGTTGTTGATTTTAGCGACATTATTCTCCGGAATTGTGGATACTACAGCCTAAGACAGAAAATTGTCTGTGCAAGTCCACGTCTTCGTATAGCCCCCATATAACGGTACCTCTCTATATTCGATATTTTGATGATTTTAGCGACATTATTCACCGGAATTATTTCAAATTTGGTATTTGAAGTTCGTAATGGATACAAAAGCCTATGACAGTAATTTGTCAGTGGAGGTCCCGGTCTTCGTATAGGCCCAATATATCAGTACCTCCCCATAAACGGTATTTTGACGATTTTAGAACAGAATTTTTAACGGAATTTATTTTTTGAAAAATTCAAAATTCTTTGGTAGAGCGTATTCAAAGTTCGGCCCGGCCGAACATACAGCTTTTTAACTTTTAGGCCTCTGCCTAAAATAATCGGACGCAGCAGTACAGAAAACCAAGCTTAATGGGAATCTGAAGTCTATAATAATGATATGGTTCCTTTGTACTGAGGAAGGGGTGGAACAGGAGTGTGAGGGATAGCATTACTATCGAACTATTATGATAGTTGACCTAGGCTTTAGGCTAGCAATTCTGACGAAAATACATATCATCAAATGGGAACTGCCTAGATACAGGCGCCTGATGTGTATAACTCTCTATAAAAATCAGGATTACAAATCCGCTGGGAAGGCAACATGCTCTGATTCAGAAGATTTCAGGTAATAAGCAAATCAGTACTGACAGATCAAATTAAACGGAAAGTTAGAATATTCACATCTGCATAAGGAGAGCCACAGGTCGCCAAGAAAATATAATCTCACCAGGCCTTGGATTTTATATCCTCTGAACACCTCAAATTTATTAAATCCGGGTAGGGTTGCCATTAATTCAGAGAATTCCCCAACCGTTGTGTCAGAGAACTCAGGGTCATACGCAGAGAAGGGCCGGGTACCCTCTCGGAAATTGCACATTTTAAGTAATTGTTTATACATTTAAAATGTAAAAATAAGTGGTATTCAGTCCTGTCAGAATGTCGTCGGGGGAATTGCATCGGACCATTTTCTTTTGATATGTCAGCATAACCACATGCTTTTGTTTCAGTGCTGGCTTGGTTGTTATAGTGGGAATCATGGAGACAACCACGCCCACACGGTGCCAAATCAAATCACATCTATAACTGAAAAATGACCAAAAATAACCCATATTTGGAACACCCAATCTACAAATGTGTATCTATTTCACATGAACTTCCGTCCCTAACCTTCCAAACACCATTGAAGAGCAGGTTTTCTCGGTAAAAAAAAGTTCAACCACAACTATAATAAATGTGCTATATTTCCCTTTGAAATCAAAAAACGATATACGTCCAGCATTTACACATCCTTCAAAAGTTCAAACATAACCACAAGCTTTGTGTTCTACGTTCTAATTAAAACACGGATGTGTTGCGCCCCCTTGATGACAAGTTCTACCTACGTCCATAAATAAAGTGATTTTTTCTGAAGCATTTCGGCAAAGAAATTAATATATCGTAGGATGAAGTCAGTGTGTATCTCTCCTCAATATTTATAAAGCCTAATTATCCAAATGAGAAATTTTAGTGCTTCGTTTAGGGTCCTAGAAGCAGCTAGGCACAATTCAGTTACAATAAAAAAATCCCATGGACCTCATTACCCAAATAATTTGGCCCCAATCTTTGTATTACATGAACCTAGTCCACCTTCTCCTTCTGGCCCATATATCACTCTTGATTGCAGTATCTCTTCGTTCGCGTGATCTCTTCAATGACTCGTTTATTTTGTGTATTGTTTTTATTAGTATTTATTCGGTCTCTTCTTTTTTTCCAACAATCGCATTTGAATATAAAGTTGTCTGCGCATATCTTTATTCTCCCTACGCTGCTTGTCGTCTGGCCGGTTGTTGGTTGGCCGTTCGCTCGGTTCCTCCTTTTGTCATTTGAATTTGTTGTTTTATATAGACTTCTCCCGCCGCCATCGCCGTTGCCGTTGTTGTCGCCGCCGCATTTGTTATTATTATTTCTTTTTCATTTTTGTTTGTATATTTATTTGAATTAAAAGTGCTTTCATATGACTCTTTGGACTGGCTCAGACGACGAACCTCGTCGTCGTCGTTTGTGGTGGCTGCTGGCTGGCTATGATTATGACTATGCCTGCTGCTAGTGTATCTGCTGTTGTGATGTCTTTTTGGGCGTTCGTATGTTTGTATTTGTATCATTTTGTTTTTTAATTTCAATTTGTTTTCATCATCATCTCCATCATCCAACATCTTTTTGTTTGCTCCTTTTTGAATATATTTTTTGTGTGTGTTTTGCTTTTGTTGTATAGCTTTGGATAGGTTGATTGGACAGACGTTCTTATGTTCACAACAGTCGTCAATTTATAACAAATTGAATTTTTAAATAATGCATTGTTCGGTTTTATTGTTCGTCAGGGGTTCCTTCTTTGTATAATTATTTAAAGAAGCAAAATCGATAATTGGAATATTTGCCAAGAACAAATCATCCGTACGTCCGTCGTCATCCTCCACCATCAACAAATGTGTCTTCATCTGAACCAACGGGTATTTCTTAGAAATGCCCACAGATAGTAACGTTTCTTGTTTATCAATTTTGTAGCCGCCCGATGAAAAGATATGAGGACATATGGCCCAAAATATGTGAACTCTGATTTTCACTTCCAGTCGAAGTTTTATTTTCCATTTAGGGGAATAATAAATACGAAGAATGGAAATTGCGATGAATGTGGAAGATTATAGGTATTTGCAGGATGAAAATAGGCGCTTTTTGGATATGACAATTTAGGACAATTTGTGCAGATCCTACTTTTTTTAAACTTGGAAAATAAAATTAAAGAATTTTGGTGATAGTAGAAAAAAAAATATGTAGCGCGATCTATTTGAGGTATTTGCTGTTGAAAGCTACCAATTTTTTCGGCACGAAAAAAAACATTAGATAAACCCTCTACAAAAGTCTGTACGAGATAGCTCTCGCCTTAGCGGTGGCTTTTGAGAAGTCTTGGTGGAAGATAGTTTATTATTCAGAATTATGTATTGAGAATGGAAGTAACCCTTAGAAATCTTTTCAGAAATAAGTCTATCTGAAAACTATTAAATACTGTAAATTGAGCGGAATTATTATGTGAAAATCTATATCATTTGCTACATGGTGGATGGAATTCCAATAAAACCCTGAGATGTTGCTGAACTATTGAGCAAAACTTTGACAAGAAAAGAAATTGCTATCGACAAAAGGAAGAACATTGGAATAACACAATTAACATATCCTCCATCTTATGGTGGGTTACGTCCAAGGATGAAAATATGATTAAGTCTTCTATCAATGTTTCCAAATTGTGGGATTAATAATTTCATTTCTTTCTTAGGTCCACTGGTTTTCAAACTCAAAAGCTTTTAGATCTTTAATTATTAATGTTTCGTAAGAAATGATATTTTCGGTATTTTTAATCAAGGATAATCTACTCCATGGCTCTGTGCTATTATTCTGAGGCCTTTGGGAGAAATAGTTTCTAACCATAGACAATAGCATTTTTGCGTGCGTAAAACTTTAGGCCCCTCCCCATTATCCACAAATCATCTAAAATATATATTTTTGATTCATTGATGTTTATAGTGCAATTGTAAGATTTAGAAGATTTTCCAAAAGAATTTTAGTTTTATATAATTCTTTGGTTCCTCTTCTATTGAGCTTACGATCTCGTCACTTGGGTAAAAAAGTTTTTTTGTCATAAGAATTATTTTAAATAACTTCTAGAGTGAATATCCCAGGCGAAAAACAAGGGAACTTATGAGGATTGGTGGCTCCTTCCGAATCCTAGGTATTCCCTGCTTTACCCCCTGGTAAACATTACCATCGTTCTCCACTAATAAACAAATGTTGTTTTATAAAAACAACAATAATAATGGGATTAAGCCTGACGATTTTTGCAACAACAAAATACTACGGTATCCCAAACAAACATGCCAACACTGTTCTATTTTTGATTAATTTAAATACGAACCTTTTCGTAGCTACATACCAATTCATGGATTCACATTTTATTGAGAAATCCGTATTAAATGGTATACTGAATTGAGGCTATAGTTACAAATTGTTTTTAC
The DNA here is from genome assembly GCF_030504385.1 of Musca domestica. Taxonomy (NCBI): domain Eukaryota; kingdom Metazoa; phylum Arthropoda; class Insecta; order Diptera; family Muscidae; genus Musca; species Musca domestica. The sequence continues at coordinate 817,950 of NW_026712219.1, forward strand.
AAAATTGGAATTAATCAAACTTGTTCTTTAATGTGTTCCTATGATTTAAAACTTCAATAGAATATTATTCAGATGTGGTGAGAAATTGTAACAAAATCATCTGAACTTTAGATGCTGGGCATATTAAAATTTGGCGCATTTTTTGACAACTAAGAGAATTTATTCCCCGGCTTTCCCTTTTAAACACACCTGCTGGAAAGCTCTAAAGTTAAATAGAATGCAATTCCTTGTTGCCAAATATTTATTTGGCTCCCAAGTTTTTAATAATATAACCAGAATATCTAAATATACTCACAATAAACCACAATGAAAGGCAATCTACTAAATTAATTTTTCGAGACATGACTAAACAAACGGAGATCTGACACATTTCATTTGGCGACTGAGAGCAATTTTTCTTTGACCCTCACTGAACATACCCAATTGTTGAATACAAATTTTTATATGACTTCAATAGGTGACATTTTGGGTTCTCTCTTGTCTAATATTCACAGAATATCGAAGGATGCAAATAATTAGCAAGAAAGTAACAATAACAATGTAAAACAATCTACTCTACACTAAAGTGAGGCATGTGCCAACAAACAAAAAGAGATCTGGCACATTTCATTTGACAACTGAAAGAAATTCTCACAAAATTGTAAAGCAAAAAATCACGTACCTACATTCGAAACACAACAAACGAATAAGTAGAACAATTTATAGCAGTGCAAAAGTATTTTAACAATAAAGAAAAAATCCCGAAATTTATTGGAAATCAAAACAAAGGCAAATAAATATTTCAGATGAAAACAAACGATGATGACGACCTATTAATTGAAATATTTTAACAACGAATTCGTTTTGTGCAAACCAGAAATATATAATTGAGGTTAGGTTTATTTTTGGGTGTATTTGACTAGTCGTAGCTGTCGCCGGAAAGCAACAGCTTGGCTTAAAAAAATATCTATCATATGACGGACTTACCTGTTTACCATCGACTTCAATGTCGGCCACATAATTTTCAAAAACAGTGGGCACATACACTTCAGGGAACTGATCTTTGCTAAAGACAATCAGCAGACAAGTTTTACCGCAGGCACCATCGCCAACAATAACCAACTTTTTACGAATCGTCGTCATTGGTTCTAGGATGGAAAAAGGAAACAAAACAAAAAAGTAGAAAAACAATGAGTAACAAATTGAGAAAAAGAAATTAGGGTAAAACTAACAATAAATGACTATTGAAATGATTTTTTATGACAATTTCCATAATTAGCTAGATACATATGAATTAATATATAAAGAAATTAAACACCCACTGCTTTTTTTAAGGCCCATACTGTAGATGTAGTTAAGCGTTTAAAAGGAAAGTATTCCAATTTGTTTGGAGGGTGGTGATTGGCTGCCTGAATGACTGACTGGCTGGTTGGTTGGTTGGAAGTTTAACGTTTTTAGCGAAAGAAGAAAGAAAACAGCAAATAATTGACGACGATGACAATATTAATATGGTGGTCTGCTGCTGGGCTGTGCTCCCGTAATAGCCAGCCCCATAGCAATGAAACCAAGCGTTTTAAGTATTACAATACGCGAATTTATGACACAAATGTGAAAAGAACAACTTTTTGTTTGCTTTCAATAAGCTTAAGTTTTTCTTGGGTGAGTAAGAACTGTTTATCACTTATTTGTTTTTTTCCTCCTCCGCCAGCACGTCGGTGTTGTTGTTATTGTTGTCGTGATTGGTCTCCTTGTTAAAAGTTGACGTAGAAGAGAAGTCTTCTACGTATGACGTTCAAGTGCGTAGTTTGACATTCTAAATTTTGCGTACATCTCTTTCCCAAAACATTTTGTTTTTGCCCATTACACAGTGTCAAAATTGACAGATGTTGGCTACAAAGAGAAAACTATTTTGTTTTGCCTTTTATTTTGTTTTAATGTGCTTTGTAACAGAAAATCAGCCACCAGAGACACAAAATTTTCGATTCAATTGGTTGTTGCGTTGTAATTGTCAGTACTAGAGGCAGCAAAGGCGAAGTTGTCCACACCACCACCTTTTTCTTCTTCTTCTTGTTTTTTATTGTACCTTAATTATCAACAAGTATTTCAAATTTATTTCCTCAGAATTCACTTTTTCGTAAAGTTTTCTTCTTTTTTTACAACATTGGCTTTTTTTTCAAGAAGCTTTTTCCTTATTTCTGATATACAATTGAATTTTTTTCTTCATCATCATCAGCACCAAGTACTAGTGACTGGCAGTCAGGCTGACTTTGCTGCTGAAGTAGAAGAATCGAATGGAGAAGAGAAAAAACAGGCAAATACAAAGAAGAAGCAGAAATAGAAGTAGTATGTGTTTGCTGCCCTTCCTTGTACACTCCCCACCACACAACCCTTATTGTGTAAAACCGTATACATTCCACCTTAATCATCATCACACAACAGTTCATTCGTTCCGTTCGTCGTTCATTTTTTCGCTGCTTTATTCCAATTTCTTATTAACACAACACACACACGTACACTTTATATATACACACACATTTAAACGCATTCAATCATCGTTCATGATCATAATTCACTTTTTTCTTCTTCGTGAAATTTCAAAAAAAAGTTTCCAACATTTTAATGCAAGCCCAAAATTCCTTAACGTTTTGGTAATTTTCTTTAAAAACAATAATGCCCATTTTGTATTGGCCTATAGCATTCGCACTCATTGCTTATTTTTGGAAATTGCATACTAGATTTTTTGTTACCCATATTTTCGTACATACATTTTTTTAATATGCTTAATTTCCTCTTGACAAAAATTTAATGTACTTCTTTTTGTGTTATTTGAACAACAGCACTCGTTTTCCTATACTTTCTTTTTACTTTTTGCAAATTCGTATCGTTTAGTTTTCTTCCAACACCACTTTAAAATAATAAAAAATTTAATTTTATTTCGTTAAGTTGCTTAATGTTTTCACTTAGTTCCAAAAAAATTTTTCATGCAGTCTACTTGAAAATTATGATGACAGACAACGCCTTGACTTGACGTTAGTTTCCGATGTTGTACGAAGAAAAATGAGAGAAAAAAATGAAAAAGGGAGCGAGACGGATATACCGAAACTCCATAAGTGGGAGTGAGAAAACTATAGTTTTATTGGCGGATATAAATACCGACTATCGTAGGGTATTTGATACTCATGGAATACTCGTTAACCACAAAAGAATTTTAATTTTCAAAGTAGGTTTTTTTTATAATTTTTGGAATAAAAAAAACATAAAGGCTATAAATTTTCCACAACATTTTTAGAAATAGAGTATAATAGGATTACTTCGTTAGATTGTGATTTATTATAAAAAATAAATCTAGCAGATGCAAGTGAAACCATTGACATCCAAAGTAAAATGATAGCCAAGTAAAAGAAAATAAATTTAAGAATGAAAGCATTTACAATATTAATATCAGGTAAATTTGCAATTTATTTAGAAAAGTGTTTATGATTGGTATGTGTTTTATTTAAACACAAAATGCATAGAAACTCTCACTTACAAAAAAAAAAAAAAAAAAAAAAAACAATAATTTTAATAGGTTTCCAGACATTGTGATTAATTATTATTGTAACTTCAAACCATGGTAAAATTAAGAAGGTAAGGTCATTTCAAAAAGGCATTCCCATCTCTGCGCTTTCTGTAATTTACCTTGTCACATTTCACTACATAAAAACAGGTTCCTATCTCTGATTTGTGTATGTACAATGGATTCATGGTAGAAGAATATAGGTAGATGCATCAACGCTTGGGAACATTGATATCTCAAAAATTTTTAAATGCTATGTCAAAAATAATTCTATTTTTATATGTTTCCTTATACGACGCAAATCGGAGGCTGTAATGATATGTATTTTTCAACAATTTTTACAAATATCAATAATTTTTCATTCACGAGTTTCAATATCAACATCGGTCTGACAGTTCATTGTCCAAGCAGCTGTGTCGATGCGACTACCTGTATGCTTCTACCATGCAATGGATTTATAAATACAAAGTTTGACAATGAAATGTTTTGTCAAATGAATAATATTTGAAAAAATTTTAAATATATGATTGCATGAGATTACCTCCTTGATTCTACCATGCTTCAAACGAAACATTTGGTATTCTATCATGGTAGAAGTATATAGGTAGACGCATCGACACAGCTACTGGGACAATGAACTGTCAAAACAATTTTGGAATTGAAAAAGTTGAATGGAAAATTATTTAAATTTGTAAAAATGGTTGAAAAACCTGTATTATAATAGCCTCCGAATGACGTCGTATAACAAAACATATAAAAATCTACTTATATTTGAAAAGACATTTGACATATCGATGTTCCCAATCGTTGATACATCATTAACATTAGAGATGGGAACTGTTTTTTATGCATTGAAATTTGGCAAGGTAAATCACAGAAAATGCAGAGCTGGAAATGCTTATTTGAAATGATGTTACCTTTGTTTCATTATAGTATGGTTCATCCATTAGTTGCATACACAATTACGAAATTCGTTTTGTGCCAGGAACTTGCCCTATTTATATTTAATCATGTAAACCTACTGTTACTTTTTGTGTGTCTGTCACCGTTGCCTGTCCACATGTGCTGCATTGTTTATCATTTCAAAACTGTGCACGCTCTCCACCAACATTTATAGAAATTTATGAAAATTTCGTTACTTTCCAAATTCTAGAAATTTGCATTCTCCTGAAATGGCTACAAAAGAAGGCGGCACGGCGATATCACCAAAAGAGAAAGAAAAATTAAAACAAAAGTTAATGAATCTCCTGAGGGAACATGAATCAAAAAAGAATAAAAAACAATCGGAAAGAAAATTCTTGAATAAAACTAATGAGCAACGGCATGGAAAAGAAGAGGACATCCAGCAACAGAAGCAACAAGCTTCTTCTAATCGAGAAGGCTACAAAAAGAAGCATAAAAATGCCCCGAGAGTTAAGGGGAATCAACAACATATGGGTGTAGTGTCCAATGGAAATACAAAGATGGCAAATAAAAAGCTAAATAAAAATAACTCCATGTCCCAGCAAAATTGTACGAAAAAAGCTGGTGTAGATGCGAAACCAAAAAAAGTGACAAATGGTGGTACCAAAGACAAACCTTTGAAACCAGACGTAAGGCAAAAAAGTAGTGAAAATAGCAAGAAAAAGGCATTAAATAAAAAGGGAAACAGTGTACAAAACCCTAAATCCATACCAGAAGCCATTAATACAGAGAAAACGTCAGTGGTTAATGGCCCAAAAAGTAAGAAACAAAAAGGAAAGAAAGTTGAACCTGAGGATACGTTGGGTTTAGCTCAGAAGAAAAATTCTCCAAAAGCCGGTAGTCAAAAAAATTCTACCAAAGGCCAAAACAAACTTAAGAATGTCAATATGACTAAACTGGAAAAGGAGACAACAACAAATAATATTGAACAAAATAAATTGTTCCGCTCTGAAGATACATTACCAAATAGCCAACCAAAAAGCAAGAAAAGTAATAAACTCACAACTAATCTTAAAAAGACTGATACCTCCGTAGGAGACAAGAATTCTAAAGTTCCTCTCAAAGAAAACTCCAAACCAGCAAAAGAAAGTAAAAATAAAAAGAACAAGCAAAAGTCTCAAAATTCCACCAATGTCAATGGAACGAATAGCTTGAACATCAAAAATCAGCAAAATAAGGCAAAGAAACGTGTAGCGACTGAGACGGCAAATACCACAAATGTCTCTAAAAAACCAAAACTGACCGACGAAAAACCACAAGTACCTGTGGAAAGCAAATCTAAGAAATCTAAAAAGAACAACCCTTCTCAAGGGAAAACAAATTCTTCAACTGAAAGCAAAAAATTGGATACAAGCAACATGCCCGGCTTTGTCAAGGGTGGGGATTTCGATTCAAAATATGGTGACTATTCCGGTGATGCATATTGGCAACAACAGTATGCCAATAACTTTGAAGATTCCGAAGATGATTTTGGTGATCATCAACAAAATAATCAAGAGGTGGAAACCTATAATGGTTATGGGGAATCGGATGACTCCGATGAAGATGATCCCTACAACTATAGTGATATTGATGACTCGGATGAAGATAGTGATGACAATGATCCCTACAATTATAGTGATATTGATGAAAACGATGAAAATTCCTACAATTATGGTGTTACAGGTGATTCCGACGATGATTCATATGATGATAATGATCCATATGATTATAGTGATTTAGATGATGAAGATGACGAAGAGGAGGAACGCTATTCAGATTTTGATGAAGACGACTACGAAGAAGATGAAGATAGTTATGATTATTCAGACAGTGAAAATTCTTCAAATTATGATGAAGATGATGCTGAAGATGCCGACAAGTCTTATGATTTTGAGGATGAAGAAAATGATGAAGACTATAAATTACCAGAAGATGTACCCGAAGACTTGATTGTCCATTCAGGTATGTTGATTATCGATTTTATTCTTTGCATGGTGGAATGGGTTTTAATGTCCTTTATATATTTTCTTGATTCGCTCTATAATGAATTTCTATCTTCATTTTCAGGAACTGCAACCAAGAGGGACATACAACCTGAGGACAATGTGGTATTTAAGGATAAAAAATATTGCCAAATTATAGAATTAAAGAGCCAAACAACAGTGAAAACAATACAGCAGCCAGAAGGCTATAAAAAGGAAGAATTACTAAAATTAAAATACAAAGAGAATCACATTGCAAAGATAGAACCGCCAGCATTGTCATCTGGTACAAAAGATGTCGACATAGAAGTTGAAGATAAAAATGACGATTGCCCAAAACTGGTGCCAATTATTGATGAGGATGATTTTCAACTTTACAATCCCAAGGAGGATGAAGAAGAAACTTTGGATGAGGAATCTTTAGATGATGAAGAGCAGGATGCCTATGAATATGACGACGATGATTCAATGGAAAATGTAAGCCTGGGCAGTGAATATACTGAACTTGATTCAGATGAGGCCGATTCTTTAATGTCTGAAGATATTAATGAAAAATATTTGAATAGAAATGCCAATGATTATGGCAGCAGTGACGACGATGATGAACGTATGCATTCTATGCAAACTGTGGATATCATAAATGCTACCAAGTGCAAATATGCTGCAGATGAAAGTGATGGAAATTTGAAACAAGAAATGGATGTAAATGATGACGACGCTGAAAAGGGAGTGACGCCTTCACAAATTTTAAACAAACACATTATGGTTGGTAGCAAAGCTGTAGTTGTAAGCATTCCAATTGCCGACAAGGCAAAAGAAGAAGAAAAAGAACAGTTGAACGCGGAGAATGACTCGTTGAATGCCAACCCAAATGTTCAAGCAGAAAAAGAAATTGGGACAATATTGAAATCCAACACATCTTCCAATTTGCTTCTAAATGACGGTGAAAATAATGATGAAACATCAACTAGCCATGATGAGAAACCAACAGATCAAGTCGATGGAGATGAGAATACCTCCCGCGAAGCAACAACTACACGTGCCAAAATTCAACATCAAAATCTAACGGATTACGATACAATATTTTGTAATGCCATTAATGCCAATTTGGTATTGGTTCTTGTGAAAGACCCCTTCTATATTTATGGTACTGTACGTCTAACATTGTTGGCTGGTCAAGTTGACGTCTACGGCCATTCGCTTAGCCTCAATAAAGAAATTGAGCTATTTTCTCCACGTGGTTGCAGTGTGATAGAAATTTCCTCCCACACTAGTGCGGCAAAATCATCACAAAACAACCTTAAGCAGACGTTCAAGAGTTTCGATAGCAATTTCCTACGATCTGATCTGGAAAGTATCATTAAAGGCTATGATCCCGCAAAAGATGCTGTGGTTTTATTGAAACGCAACGATGAAAGACGAAAAGTAGTCAGTCAATTTAAGAAGTTCATGAACGAGAATGTATTTCCCAATCTACAAAATATAAATCCGGATCGACCTCTGTTTAATTCCGAATATCTACTACGTTGCATTATAAACACATCTGCCATGGAACAGAAATGTTTGCGTTTATCCGATCAATGGAAACTTCTGGAAGTAAGTCGAAAGTCTCGCATCCTGTTGGCTGGTGGAAAGGGGGTTGGTAAATCAACTCTACTACGGTATCTCATCAACAAAGAATTGCAGAGCAAGGAAAAAGTACTCTTAATTGATTTGGATATTGGTCAACCGGAAATTTTTGTACCACAGACAGTGTCGTGTGCCGTGGTAACAAAACCTCTATTGGGACCCGGTTTCTTTTTAAACCAACAGCCCGAAAAGGCATTCGCAGTTGGCCACACAAACATTGCATTGTGTGCCCATCGTTATATTGAAGCTGTGCAACAATTAATTGATTATTGTTTAGCACAAAATCACCTTCAAGACATTCCATGGTTTGTCAATACCATGGGCTATAACAAAGGCTTTGGTTTGGAACTTATTTCAGTGATAATAAAATCCTTGCCCCTAACTGATGTTATCCAACTGCAAAGTAACAAGGCTATAAATAACTTTGACACATTACTCTTCCCCCAAAATATTAATCAAGTACCATGTAATATGTTTATGGAATATAATGGAAATCCTGATGAAGAATCACCCATATTAGAGTATCGCACACATGTATGGCAAACTGCAGTCACACAAGAATCACGCTATCAAAAGGAATGGGATATGAGTCCCAAAGATACGCGGTATGCCATGTTGTTGACACGTTTGAGTGTTGCTTTGCAGGGACATGCAGAATGGCTTACTGATTGTAAGCCTTTAAGGTAACATAAATACCTAAAATTTGTGAAAACAATATGATTCATTTGAAATTTTCTATTTTAGTGCCCCCTTAGATCAACTTAAGCTAATCAATTTAATGGATAATAAACCACCCTGCTCCCAAGATGAATTGGCCAAGGCCATGGAAGCCAATCTAGTGTATCTTTGTCATGCCGAAAACGAACGTAGTGCTGTAGAATGTTTGGGAATTGGTAATTAAAAACGATGCAACAGTTGCAACTTATATTTATCACATTCTCCTTTTCCCTCTCAGGTGTTGTCCGAGCAATTGACTATCATGTGCGACAAGTATATCTCATTCCGGCAATTTTCACTCCGCTACTAAAGCATGTCAACTGTTTGGCACTGGGCGATATGCCTTTGCCCAGTTCAATGCTAACCAATCAAGGTTCTCGCATCAATAAAACAGCACCATTTGTCTATAATACCGTAGAAGCCAATGCCTCCAAGGCGATTAAACAAATATACCATAGACCTAAGTTGTTCCTTAGTGGCAAGCATAAATCCCTAGACTAAGTGAATTCCAGTGTTTAGTCCTAGTAGTTTATTTTTGTTACTGAAATAGAAAAGAAACTGAAGAAGACTATTTTATTTATTTAAATGTGGTGTTTTATTTTTCCTCTAATGTGACAACACATAACGGCCCTTTAGTATGCGACGCATCAAGGTCCTTCTGCCTCCTTCGGTGGCCATGCGAGCATCCCAGCCATGTACATTGATACGTTTGACTTCTCTGGGTTTTGGGAAGTGGCAACGTACCTTGGTCTTTAGTATGTCCCGGTTGAAGGCATGAGCCTCTCGTGTTATGACCATTTGTCCAACACTGTTGCAGGCCCTGAATGTAGACAAGAGAAATGGACACAGATTATCGATGCTATAATCGCGGGGTATCTTGTAAATTACCTTCTCAATATATTCGTAAACATTTTCTTTTATTAATTAATAGTTATTTTATTGAAAACAAATTGAAAGTCGACGTTAAGTAACGAGGAAGAATCAGAGCACGAAGCCGATCGGCTCGCAGTCGGCGTGCAGCCGCCGCCGACTTTTTTTAAGTGATCTGAGCCGCCGCTGATGTATGCGGCTCTCATCGGCTCAAATTTTTAGCCGACTGAGTCGGCTAAGCCGTTGAAAGATATAAATTTATACAGCAAATTTGTATAAATATGTCTTTTAATCTTATCGATAAATTAACATATTATAATGCTCATTATTGGACGATAATTTATATTGCGCACTCGTCTTCAAGAGGCAAAAACGTGTAGGCTATTTATATTAATTATACCCTACACCACATTGTGGTAAGGGTATTATGTCTCTGTAGATTTGCTTTTTTTATCAGAAAACCTTTGGCAACCTTTTGTAACTTACGAATTTTGATGGAGTGGCAACCATATTGTTTGCCAAAGATTCGTTGTGTTTTTGCTTGTTCAAGGAAAATAATGTAAAATGTGCCAAAGGAATATTAAAAATTATTTTTCCGCTGACCGAAAGGGTCAAACAGTTTTGACTAAATCAGAATCCGATTCAGACGAATCTGTTGATTCTTCTAATGTACAAAATAACGTAGAGTAAGAAATAAGAAAATATTTGGAAATGAAAGTCGAGGCGGTTGAGCCTCTAGATTGGTGGTGACAGAACAAACAAATACGTTAAAGATTCACATCTTAATCTTGTTTTAAGCATGTTACGTTTTGACCATTTACTTTTTATAGATTTTTCCAAATGTTGCTACTGTAGCAAATATGTGCTTTGGAATTCCAGCCACATCAGCATCTTCAGAGCAAGCATTTTCATATGCCGGGAATTGTGTAAATGCTAAGAGAAGCAACCTGCATCCGGCAACAGTAAAGAAACAATTGTTTGTTCACGATAACAAGGCGGTCGTCGAACCATTTTTATCAAATTAAAGTATTTTTATTATAATTTTTAATGTGCTATAAGCAACAAATGTGCATATAAACTTATATTTTCATTTTTATTTTAAATTAAATGAATTGACAGTTATTAAAACAACCGAAATTATTTGTTCACGTTAAAGTCGTCGGCTGTAGCCGACTTTTAGCCGCCGCCGGCCGTATATTGCTTTAGCCGCCGCCGCCGAGAATTTCACATCGGCTTCGTCCTCTGGGAAGAATAAACACGCACTCAAGGTAGATCTAACAGGTAACCGCATCGGCGAATTGCTACAACAAAGCAACTTTTGTGGTCCCCTCAAATGTCAAAATTGGCATCTAAGGCGAAAAACATAGATTCGCCATGACATTTAAAAGTTGCGGCAAATTTGTTTCAACCAATCAGAAACGAGGTGTTTGTTTACATTTTATTTTGTGTCCCTCTCGTCGTAAACGAACGTCGCAATAAAAGTTTTTATTGTAAAACAAATAAGAGTAAAATAAGTATTAATTGTAGTATTGCGATATTTTTTAAACAAAGAAACTTATAATGACTATATTTTACTGGTTTAAACCGAAAGTTTTCCGGAACTGCAAATGACAAGAGTCTAATTCTTGCACTACTTCCCGTGATGTGCTTTGGGAATCTTAGATGTTGAGGCTAACTTAATTCTTAAAGCTGCACTCCATTCTAACCTCCTTCCTTCATGTTCTTTTAATTTTTTACTGGTTTCACTCTTAACTTACTCTTAAATTATTTGAAATATTATAAAAAGGTACTTTTAGGGAAGACAACATTGTTGCATTCATTTAGGGTGAATTCTTCATTACAACAATTCGTTTTGACATTTAATGGTGCCGTCAGCTGGGCTGATGCGATTACCTAGTACATCTACCTTGCACGCACTCGTTTATTAGGGATATTTAGATCGATTTTTCACTAATCACTCAGCTGTTTGGCACATATGAGAAAGAACTTAATGAATAGGTATGTTCAGTGTTGCTGGTAATAGAAAAAAGGATCAGGGCCTTAAAACAAAAGTTGTGTTCCAGAACCTACAAATTAGTACTAATTAGTACTAATTCTGCTACAACGCGTTCCCGTACTGCAAAAACTAGCAAAACTTGCAGCTCTCTCCAGAAAAAAATGGCGCTGAGTGGTGCACATTTCTGCTTGTTTTAGCTACATGAATTTGGCCGAGCAGAAATGTGCAAATTGTGAATTTGACATTTAATTGGCAGGGCTAACAAGATTGAAAAATGTATCGATACATTTCAATGTTCCCGCGTCATAACAAAAATAAAGCAATGATCAACTTAAAAACTAAAGGAAAAACTAATATTTGTAGTGCAAAAAAAAACAAGAAGAGAAAATATGGAGCACTTTTGGATGATTCCAGTAGTGAAGAGGACTGGCTGAATGATGAATCAGATTATTAATTATTATTATAGATTATTAGTTTTAAAGTATCGTCTTCAATACTATCGTCTTCAATACCAATTTTTTAAATTTTGGCGTCCGTTTCAGTAAGGTTTCACCAGTCCGATTTGGAATGTTTACTCTTGGAATTTTGAATTTTAACATTTTATCGCATTTCTGCTAATTTTCCGTTCCCTTATTTTTTGAGCACACCTAATTGAGAATGACATTTCGAACTGTTCTCTCTTCTGCTAGTTTTACTACAAAAAAAGTACTGGAACACAACTAAAATTGGGGAAGAGATTATAGCCATGGTACAATGATATTTTCTTGGCTTAATATGTCATTTTTATTTCTTTATGTATGTGTTTTCTTTTCAATAACAAAAAAAAATTGTTAAGAAAACATTCAAATTCGGATGTTTTCAAAATGTTTATTTCATCGTATGCATCGACAAAATGTAGATTTTTTGTAGCGAAATAATTCTTTAGAGATATATATAGAACCTGGTTTTGAAAAGAAGTGTTGACCTTTCATTCAGTTTTCGCGGTTTTCAATTATATATTCAAAATAAATGCAACAAGTTGTTTGATTTTTTATTGTTTTGATACTTATTCTGACATTACAAGCCAAACAGGTAGACCTCTATACTTGCAATTTTTTCAAAGTTGGCCTACCTTCTCTTCATTGTACCATGATTATAGCTATTTTCTCAAACGCTAGCACAGTTAAAGAATGTTTTTATTTATGATATCAAAAATACAAGACCAGTAAATTCTTTCAGGTTCTGGAACAAAGAAACTTTTAGATAAAAAACAACAACAAAAGAAGGAGCAAAAAATTTAAAAATTAAATGACAATTTTCTACGACTTGGTACGTTCAGTGTAGCCGGTAATACAAAATACGTTAGACTTACAGTTAGCGACCAAAATAAGTCCGACCTATGGTAGAAGAATGCAGGTAGATGCATCAACGCTTGGGAACATTGATGTGTAAATTTTTTGTTTTCAAAAAAAAAAAGTGGAGTTTAATATGTTTTCTTATACGAGGCCAATCGGATATTGTAATGCTGTGTATTTTTCAACAATTTTAACAAACTTCAATTATGTTTCATTCAAAATTTTCAATTCCAAAATTGGTTTAAAATTTTATTGTCCCAGCAGTTGTGCCGATGCGCCTATCTACATTTTTCTTTCATGATCCTTCCATGGCAGAAGAATACAGGTAGATGCATCAACGCTTGGGAGCATTGATATGTCAAACACATTTAAATGGGTTTTTTTTAAATATAAGTAGATTTTTATATACTGTCTTATACTACGTCATTCGGAGGCTATTATAATACGGGGTTTTCAACAATTTTTACAAATTTAAATAATTTTTCATTCAACATTTTCAATTCCAAAATTGGTTTGACAGTTCATTGTCCAAGCAGCTGTGTCGACGCGTCTACCTTTATTCTTCTACCATGGATCCTACTGACATCAACAGTGTTGCCAACTTTAATTTTTGACATTTCATTGATAACTTTGAGTTTTCATTTTACCGATATTTGTCGCTAAATTTAGATAACTCCACTACTGGCCCCTGCAACCCATTCCTACGTAAAAAGTTTAATTTCAAAGTAATTTAGTATTAGACCTCCCAACGATCTTATTCCAATAAAAAATCTCTTGAGCATTTCTAACATAAAAACTTTTTTATTGATGTTCATATTTTGGTATTTGATGACATGTTTTGGTTTTTTACTGTTTTAAAGTTATATATATAATTAATTTCTTATTGATTATGTAAATTAACAATTTATTTACTATGTATTTTTTGTGTTTTCTTAAATATTTTTTGTTTAATTATTTAATTCTTTATTAATAAATTCTGATAATTATTGTGTTGTATTTGTTTTCAATTTTTTATTTGCATCAGATGTCGCTTAATAGTTTTATTTATTTTTTAGTTTTATTTTGAATCAACATATTTACATATGTATGTTTGCATGTTTGTAGGACATAGTTGTTTATTTATTAAACATAAAATCTTTTATAACAATTATTAACAAATATGAATAACAACAATGGTTAAGTAAGTTGCAATGTTTTCTTTAAACATAATAAATTAAATTGAGTAGAAAAAAAAATAAAATTTGTGTGTTTTATATATAGTTTGTTATTCTCAATAGCATTAGAAATATGAGTAACATAAATAAGGAACTTTGTGTATGTGTCTGTTTTTAAGTGAAAGTCAAAAAATGATGTAAATAAGAAAGAATTCAATTAATTAGACACTAAAAAATAAACTAGTTTATTTTAAATCGAAAAAAAAACATAATGTTTAAAGCACCTTGACTGGATTTATTTATCATAGTATTTAGGCAAATTTGACAAATAAAACTCAATAATCGCACACATGTCAATGTACTTCAATAGAAGGACAACTCCTAAGGTGAGAATGCATGACGGAATATGACAATAAATAATAACAAATTATATTTAACTAACAAAACCTTGTAACCTTTGGACCTTGTTGTTTTGTTGTCTGTATGAGTAACCATCGGTAAATAAATTGTATTTGATTTTATGCGTTTTTTTTTCTTGTTTGTTGTAACACTATATTATTTCAAAAGAACTCATCACTGTGATGTTATATTCTTTTCAATTACATTAAGTTTTGTTTAAGTATCAACTATTAATAAATTCTTTATTTGTCTTAAATAATTTATTAGATTGGTAGTTATTTTGAGTGATTTTTGTTTTGAAATCGATGATTAACATGTTTATTCTTAACCCTTAAACCATTGAAAACAGCAATGAAGTGTGTTTACATATACGAGGAAATGTAGTGGATTTTAAATGTCAGTTTCACTTGAATTGGCGTGTGAAAACACGCTATTAAGCGAGTTTAGATTCATGGTAGAAGAATACAGGTAGATGCATCAACGCTTGGGAACATTGATATGACAAAACTTAAATTTTCTATTATATTTTTTCAACATTTTTATGCTAGGAACACAATTGGAGCGAACGACGAATTTTTTCGCGGCGTATGTTCGTCGTCAAAAATAAAACACATATGTGTATATGGAAGTGCACACAATCACGGCACCGGCGAAAATTTCGTCGGTCGCCGCGAACTCAATTAGCTTTATTTCTATTTCATACGCCGGCGACCGGCGAACAAAACAGTACAAGGTGGCCATACTTGTACGAATTTTATGTGTTTTAGTAAATAAAGTTACTTTTTACTTTAAAATTTGTTATGGTCACTCTACTATCTGTTACTCGTATAAAAAAAAAAACATAATTAATTTGTTTATTTATTTGTGTACTTGCGCCTGAGTGAAGATGGATATCAGTGAATTTATAATAGAGAAGATGGACATAAGTGAAATTATAATAGAGAACGTAAAGAATTATGTGTTCTTGTATAATTCATTGTAGTCAACAAATGTGCAAAAAGTAAACAACTTCATCAGCTGTTTTATAATTTCGTCGGTATTGTGTTCCATACGACGAATTTTCGCGGCTCATTTTGTCGCCGCGTAGGGCGAAATTCATCGTTCGCTCCAATTGTGTTCCTAGCATTAATTGAAAATTGGTTTGACAGTTCATTGTCCCAGCAGCTGTGTCGATGCGACTACCAGTATTCTTCCTTGTTTCAATTTCAATTCTGCTCTGATGCATGCATTTTTTGTCTCTATATTGTCAAATTAATAATGACAGTCCTAAAACGCCCGGTATATGTCCACATCTGAAATTCAGTGGTTTCCAATTGATAATAGGAAATTGATATCTACTGAATTTATTATATGTAAATATTTTTAAAAAACAAAAAATATTCTAATGTAAACATGGCTTAAGCCTGGGTTGTTGTCATAGCAGAAGAATACAGGTGGACGCATCAACAACATTGATATGTCAAAAAAGTTTAAATGTCTTTTCAAATATAAGTAGATTTTTACATGTTTTCTTTTCGGAGGTTATGATAATACGTGTTTTTCAACAATTTTTACAATTTAAATAATTGTTCATTTAACATTTTAAATTCCAAAATTGGTAGCTGTGTCGATGCGTCTACCTAAGTGCTTCTACCATGGTTATTGCCATTGTAGAAGAATACCGGTAGTAGCCGATGTACTACTCCGATGACTTAATCTAGTCAAAGAATCGTTTTATGTATTCTCACCTTTATAAATGTTAAATAAGTAAAACTCGCTTGCCATTCCCGAACAGTTTATGGGTTAAGATTTTAATTTCAAATGCGGCTACTATGATTCAGCCAATCTTTATGAGACAAAATATGTTTTTTTTTTGATTTTTAATTATAAATAGTATGCAAGTATGGAACATATGTTTGAAGTCAATTCGTTTTAGTTTAACTTGTAGTTTTAATAAATACTCTAAGTTTCTTAAATAAAAGAGAAAAACAAATATGTTTGACTAGGAAAATTCTAATACTTAGAAATCAGGATCGTCGATATGGAAAGTACTAAGGCGGAGAGTACATAAAGATTTTTTTTGACGGGTTTAAGGAGTTTTAGGTTAACTTAGTTCGATTTCGGCCCTAGTCGCCATTATTCTTTTCCGAAGAAGCCAGTCAGAAAATAGTTTTATGCATTTTCACTTTAAAGGTGGCTAATGGCTTAAGTCATCGGCTGGCTTCTTCGTAGAGGAACAAATGAGTTTTAGGTTGACTTGGTTCAATTTTGGCCCTACTCTCCTATGTTCTTTTCCGAAGAATCCAGCCGATGACTTAATCCAGTTAAAAAATCTTTTTATGTTCTCTCACCTTAAGTTATGAATATTTTAAACAAAGTTTCTAGGTTATGTCCTAAGGCATAGATGGGAAGTGTTAAATGGAAGCAGTGACAAAAAAAGCTTCCGCCCTCTTTCAGAAAATCAAAAAATTATGTGTCTGATTAGGCAATGATCTCAAGATGCAGCTTAACGTGGCGTTTACATAGGACAAATTATCTGGAATCAGAGAATTCATTTAGCAATTATCGGGATGCTGACGTCATAAAGACGAATTTTGGTATTTCGATAAATAAAACAAGAACTCTATTATCTTGTCTTTTGTAAACGTCATTATTGTATGACTCCGGTAGTGAGATTATCTAACTCTTTTTTTGAGATACCAACAAATATCGGCAAAATTTAAAAGAAAAATTATGAATGAAAAGTCTAAGTTGAAGTTGACAGCACTATTGCTATCGGTAGGATTTAGCGACTACTTTAACATAGTCGCTAACTTCGTAAAAAATCGTTGATTACCGAAATTATAAGCATCTCAATTTAAACGATCTTGTCAGTAACTCAACAAATTTTTAAAAGAATCGCATTACTGGCCTATGTATTTAGGCCTTGGCTTCTCGTTACATGTAAAAACAAAACGAAAACTATTTTGGCTAAATAATTTCTCATTTGATATTTCTTGACTTTATAAATATTCTCATTGAAATAGAATAGAGCCAAAGGACATTAATAACATTTCAGGACTATTTTTAGTTAAACTTTGACCACAAAATCTGTGTGTCGTTTCCAAAACTTTAATTGAAAATAATCGCAAACATTCCACACGAATTAAATGATATCGCTCTCCCGTTTTTCTTTCCCTCTATTTTCTCTCTCTCTACTCCTCTCTTCCTCTAGGAAATAATGTACTAGAAAATAATGCTACTCGTACTAAGATTTAGTTCAATTCTTATGATTATAACAGATCTGTATAGAGTGTGTGTGTTTGATTTGTTATAGTGTTTGTTATTACTTATAGAATATATACCTGTTTGTTTTGCTGCTTCTTCTTGTTCTTCTAATAATATATAAACATACTCTACCAAAAAAAGTGGGCGCTTACGGCTGATAATCTCTTATGTGCGGCGTTTTCATCCTTGTGCTTCATCTCCTTCCTTCTTCTGCTTGTTGCGTTTTGTCTTCATTTAACAACTAGAAACCCCAAACTGATCAGGCTTAATTTAAATTCCGTCTTCGTCGAAAGACCAAAGCAAATATTGAACGTATACGCCACCAACGACTTCGTCGCCGGGAATGTAACTTTTCCGAACTGGTACCATTGCCCAGGGCCCGTTGTTTTTCTTTGCGTCGTATTTCACGAATCAGAGCATAGAACGCCTCATCGATGTAGAGACGCAGAGCGGCAGATGTTTCAAAAAATGGACAGCCAAATTGATTGGCCAAATTGCGTCCTTCTTCCGTGGAAACCTGGAAAAGATTCATTTATAAGAAGTTCGAAATTTTTAAATCCATTTGACATACCTTTCGTAGAGATTCGAGGTCACTTTTATTGGCAATCAACACCAAGGGAATATCTTCGGTTAATCTAACTCTCTGTATTAGTTTGCGATATTCCGAAGCCTCTTCGTAGCTATGCCGATCGATTACGGAATAACAAATTATGAATCCCTCTCCACATCGCATGTATTGATCACGCATAGCCGTGAACTCCACCTGTCCCGCAGTATCGAGTATATCCAAAAGGGCTGCTTCATTGTCGATGACGGCTTGCTGTTGATATGAGTCCTCTAAAAATCGTGGAATGTTAAATTAGTATTAGCTTGAATATAGAATGGCTCGAAAGAAAACTATGAAGAAAAATAAAAAATCCCACTTTCTTGGCTCCAAAAACCCATTTTTTTTAAATTCAATTTTTAGTCCTTGAAAAAATATTTTTAAAAAACCTACTTTTTATTATTCTTAATTTTGTTTTTAAAAAAATCACATTTTTTAACAACTTAAATCAACATTCTTTGTGCTTTAAAAATATTTTTTAAAAGTGTACGTTTTATCGTTCTCAAAATAATATTTTTTTTAAATTTACGTTTTTTTTG
Source organism: Musca domestica (assembly GCF_030504385.1). Classification (NCBI taxonomy): domain Eukaryota; kingdom Metazoa; phylum Arthropoda; class Insecta; order Diptera; family Muscidae; genus Musca; species Musca domestica. The sequence continues at coordinate 836,900 of NW_026712219.1, forward strand.
GGGCGTTCACGTTTTAGGCCTTGTTTTTTGGTCCTTGAAAAAACATTTTTGAAAAAGTTAACTTTTTTAGTCTCTAACAATGTTTAAAAGACCTTATAAAATATTTAACGAAATTCAAGTTTATGGCCCTGATGATTATTGAAAAACAATTTTTAAAAAATGCTTTTATTTTAGTCCTTAAAAAGATATTTTTTTAGAAATCAAAATTTTTGGTTCTACAAAAAATTAAAAAAATCCAAGTTTTTCGTCACTGAATTTTTTTTTAAAAATCCACGTTTTTCGATCCCTGAAACTATTTTTTAAAAAATCCATGTGTTTTTTTGTCCCTAGGAAATGTTTCAAAAATCTACGTTTTTCGAATCCTGAAACTATTTTTTTAAAAACCCATCTTTTTTATCCATGAATTTTAAAAAATCCAAGTTTTTCAGTCCCTGAACAAATTTTTCCAAAAATTTTACGTATTTCGGTAGGTAAAAAATATTAAAAAAATCCACGTTTTCCGGTAGCTAAAAAATATTTTTAAAAATCCATATTCTTCGGTAGCTAAAAAATATTTTTAAAAATCCATATTCTTCGGTAGCTAAAAATTTTTTTTCAAAAATCCACGTTTTTCAGTAGCTGAAAAATATTTTTTAAAAATTCATTTTTTCGGTACTTAAAATATATAAAATGTTTTTCGCCTGACGTCTGACGCTCTTCTATGGATAGAAGACCGTTTGACGTCTGACGCTCTACTATGGATAGAAGACCGCCTGACTTCATATAGAAAATATCCTGATTTTCTTTTATATGTCGAGTATTATCTACAATCCTTCTTTATATAAACAACTTCTCTTCTATCTTCTTTTCTTATACGCCTAGAAATCCTTGCCTTAATCTCTCGAAAATAAAGTTATCAAACTTACCAATTGTCGGATCGTGATAGTCCAAAAAGTTGTGACTGACAAATTGCAGAGTAACAGCTGTTTTTTGTTTGTAGTTGTTAGCCCGCCAGCATCCAAAGTTAAGATGTAACGGTAGTGGCGCGCCATAATAGTCACATAGTTACAGTTATATTCGTGGACCAGAACAAAACAATGAAACGCGCCATCCAAACGAAAGTAAAAGCAGCACAGAAGCAAAGGGTGGGTGGGTAGATGGATGAATATCAAACAATTTGTTGAAAAGAGCGGTGGCGGTATTCGGCATCATCATCAGCATCAACATCGTCGTCGTCATCATTCGACAAAAACCCGGTGGTGGCAGCAACAAACATTTTGATAAGAAACGTCAATAAATCGGGTGCGTGTGTATATAATTGCGAATGAAAACAAAAAGGCCACACAACGAGAATATCCACACGAGATGTGTTGTTTTTTTTTTTTGGAGAATTGGTAGAACAAAAGAAATATTGCGTTAGGCAGGCAGTCAGACAGACAGACAAACACGAACATACATAATTATTGATTATTCAAAGAACAAGAACAATATGCAAATGCAAAAAAGAAAAAAAGCAAAACCAAGATAAATCCATATTTACCCGATTTCCCGACACCACCATCTCCCAGAATGACAATCTTGTAGACCCTTAGACCTCCGCGCATATTTAGCGGTGGAACATTTGGTGGTTTCATAGCCAGATGACCATTTTCCTTGCGATTACCAACGGCATTTGTGATGCTGGAATTGTTCTCTTTGTCACTGGAAAGTTTCTGTTTGGCCGATTTCTTGAGGGCAGCACATCCAACTGTGGACATATCACCGGCCATGAGATTAGTGAGGCCTTAGTGGGCTCACACGGAGGAATTAGGCGTTAGCCAAACCAAATTGGGTGTCCGTTGCCTTGTGAGGATTAGATGTGGTGGTTGTTGTGTGTTGAGGAATGTCAACCTTGAACCTGGACCAGCTACAATGAAGATGTTTATAGTAGACAGCACAATGTTTTAGATAAACTGTCGAGGACGAAGTCAGGAACTAAGTGAATCACTAATTGGAGGATCTTTTGAAAATATCCACTTTTTGTATTTTATTCAAAAGGAGACTCAATAGAGGTTTCCATTTCTTTCATAGGGTATACTTCGTTTATGAAACTGGGGAGGGGCCTTTATTCGAAGTTTTTCCACAAAGCTTATTTTTCGATATTTCTATAACAGAAAATAGAGGGGCACGTGTTATTGTTTTAAATATATAATTTTATTACTTTTTTCGTTTTTTTTTCTCGTTTCGTTCGGTAGCACTCCTTGCAAAAATATTTTTTTCTTGTTAACACAAAATTTTCTCGTTTTTCACTGCCTTTTGCAAATAAGAGGAAAAAATAAATCGCTGAATTTCACTTAAATCGAATTGCTATTTCTTCGTTTGCGGAACAGATGCGAACTGTGTGATGATTTTAATCGGTTTTGTTGTGTGTCGGAAGCGAAATAAAATCAAAATTAAATTAATAATATTTATTATTTTATATTTCTTTTTTTTTTGTTACACTTTAACAACAAAACAGTGAAAATTTTCCCATTTCTCGTCGTCTTTGGCTCGCTCGGTATCGACAAAATTTTTCTATTCTTTAGAGAGTCTTTGTCGTTTTCTTTACCGCCTGGCAAAAGAAAAATGTGATGGACCCGCATACGGAGGGGTGGTTGTTTGGCTGTAAGCATTGGCGTGTATAGGAGAAGGAAAATCAACCCTTGTTTTTGTTAGCTTTTTTTGTTGCTTCCAACGTTTACGTTTATGTTTTTCATCTGTTTTTGTCGTTTCATTCTGCCCATCTATCGCAGCGTTTTTCAGCTTTCCCTTAGTTTTGCGTATTTTCCTCTAGTGTACATAACAACACTTACTCTCACTCTCGCCTCTCTTGATTTTACTATACGACAACGGTAGTATACAACAAATACTATCAACAACAACCCTCCACCCTCCCACACCATCAGCAGCAGAGCCAACGTTCCATCAATTTCTTTGAATTTCCCCAAACACATGTCTTCGTTGTTGTTGTCGTCGGAAAATTATTTATTGTTTTGAGAAGTGAAAGTTTGTTTTTCCAAAGCTCCTTAATGCAATATGTAAGCTTTAAGCAAATGCTCTCCCCAAATTGTAAATAACGGTATTTGGTTAGTGTCATTGCTTAATGAAGCTTTGGGGGTGAAAGTTTTCAATGAAAAACTTTTCGTATCGTTTTACTTCAAAATATGGCTCTTCTAAAGAAAGAGGGTCATTGAGAGTTTCTTTATTGATGGAGACCTTTATAAGGTCTCCACAATGTTAAGAAATGCTGTATAGGTTGGCCATATTGTCAACGCATATCCACGTTGCCAAGAGAACAAGTTTATACTATCCACGTTGTCAGGAAACTGTGAATAAGTTATTCACATTATCAGAGGATAATATATGGGGATAAGTTATCCATGCTGTAATGAGGCTATGGATAAGTTATCTACGTCGTTAAGAGTTTAAGGATAAGTTATCTACGATGTCAGAAGTTATGTTATCTACGGTGTAAGGAGACTGCGGTTGAGTTATCCTCGTTGTCAATGGATATGTTATCTACGAAGTCAGACAACTGTGGATAAGTTTTTCACGCTGTCGGGATAACTTATGCACGATGTCGCGAGACTGTGGATAAGTTATCCATGTTGTCAGGAGATTGCGGATAAATTATCCATGTTGTCAGGAGATTGCGGATAAGTTATCCACTTTGTTAAAGGATTAAGGATAAGTTATCTACGATGTCAGAACACTGTGGATAAGTCATTCGCGTTGTCTGGAGACTGCGGATAAATTTTTCAAGCTGTCACTGGACTGTGGATAAGTTATCCACGATGTTGGAAGACTGTGGATAAGTATCTACGGTGTCAGAAGACTGTGGACAAGTCATTCGCGTTGTCCGGATACTGTGGATGAGTTATCCATGCTGTCAGGAGACGGTAGATAAGTAATCCACGCTCTCACTAGATCATGGATAAATTATCTACGATGTCAGAAGACTCTTGAAAATTTATCCTCGCTGTCTGGAGACTGTGGATAAGTTCTCCACGTTGTCATCGAATAAGCTATCCATGCTGTCAGAAACTGTGGATAACTTTTAGCGGTGTCAGGAGAATACGGATAATTTATTTATGATGCCTGGAGACTGTGGATAATTTTTTCACGATGTCGGGAGACTATGGATAAGTTATCCACACTCTCACTAGACCGCGTATAAGTTATCTACGTCGTCAGAGGACTGTGGATAAGTTATCCACATTGTCAGGAGTTTAAGGATACGATGTTAGATGTTATATACGATGTTAGAAAACTGTAGATAAGTCACACCGTTGTCTGGAGACTGTGGATAAGTTATCCACGCTGTCAAGAGTATAAGGATTTTATCGTTCTACGTTGTCTGGAGACTTTGGATACGCTATCCACGCTGTCACTAAATCGTGAGTAGAAGGAGAAGTTATCTACGATGTCAGAAGTTTGTGGTTGAGTCAGCCGCATTGTCTAGAAACTGTGTGTAAGTTATCCATGCTCTCTGGAGACTGTGGATAAGTTATCTACGATGTCAAGAGACTGCAGATAAGTCATCCGCGTTATTAAGAGCTAAAGCATAAGTTATTCACGCTATCAGGCGACTGTGGATAAGTTATCCATTCTGTCAAGAGACTGTGGGTATGTTATCCACGATGTCAGGAGACGGATAATTCTACCGCGTTGTCTGGAGACTGTGGATAAGTTATACACGCTGTCACTACACCATAGATAGGTTATCTACGATGTCAGAAGACTATGGAAAAGTTATCCTCGCTTTCAGGAGACTGCGGATGATTTATCCATGTTGCTAAGAGTTTAAGGAGAAGTTATCTAAGATGCCAATGCTGTCAGGAGACTGTGGATAAGTTATTCACGATGTTAGGAGACTACGGATAAGTCAACCGCGTTGTCTGGAGACTGTGGATAAGCTATCCATGATGTCACTAGACCGTCGATAAGTTATCTTCGATATGAGAAACTCTGGAAAAGTTATCCTCATTTCCCGGAGACTGCAGATGAGTTTTCTGGCAACTGTGGACTATGCTGTCAATGCTGCCAGAGGTGTGTATAACTCATATCCACTGTCTGTAGACTGTGGATTAGTCATCCTCTTTTGTCCAAAAGATTTTGGGAAAGTTATCAAGTGGCTGGAGACACTGCAAATGCTATCCTCATTGCCTGGAGACTGTGGATATGTTCTCTGCATCGTTTGAAGACCGTGGACAAGCTGTTCTCATTATCGACTATGGATAAGTTATCTGCGTTACCTGTGAACCGTGGATGTATTATCCAAGTTATTTGGAGAGTGTGGATATGTCGTGTTCATTATTTGGAGACTGTCGATTAGTACTTCACGTTGTTAGGAGCTTGGGTAAAAGTTATTTATTCGCGCTCCATGGCGACTGTGGGTAAGTTGTCCACGTTACCTGGAGACCATGAATGGGAAGTCCACGTAGTCAGAATGTTATTTGGGGCTCCAAGAGACTATTGTTTTATCTAGCCTAGACACTGCGTTTAATTTATATATATTGTTGAAAAACACTGGACCTTTTTTCCGCGATGTCAGATGATGGTTAGTTTATTTTTGAGACTCTACAATATATTATATTAATTTTGTAGTGGATGCAAAAATTGATTTTCTTCAGAAGCTTTGAAGTTGAAATCTACATTGTCTCAGTACTTACATATATACGTACTTACCTTCAGCCAAATTTTACTAATAAATCCAGCTGCTTTTTTGATCTCCAAACTTTATTAAAAAAACAAACTTAAAAATACCATTGTTAACAACAAAGAACAACAATAAACCAACCTAAAATTCCGTATTAAATGGGAAATATTTGTGATGACTCATGCCGGTGAATGGTATTAAACGGGTATTGGAATTATAACGATCCATCAGCTGCATATCTTCAGGCGATAACTCAAAATCGAAACAATCAAAATTCTCCGCTATGCGTTCTTTGCGCACCGATTTCGGAATAACAATTGTGCCCAATTGGATCAGATAACGCAGACAAATTTGTGCAGGAGTACGGTTGTAACGCTTCGCCAAATCTTGGGCAGTTTCATCATAAAGAAATGCTGGCCATTTTTGTGCAGGTTTTGGCCGAGCCAGTGGGGCATAGGCAGTAATGACAATATCCTTTTGTCGGGAGAATTCAATCAGTTTCTTTTGATTGAAAGCGGGATGGCATTCCACTTGATTGACCACCGGGCGAATACGGCAGTTTTGTAGTATTCTCTCAGTTTGTTCAGCATTGAAATTGGAGATACCCAAACCCTTGACTAGACCAAGATCAAAGAGCTTTTCCATGGCCTTCCAGGTGTCAACATAATCTGTGTCACTCAATTCACCGCTGCCATGAACATTGTCATCGCCCTTGTACACTTGACCCACTGGGAAATGCATGAGATACAAATCGATGTAGTCCAAATCCAAATTACTTAGGCTTTTGCGACAGGCATGTTCCACTATCTGGGGATCGTGGTGTATGCCACCCAACTTTGTGACCACAAAAAGATCTTCTCTCTTCACTTTGCCCTCGGCAATTTTTGCCTTGATTGCTCGTCCAACTTCATGCTCATTCTCGTAGACAAATGCTGTGTCAATGTGCCGGTAGCCAATATCTATGGCATCTTTGACAGCTTGTTCGGCTTCGTTTTCATAGGAACGCCAGGTACCCAAGCCGACGACCGGCATCTGTTGGCCATTGCTCAGTTTAATGCATGGAGCTAATTTTGAGGTCATATTTTTGCGTTGTAATGCGTTTCTTTTCCTTTTATTGATTTGTCTTATCTTTGAAGTAGTTTATCTGGCTATTATTGAATTATTTGCCGATTTTCACTTGTTTTACACTTGACACTTCACTGCTGGGGGACACTTGGATGAGAACTGCCGTTTGAGTCTGAATGTGAACGACATTTGTTTTTAACAACAGTCGTCATTCATTCGATTTGGTTCTCTCAAATTTCTTGGGGGTTCTCGTTAGTTTCTCTCAGTGAGTGAGGCGGTCTTGTTTGACTGGTATGGCCGCCAAGTAATTGTGTTGTTGTTATGCCCACTCCGTCTCATTTACCACGTATTCTCCCCATTGTTAATTAATGTATTTGTGTTCTCATTGCTATTTCGGTATGTTTTGGGAATTTTCTGCTGACTCATTGGTAGATGATGACTCAAAGAACACTCTTGAGCAGAAAATAGTGCTCTAAAATAAGAGGAAATCATAGGCATGACAAAACATAAAAAAGTAAATATAAAAAGATGTTTCTTCGATCTCTTACGTTTTACAAATTATATAGAACCTGTAAAGAGGAAACCTTGCATAGGTCCTCTATTGCTAAGAGATATTAAATGGTGGTTTCCATAGACAGAAACTAAAAGGAAGTCTGTCTCGTATAAAGACTACCTATAGCATAAAGTCTACAGGGTGAGATAAAAAAACTGCAACAAAGTCCAACTACATAATTTTTACATTTTTTTCTAATTTTATTTAATGAAAGCAAAAAATGTCGGAAATAGCATCAAATTTTAGAATAAGTTTAGATTTGTTCGTATTGGTCACTATTGACATGAATTATGGCCTTAAAACGGCCAACACGCTGCCCGAATGTTGCTCTGTGGTATTTTGGCTCATTCCCGGCGAAGCGCTTGCTTGAGGTGATCGACGCTTTAGTATTTTTTGGTGCCAACCTTGCTTTCCAAATTCTCCAGGCACATTAGTCCAACGGATTGGTATCCGAAGATTTTTGTGGTCATTGTGCACAGGAAATGAAGCGATTAACCTCATTTTATAAGCATTCTTGGGTGGCGCCTGCTATGTGCGATGGTGCTGAGTCTTGTTGGAATGTCCAAGGTCTTCGGCCCAAATGATTGCGTGCCCAAGGCTTTAATACACCCACCAGAATATTTTCGCGATAATATTCGGCATTTATTTTGATGCCACGGTCGGTACGAGTGGAGAGCGACCATCGACTGTTATGGCGGCCCACACCATCACCATGGTCGGCGCTTGAGTTCTGGTCGCCAACCAGAACCACACCACCACATTTTCAGCTGACCTCTTTTGGCTGTTTACAAACTGCTGGACAACGAATGTTTGTTCACCGGAGAAAACCAAATTCAGCAGTCCACCACTTTCGGCCAAACGAAGCAACTCTTTAGCTCTTTTGAGTCTATTTTCTTTCTGTTGCGGAGTAAGTTCCTCCACTTTTTGGAATTTTAATAGCTTTTACCCGAGCTTTTTTTTAATATTTGCCGAATGGAATATTGTGATATGTTCAGTTCACGAGCAATTTTTCGGCCACTGCAACGCGGGTTTCGATCAAGTCGGCAAGTTTTGAACCATTTCCTTCCGTCCACTTTCTTGAGGTCGGGCTTCGCTACCAGTATCACGGTAACGAGCGATGGTACGGGACACAAAAAATTTATTCACATTTAAATGCTGAAGTGCTCTAACGATAGCCACTTGTGGTTTTCCATCCAAATTTAAAGAAATTACACTACCACGCTTGAATTCCATCACGAATAACTTTTTTCTGGAAAATTCTCACCAAAATGCTTTTGTACGCTTGTAAACCATATAACGAGCTGTCACTGGAATAATCTTAACAGCTGTCGGACGAGTGGCTTGGAAATAACATTAGTCTGAAGTTGGTTGCAGTTTTTTTATCTCACCTTGTATATTGCTCCAATAAATATGTTTATACCCTCCACCATAGTATGGAGGGTATATTAAGTTTGTCATTCCGTTTGTAAAACATTTAAGACCCCACAACGCACTTATATTATTGATCAGCATAAAATTCTATATCGATTTAGCGATGTCCATCCGTCTGTGGAAATCACTCTAGATTCCGAACGAATTGAAGTAGAATGATAAAATTTTACTCAAATGTATGTCATGACTGCAGGACTTTTGGTATTGAAAATGGGCCATGTAGGTCTACGTTTTGGTATAGCACCCATATTATGGTACCTACCTTTTTTGGGGGGTTTGGCGATTTGAGCGACATTATTCACCGGAATTGTTTCAAATTTGGTATTTGAAGTTCGTAATGGATGCTACAGCCTAAGACAGAAAAGTGTCTGTGCAGGTCCACGTCTTCGTATAGCCCCCATATAACGGTACCTCCCGATATTCGGTATTTTGATGATTTTAGCGACATTATTCACCGGAATAGTTTCAAATTTAGTATTTGAAGTTCGTAATGGATATTACAGTCTGTGGCAGAAAAGTGTCTGGACAAGCCCAAGTCTTCGTATAGCCTTCATATAACGGTACCTCCCGATACTCGATATTTAAATGATTTTAGCGTTATTATTCATCGGAATTGTTTCAAATTTTGTATTTGAATTTCGTAATGGATACTAAAGCCTATGACAGAAAAGTGGCGATACCTCCCGATATTCGGTATTTTGATGATGCAGGTCCATGTCGTCGTATAGATCCTAAAAATAATTTAATTTTTTTGAACATGGCCAAATTCGTTCCAAATGGTGGAGGGTATTCAAAGTTCGGCCCAGCCGAACTTACAGCGTTTTTACTTTTTGTGTTTTCCATATTTAAAATAAATACATTTTTCACTTCCAACCACAAGCCATTAACAAAACTACTATTATTACTTGAAATTGTACAATTAATATTATTTATTTATTCTTTGTATTTTTTGTTTTGTTTTTTACATATTTAGAATGAAGAAATATTTAATATTTTCGTTTTTTTTTTGTTTCTATATTTCTTTTTTTTAGAAAAGTAACATTTTTGTTTATTTTGTTGTTTGCTTTGTTCTTTTAAAGAAACTATTGCTATTTGTTCTCTGTGGTTTGGGCATTTTTTTTCTTTTGTTTTTGGTTTTGCATTTCATTCAATTTTTGGTTTGGTTCATTTCGTTTGTTTTCGTTAAAGTTTTCCTTGGGGTTTTTGTAAATTTGTAGTTTTTGTGTAAATATTTAAAATTTGCAATCAAGTTGTTTTTCTTTTGGCATAATGCAAAATTCAATTAACGCAAACAAAATTGGAAATTTATATTTTTTAATAAACTGTTTTAATTTCCGGTGTAAATTTTGAAGATTCCACGAAAAAATGTGGCGAGCCAGCGCAATTTTTTTTTCCAAATCTTCCAAAAGACTTTGTCTATCGGGTCGTGTCATGTCTGGGTAGGTGTGAGTGTGTGTGTGAGGGACAAATTTGCTTTGTAAATATCTATGTGAGTGTAAATATATATTTGTTATTTGTTTTCTTATTTTCCATTTGCTTGCTTATTTTTTAATTGGAGTTTTTCTTCTTACAGTGAGCTGCTTAAGAGACTTCATTTTTACTTTGACGAGTTTGATTTGGAGGTTATTAGGGGGTCTTCTATGTGATTTCCAGTTGGAAGAAAGTCTAATTTCTTTTTTTCTGTAAATTTAGTTTGACGTTTATTGTGAGAGGTTTCTTTTTTATTTTAAATTCTATTTTAAAGTTAATAGGGGCCTCTATTTTCATTTCTTTGGTTCATTGAGATTGTCCAATCTAATCACATTTAAAACTTTTTTTGGTTAAAAGTCATTTTACATTTACACTGGAGTTTTTGTATAATAATCTGTTTTTTTTTTTTACAAAAAAAATTGTGTTAAAGTCGTTAGTTATTCATATATATAAAATACACATTTTAGGTGAGTAGAGCCTATTCAAGGTTTAAGTAAGTGTTTTTTTTTTTTGAAAGTTTATCTACAAATCTATATTTTTTTAGTTTTTAGAAAACTACCCATCGTCTTATTTTTAGAAATATTATTTTTATTATTATTTGTTGTTTTGGACGTTGAAAAGTTAGTCGCTAGAGTTTAAAGTAATAATAAAAGGCGTTTTCATTGTTTTGATATCCCTACCAGAATTTGAGATCTAAGCTTAAGTGGATCACGATTTTTTTTGTGGAACGAATATTAGATTGGAAACGGTTTTCGGATTTTAAAAATACCGATATTATTTGAAATGTGATATTAATCCCTTAACTTTATTTGGATTTACTATTTCCAAAATGATCTAAGTATTGCCAAACAATTTAAGAATTATTTATGAGAAATACCAAAAAAAAAAAAAAAAAAAAAAAAAAAAAAAAAAAAAAAAACACTTAAGGTCGGTCAGGCCGAGCTTTTCATATTCTCCATCATTTGGAAGAAACTTAGAAAATTAAAAAAAATCCGTCGTCCGTTGGGGCTATGCAAAGAGTGTGGTGTTGCATAAGTCATAGACTGAAGTAACATTTCCGAACTTTAGATACGAAATTACCGTGAATAATGTCGCTAAAATCATGAAAATACGGAAAATCTGGGGGTATCGTTATATGGGCGCTATACTATAACCTGGACCTATGTAGATAAATCTCTTCTAAGGGATAAAGTACTCAGAAGATATCCCTTGTGTGGATTTTAAGATAATTCCATTAAAAATTATGCCTGAAATCATTAAAATACCGAATATCAGGGGTTACCGTTATATGGGGGCTATACGATATCGCGGACCTATACAGGGTGAGATGACAAAACTGCAACCATCATCGGACTGCTGTTAATTCTAAGTCTCTCGTCCGACAGCTATTAAAAATTATTCTAGTCACAGCTCATTATAATGTTTACAGGCGTGCAAAAGTATTTTGGTGAGAATTTCCCCGAAAAAAAGTTATTCGTAATGGAATTCAAGCGTGATTTCTTTATATTTGGCTGGAAACCCACAAGTGGCTATCGTTAGAGCATTTAAGCATTTAAATGTTTGTCTCGTACCATAGCTCGTTACCGTATACCAGTAGCGTACCCCGAAATATGTCCAGGAAGTGGAGGGAAGAAAATAGCAACATCAGCGGAAATGGTTCGCGAAAAGTAAAGAAGCGATTTGATCGAAATCCGCGTCGCAGCGGCCGAAAAATGGCTCGCTGAAGCTGAACATATCGCAACATTCCATTCGGCAAATATTGAAAACTTAGCTCGGTGCAAAGCCGTTGAAATTCCAAAAAGTTGAAGAACTTACACCGCAACAGAAAGAAAATAGACTCAAAAGAGCAAAAGAGTTGCTTCGCTTGGCCGAAAGTGGTGAACTGCCGAATTTGGTTTTCTCCGATGAAAAAACATTCGTTGTCCAGCAGTTTGTAAACAAAAAAAAAAAAAAAAAAAAAAAAATGATCGTGTTTATTTGCCAAAAAGGTCAGCTGAAAATGTACACCTTCGGTTGGCCACCAGAAACCAAGCGCCGGCCCTGGTGATGGTGTGGGCCGCCATAACAGTCGATGGTCGCTCTCCACTCGTATTAATCGACCGTGGCATCAGATAAATGGCGAATATTATTGCGAAAATATTCTGGAGGGTGTATTAAAGCCTTGGGCACGCAAACATTTTGGCCACAGACCTTGGACATTCCAACAGGACTCAGCACCATCGCACTCAGCATGCGCCACCCAACAATGGTTACAAAATGAGGTTCCTTGCTTCATTTCCTCGCTTCACAATGGCCACCAAAATCTCCGGATACCAATCCGTTGGACTATTGTGTCTGAAGTATTTTGTAAAGCAAGATTGGCACTAAAAAATACCAAAGTATCGATCACCTCAAACAAGCGCTTCGCCGCGAATGAGCCAGAATACCGCAGAGAAACATTTGGGCAGCGTGTGATGGTTTCGTTGAACGTTTCAAGCGCATAATTCGTGCCAAAGACACGAATAGACAATAGACAATTATCTTTCTGGGTGTAAAGTACTTACAAAGAACTCCTTCTGTAGGATTTCAGCCAATTCCATTCCATTTCCAAAATGTGGCTAAAATCATCAAAAAACCGAATATCGGGGGGTACCCTTACATGGGGCTTTACGATATCATGGATCATCTTCGAACTTGACCTGACAGATCTGTTCAAAATATCTTAATATCTCAAAGGAACAAAGGTCCAAAATCGAACTAAGTCAACCTGAAACTCCTTACTTCCTCTACGAAGAAGCCAGCCGATGAATTAATAAACCTGAGAATACATAAATTGCTTAATTGACTGGCTTAAGTCATCAAGCCAGCCGATGTCTTTGTGCATTTGTTTGTAACAGGCAAAAGGAGACGAGATAGACCCATAGTTCCTTTTGATGATCTGCATAGAATCATATTCTGAGTCGTCCGTCCGTCCGTCTATCCACGTATTTTTGTAAACAAAGTACAGTTCGCATTTATTGCCCTATCAAGATGAACTTTTCCACAAATCATTTGTTTGGCCCAAGGACGAACCCTATTGAAATTGGAGATAATCGGTCAAAATGTAGATATAGCTCCCATATTTATCTTCGTCTGATTTGCTTTTTATTGTGCACCAAACGTGTAATATCAGTCCGAATAGTATGGAATTTTGCACGTACGTTCAGATTGGATCTAAAAATAAGTGTGCCAAATTTGATCGAAATCGGTTCAGATATAGATATAGCACCCATATATATTTTTCATCCGATTTGTTATTTTTGTCCACCGCAGCCGTAATATGCACTCTGTAACAACAATATTTGTATTCAGAAATACATTTGCTAAATTTCATCGAGATCGGTTCAGATTTGGATATAGCTCCCATATATAACTTCGTCCGATTTACCTCTGATTGTGCACCAAACGTCTAATATTTGCCTAAATTGGATGAAATTTGGCACATACGACCGAATTGAGTCTAGAAGCTAGTACGTCAAATTTGGTGATCGGATCGGTTTAGATATAGCTATAGCTCCCATATATACTGTTCATCCGATTTGTCATATTTGTTACCCACAGCCGTAATATGAACTCCGTAACAACGATATTCAGGGAAATATATCAAATACAGCTCAGAAATATCTTTGCCAAATTTTATCGAGATCGGTTCAGATTTGGATATAGCTCCCATATATATTTTTATACAATTCCGAATTTAAATACAAATTTATAATACAAATCCGAATTTAAAACACACAAATGCTTCGGCATATTTAGTCTTTTGAACTTTAAATTATAATTATAATCATGGCGTGTATGATTGAATTCTCCCATAAAAACTTTTAATTGTTATGCGCAGCTCTACGAAATTAGCAAAGTGGTGTAGGATATCATAAAGTCGGCCCCGCCCGACTTTAAGACTTTCTTTACTGGTGTTTCACATATAGATGGCGTGTTGAACAATCTATTGGGGTAGAATACTGTTCTTAGCTTTCATTTATATCCCCGGGCGATATTTTTGACATTACAAATAAGAATTTCTACACCTAAAAATATAACCGTAACCCGTTTCAAGCTCTATCTGATTCCATAAAAAATGAGATCCACTGTTTAAAAGTTTTTTTTTTAATTTTCTTGTGGTAGAGATTTTTTTTGAGATTGCAATTAAATGCATTTGCAATGTTTTTTTTTTTTGGTGTTTAGGAGCTTAAGTTTTATGGTTACAAAACATTGTTGATAAAAATATATATTTGTTTTTTGTTGTTGTTGTTGTATTTCAAACATAAATGGATAAGGTACATACATACATACATATGTAAATATATAAAAAAATCGTTTTTTTTTTAATAGTAAGAAACCATTTTTGTTTTATTGAAAAGAATATCTTCATTATTTTGTTATAGGTATAGTATTGGAGTGTAGAATACATTTTTGGGATTGAAAAAATTTTGATTATTTGTTTTGCAGAAAAAGTTTTTGAGAGACCCGTTTTTTTTTTTTTGGTTGAGGAATCTTATTTTAGTATATTATAAAGTGCTTTCTCTGTAAAGGGTTTTGAGAGGAAGGAAGGCTGTAGTGGAACATTTTAGCAATGGATTAGCCTTCAATTTGAGCTTTATTGTAAGGATTTAATAAAATAGGGCAATATATTTAACATGACAGTGGCATATAAGTTTTTTTATTGGAGTTCTTTTTTCTTTTTATTATCATTATTGTTATTATTTGTAATAATAATATTATTATTAATATTTTCATAAAATGTTCCTCTATACTTTCATGATTTTTTACAACTATCACTAAAACACTTATAAACTTTATTTATTGTTTGCTCTATAATAAAATACATTAATTCGTTCAAATATTTATTTTTTTTTGTTAATATCGGAGTATTATTGCACTGTATTTTGCATACGTTTGTATTTTAATTTAATTATATATTTTTTTGTTAACAATTAACAAAGGTCCCTCTCCAGTTTTTATCTGTGAATTTTTGTTTTTTCAAATGTAATTTGATTTTATAAAAAATGTTACTAATTTTTTTTTTGCATCTTCTATACATCACCTACATTTACACATATAAATTATTGTTATATTCCAAAAAAAAAGTTATATTTTAAACAATTAGAAATATTTAATTTAATTTACAGAATCGTTATAACACATGTCACAGGGTGTTATAGATGGGAAAGGGTAGAAAGATTGGAGGGAAACTATTTCGAAAGAGATAGAATGGAGGTAAACCAATTTTTACACAATTTTTTTAAGTATTTCCACACGAAAAAACAAATTTTTTATTGTAATAAACATAATTTTTTTTTTAACTAATAATAAAAAATAATAAAATCATTAAAAAACAGGAAAAAACAAAAAGTTTGGTCGGGACCAATTTTTAAACCCTCCACCCTAGGGTGAAGGAAACATTAGAACCAATTATGACCCACAAATACCAATTTTTAGAGATATTTGTGGGAAAATATCGAATTTCGGGAGGTACCACTATATGGGGCTATACAAAAACGTGCACCAATGTTTAGCCAACGGAGCTAGAACCTATTAGGACACACAAATACCAATTTTTAGACAAATCCGCGAAGAAATGTGGCAAAAATCATCAAAATAGCGAATATCTGGAGGTACCGCTATATAAGAGCTATGCCAAAACGTACAATGTACAATGTTTCGCCACCGCAGCCAGAACCTATTAGGACACACAAATACCAATTTTTTAGAGAAATCCGTGAAAAAATGTGGCAAAAATCATCAAAATACCGAATATCTGGAGGTACCATTATATGGGGGCTATACCAAATCGTGAACCTATACAAGCAATCTTTCGCCACCGGAACTGGAACCTCTTATGACCAACAAATACCAATTTTCAGACCAATCCGTGAAAAAATGTGGCAAAAATCATCAAAATACCGAATATCGGGAGATACCGTTATACGGGGGCTATATCAAAGCGTGAACCCATATATACAATATTTCGCCACACAAACTAGGACCCATTATGACCTACAAATAACAATTTTCAGAACAATCCATGAAAAAAATTTGGCAAAAATCATCAAAATACCGAATAATCGGGAAATACCGTTGTGTGGGGGCTATACCAAAACGTGGACCGATATATCTCATTTTCAATACCAACCATCCTAGACGCAATACAAATTGGTTTGCTAAATTTTGACGCTCTACGTCAAATAATGTGGGCTGTATCGTGATTTCAACAGACAGACAGGCGGACAGACAGACGGCCATCGTTAAATCGACTTGGAATTTTATGCTGATTATGAATATATATACTTTATGGGGACCACGACGAATATTTAAGGATGTTACAAAGATAATGGCAATGTTAATTTACCCTCCTTTCCAAGGTGATGGGTGTAATAAAATGGCCTTTCCAAAGCAAAGGTCTTGTATTTGAGGTTTAGGTTTAATTATAAAGGAATATCAGAGTCGCATACCAATTCTGGCGTCGTTTTCCCTTACCATTTGACATTAATATGCTATGCAACGATGACAAGCTGCTTATGTATCCCCACTTTAGGATAAAATTGAAAAAAAAAAAAAACAAATAAAAAAGCTGTAAGTTCGGCCGGGCCGAACTCATCATTTGAAACGAATTTGGCAATTCTCAAAAACAATAAAATCCGTTAAAACTTCTGTTAAAATCTTAAAAATACCGAATGTAGCTATTATATTAGGGCCTATACGACGACATGAACCTGCGTAGGTAACATTTGTCATACGCCATTACAATATTCAAATGTGGAACTTAAAAAAAAATCGGTTATAATGTCGATAAAATCAACAAACCGAATATCGGGAGGTACCCTTATATGGGGGCTTTACGAAGAGGTGGACTTGCACAGACAATTTTCTGTCTTAGGTTGTAGTATCCATTACGAACTTTAAATACCAAATTTTAAATGATTCCGGTGAATAAATTCGCTAAAGTCATCAAACAACCGTATATCGGGAGGTACAGTTATATGGGGGCTATACGAAGACGTGGGCCTGCAGAGACAATTTTCTGTCTTAGGCTGTAGTATCCATTACGAACTTTAAATATCAAATTTGAAACGATTCCAGTGAATAAATTTGCTAAAATCATCAAAATATATATCGGAAGGTACAGTTATATGGGGGCTATACGAATACGTGGACCTGCACAGACAATTTTCTGTCAAATTTAAATCAATTCCGGTGAATAATGTCGCTAAACTCATCAAAATACCGAACATCGGGAGGTACCGTTATATGGGGGCTATACCAAAACGTGGATCTACATGGTCCATTTTCAATACCAAAAGTCCTGCAGACATAACATACATTTGAGCAAATTTTATCAAACTACTTCAATTCGTTCGGAAGCTAGAGTGATTTCCACAGACGGATAGACGGACAGACGGACGGACATCGCTAAATCGACAAAGAATTCTATGCTATCATCTATCAAGAATATATATACTTTGCGGGGTCTAAAATGTGTATTTCGAGGTGTTACAATCGAAATGACAAACTTAATATACCCTACATACTATGGTGGAGGGTATAAAAAAACTAAAAAAAAAACAAACAAACTCATATTATAATTTATATAATATATTTATTTGATATTTTTTGTTTTATTTATTAAAAAATAATAACAATAAAAATTATTAAGGCTATATAGTTTTTTTTACATAAAATTAAAATTAAATATTTTTGATTAAAAAAAAAAACTAAAAAAATTTACAAATTGTGTGAGCGAGTAATAGGGATAATAACAATGTATGTGCAATAAAAGTCCATTTTATAAATATATTTATAAAAAAATGCATAAACAATAGTGTTTCTATACAAATAAATATAACGAGAATTTATTTTCTAAATTTATTTTTTCTATGATTTTATTATTTAGAAATTGTAAAGAGCTTAGAAAAATATATATTTTTTAATTTTTCTTTTTTTTTCTATTTTTAAACACATTCTTTTGTCTTTAATTTGTTTTTGGGGATTGAGTTTAGATTCGTATGTACAGTTCCTTTTTCAAGGGAAGATTAAAAGGGCACATGAGTGGGAAAGATAAATAGTTGTTAGATTAATAAAAGAATAGATACAGAAATGTAGGGGACAATAGTAAAGAGATATTAAGTCTTATGTCAGACATGAGGGAGAGCATATTGCAATGAATAGTTGAGGAAAGAGAAGAAAGAAAGAGTCGAGAGAAATTGAGATTGGTGCACAGGGATGAAAATTGCAGCAGAAACAGGGAAATTCCAAAATATCAGTAATTTATAGGGACTTCATAGTTAGACAAATCACAAAAAATCGGACTTGGGATTTTTCTTAGGTCTTGAAAGAAGAAACAAGTTGAAGAGGGAGAAAATGTCTTTTAAAGACCTCTGGAAGGTCTATATACAGGGCTGGATGAAAAAACTGCAACCAACTTCAGACTACTGTCATTCCTAAGCTACTCGTCCGACAGCGGTTAAAATGATTGCAGGGACAGCTCATTATATTGTTTACAAGCCTACAAAAGCATTTTGGTAAGAATTTTCCAGAAAAAAAGTTATTCGTGATGGAAAACCACAAGTGGTTATCGTATCGGACATTCCAGCATTTAAATGTGAATGAATCTTTCGTGTCTCGTACCGTGATAATGGTAGCGTAGCCCGACGTCAAGAAAGTGGACGGAAGAAAACAGCAACATCAGCAGAAAAGGTTCGAAAAGTAAAGAAGCGACTTGATCGAGACTCCGCGTCGCAGTGGACGAAAAATGGCTCGTGTGTTGAACATTCGGCAAATACTGAAAAACGAGCAAAAAGTGCAACAACTTACATTGCAACAGAAAAAAAAAATAGACTCAAAAGAGCTAAAGAGTTGCTTCGCTTGGCCGAAAGTATTGAACTGCCCAATTTGGTTTTCTCCGATGCGAAAACATTCGTTGTCTAGCAGTTTGTAAACAACTGAAAAACAAGCTTGCCAAAGAGGTCTGCTGAAAATATGCAGCTCAAGCGCCGGCCATGTTGATGGTGTGGGCCGCCATAACAGCCGATGGTCGCTCTCTACTCGTATTAATCGACCGTGGCATCATAATAGACCTGCTTCAGCTTCTTTTAAGGACATAAGACCTTTCTCATTTCTTTAAGAGATAGATAGTCTTTTCTCATCTGTTTCTAGGTCGTTCAACAATTTTTCATCCCAATCTGAAATGTGTGAAGTAAAGAGAGATATTTAGTGTGTGTATGAGAGAGAGAGAGAGAGAGAGGGAGAGGGCTAGAGATACTATTAATATAAATTATTTTATTATTATCACATATATAATATTTTAAAATACTTTTTTCTTTTTGCTTAACATTTTTTTACAAACATTCCTTTTTTTGTTTAAATCTAGAATTTTTCTAAACTTCTAAATACAATTTTGTTTTCAATTCATCAATAAAAAACATGACTTTTTAACACATATTTTTATATATAACAAAGTAATTTTATTTTTTTTTTGTTTTTCTAACGTTGGGGTTTTTGAAAAGTGGGAGGAAAGATAAACTACACTGCTATGGAAAAATAAGTAACCGAAATGCGGTTACCTCCTACCCACCTAACTTTAAATTTTGGATTTTTTTATAAGTTCTCTTATTCGAATATTTATATCTTACGACTTGGTTCGATTTTCTGTGACATTGCTGTGAGGACTCGTTGATTGTCTATTACCCGCAGGCAGCTAATAAATGAGCGTACCTCACCCTCGCTCTTGGGGGAGGGTGGATCAAGACCTGGTTTTGGGAAAATATAAATTAAAATTTATTAAAAAAAACTCTTTTAAGAGAGGCCCTTCGGTACTCACCCAAACTCCTGGAACGACAAAATCTCAGTGTCCTCATCGTTTGGGCCATCATGTGCATTTTCTCGAAATTCACCAGACCATCGATGCTGGTCTTGTTGCCCTCGTGCGCGAATGTCATGTCCTTGAGCAAGAGGGGCATAAAGGGTATGAGGGGCGGTTGCAATTTACCCACAAATACCCTGTAGGCCCGATGATTACGACTAGGATCAATTAAAGCCTCAAATTCTTGATAAAGTTTGCGAAATTTCGAAGGGATTTTCTCCCAGGTCTGTTGCAGCCGTGACACGGCCATATTCGAGAGACCCATAACAATGGCAAAGAATGCATTTAAGTTTTGGTATTCTTTGCAACTGAAATGGTAGTTATGTAAAGAAGTATATAATTTAATTATAGTTTTTTTTTTGTTTTTAATAATAACTATACAACAACAGATATGTGGAAGAAATCGCAGAGAGAGAGAGGGACGGGGATATGGTTATTGAGTTTTTTACGGCGTAGAATAATGAGAGCACAGTGGGGTAGTGGGGGGGGGCTTTATTTTTAGGAAATGAAAAAAATTGTCTACTACTGGATTTTTATCAGTCTTTTGGTTTATCATCCTTTTTTTAAGGAAAGCCCAATGGGGGTGATTTTCAGGAGAATTTTCCTTTATTTTTTGCTTTATAATTTTTTCTTGTCTAAGGACTTTTATCCTTATAAGACCTTCCCCATATAAGCTATTTATAAAAAGTATAATCTTTTCGGTTTAGAGGGTTCCCTATACTAGAAGTATAGGAGACAGATTTTAACTTAAAGAACAGTTTTGTACCTGTTGAGGAGCTTCCACATTATTTAAGGTCCGTGGAGACGACTTAATGACTCGGAGAATCTCCATGGATCGGACACTTTTCATGGGTCTTTTATAAAGAGAACCCCGTCAAGAGTCCATTATAAAAATATGTCATTCTAGGGTTCTCTATATAAAAAGGTATGGGAAGGTCATATTTTTATAATTGTCTCTTAGAAGAATTTCTCACTATAAAATACCCATGAAAAGTCTCCCATCCATAGAGGGACTGCAGAGAAGCATCTCTGCATTGAATATGTGTGGACATGCTGCGGACCTTCCTTTAATAGAAAAATCTATCCATCTATAGAAGACCTATTAAAAGAGGTCTTGCCATAGGTCTTCCATCTCTGTGGCACCCATAGGAGTTCTGTGGAAGGCATGTGGAAGGTCTTCCCTTTAATCGAGTCCTGTAGAAAGTCTTTCTTCTGCAAAAGACATGTGGAATGTTTTTTATCTGTTGGAGACCTGCTGCTGATGTTTGGTTTATGTAAGGCCTGTGGAACATGTTTTACAGGTGTTTCTTCTTTAGGAGATTTGTGGAAATTCGTCAACCTATCGAAGAACTGTGGATAGTCTTTTATTTTTTATTAGCGGCCTGTGGAAAACATATATCTTTGGAAGGTTTTTTTCTGCTTCAAAGAAGATATTTGGAATGTCTTCTATCTATTGAAGATCTCAAAAGGGTTCTACGTGCTTAGAAGACCTGGGTAAGGCTTTTCGTTCAAAAAGGTCTGTGGATGGTTTTCTATTTATAAAAGACTTGTAGATGGTCTCTTATTTTTAGAAGACCGGTGGATGGTGTTCTGTTCTGAAATTATCTGTGGATGGTGTTCTGTTCTGAAATTATCTGTGGAAGGTCTTCTGTTTATAGAATACTTGTGAAAGGTGTTATATTTGGGAAATAAATGTGGAAGCTATTATATTTTTTGAAGACTATATGGATTATATTCGGTATGTGGATTACATGATGAAAGTCTTCTATCCAAGACATATTTTCGAGAAGTCTTAAAATTGTAGAAGGTCGTTTGAAGGTATTCTATTTTAAAATGATCTGTTGATTTTATTGTGGAATACATGTGGAAGACCTTCTGTTGAATGTGGAAGGTCTTCAATCTTTGCAATAGGTCTTGGAACTGTAAAAAGAGCTCCTGTGGATTTATATTCTGCCTATAGATTACATTTACAAGGCCTTCTACCTTCTATCCTTTCGAAGAATACCTGTGGATTGAATGTAGAATGTATTCTGTACTTCTTTTCAAAGTCTCAAAATTAGTGAAAAGTATTCTAGTTATCAAAGACCTGTGAATTGTATTCCGTCGGTGGATTACATGTGGAAAGTCTTCTATCTATCAAATATGTTTGGAAGGTTTTCTCTCTTCAGAAGACCTGTGTACTGTTTTCTGTTTGAGGATTACATGTGGAAAGTCTTCTATGTATTAATTGTATTTGAATTGTTTTAAAACTTTAAAAGATGTGTGGAAGGTATCATATTTATAAAACACATGTGGCTTGTATTCTGTCTGCGGATTACATGTGGAAGGTCTTCTATCCATAAAATAATTTTGGGACGGTATTCTTTTTATAAAATGCCCGTGGAATGTATTCTGTTTGTGGATTTTATGTGGAAGGTCTTCTATTTATTAAGTATTTTTGGGAGATTCCGCAACTGAACACCTGTAGAAGGTATTTGATTCATAAAATACCTGTGGTCGCATATGGAAGGTCTTACATAATTTATAATATTATGTCTGTGGATTTCATGTCGAAGGTTATCTAAGTGTGAAAGGTCTTATATCCAAGAAACATTTTTGAGCCTATAAACTATAGAAAACCTGGAAGAAGTCTTCAGTCTCTAAAAAACTTGTAAAAGGTCTTATATCTATTTAAGACCTCTGGAAGGTCTTCTATCACAGTAAAAAAACTGTGGAGGATCTTCGACACATAGAAGATTTGTATATAATTTTTACAAGTGGGAGTTCTTTGTCTATACTATATCTGTGGATGGTATTGAATTTGTGGAAGTCCTGTGGCAGGTCTTCTATTTATCGAAAACTTTTTGAAAGGGTATTTTTTTAAAAGAGTTCTGTGGATGGTATTTCTTTTGTGAAATACCGGATTTAGTACATATGGAAGTCCTGTGCTTGTAGAAGCCCTATGGAAGATATGCTATATATGAAAGACCTGTAGAAGTTCTGCCATATACCTGGAGAAGCTCTTCTCTGTGTAAAAGGACTGAGCCTATTTTACATAAAAAGGTCTGTGGAAGGTATTCCAGCTAATTAATTGGCAGTTGAATGTGACCTATCTCTGAAAGACCAGCCTGTCCAAAGTATTCCATCTATATAGTATGAATAAACTATGGAAGGTATCGTTTCTCTGAAAGATATTCTATATTTAGAAGGTCTATGGAAAGGCTTGTGATAGAAATTCTTTTGTCGGAAGATTGCATAGGGTCTAAGATTTGCGACCATTGTGCAAGCTGTTCTTTCTGTGGCAGTTATTCCATCTGTAGAAGGTCATATAGAACGACTTTTAGAATATCTAAAAAAAAAAAATTCTCCTTTTTCCGGAGATCTCTTTTCTCATCCATTCACTTTTCATCAGGCTCTTTCTCTCTCTCTCCCTTTTCCCTTTTGGATTTCAACTTACTAGGCGGCCAATTTGATGAATTTTCTCAGTAATCCAACGCGCTTACTCATGCTGGAGGTGGAGACCATTTCGGTGACAATCCAATATTGTAGCTCATTAAAACGCCGTAAGAATACATCCAAGTTTGCGGTGATCTAGAAGGACACAGAAAATAAAAAAAAAAACAACAGAGAATATGGATTAGTGGTGTATAATGTAAACATATCCTTCAACGCAACTGGGCAACATCGAAAATAGAATTTTGAATGCAAACAAAAATTTTTGTGACATTGGAAATTTGCAGAGGCAAAGCCGAGCTATGACAAGTGTTACAAGCAAGGCCAATATAAGGTCGAACAAGAAATCTACTTTTGTCAAATTTGATAAAAAAAGAAAACTTAAGACCCAATTACACATTATGTTAGAGTCATATGTAAAGTGAAGTTTTCATATTTTACTTTTATGGAGCATACTTTAAGGTGCCCAAAGTATCCACGATTGTATGGAGGGTAAATTAACTTTGTCATTCCGTTTGTAACTCCTTGAAATACTACAAAGTAAATATAATCTGGATGAGCGTAAAATTCTAGGTCGATTTAGCAAAGTCCGTCAGTCTGTCTGTCCGTTGTAACAAAGCTATCTTTCGAACGTATTGAGATGGAAGGCTAAAATTTTGCAATCGCGTGTATGTTTTTCCCAATAGGCAGGTTGAGTTCGTAAATTCGTAAATACGTCTTCGCATATCCCCTTTACCACCCAATATTCGGTATTTTGATAATTTTAGCGACATTATTTACCGGGTTTGTTCCAAATTTCGTATTTAAAGTTCGTAATGGGTACTACAGTTTTAACAAAGAATTTCTTTTGCTGGTCTACGTATTTGTATAGCCCCCACATAACGGTACCAACCGATATTCCATATTTGATTGGTTTTAGCGACAATTTTCACCGGAATTGTTTCGAATTTCATATTTAGAGATCTTCATGGGTACTACAGCTTCCTCCCGGTATTCGAATTTTTGATGATTTTAGCGACATTATTCTCCGGAATTGTTTCAAATTTCGTATTTGAAGATTGAAATCAGTACTACAACTTACAACAGAAAATTGTCCATGCAGATCAACGTCTTAGTATAGCCCCCCATAACGGTTTCACCCGATATTCGATATTTTGATTATTTTAGCGACATTATTCACCGGAATTGTTTCAAATTTCGTATATGGAGATCTTCATGGGTACTACAGCTTATGACAAAAAATCGCTTACGCTGATCCATGTCTTCGTATAGCCCCCATGTAACGATTACTCCCGATATTCGGAATTTTGATGATTTGAGCGTCATTATTTACCGAAATTGTTTCAAATTTCGTATGTGGAAGTCTTAATGGGCACTACAAACTACGACAAAAAATTACATATAAAGGTCCACGTCTTTGTATAGCCACCTTATAACGGTATCTTCCAATATTCGGTATTTTGATGATTTTAGCGACATTATTCACCGGAATTATTTCAAATTTCGTATTTGACGATCGAAATTAGTACCAAAACCTATATCGAACCATTTCCTATGCAGGTCGACGTCTTCGTATAGCCTCCACATAACGGGTTTTCAAAAAATAATTCCATCAAAAAATACATGAATTTTTTAATGAATTTTTTTCTTTGAAATTTGTAGGTGGAGGTTAGCTGCTTCTGTACTTGTTTGTATACTTAAAAGTTCCATTTAGATCAAAAGTTCTGGGGAGCCTCTAAAAGTATGCTTTAAAAATCATACGGATAATTGTGGAAAAAGTCACTTTACATATGACTGTAACATCAGGTGTAATCGCATGTTTAGTAATTTTTGCACCATTGTGATTTGATTTTTTTAAGTCTAAATTACAAATCTGACCGATTTTATACAGGCTTTGCTTTCAACAGTTGTTATTATTTTATTATTTATTTTCATTTTTTTTTGTAATTTTCTCTCTCGGCCTTACCTCATTTCCGCCACTCTAAAAACAAAACAACTAAATAAATTCATTTATAAATAAATTTTTGGCAATTGTTCTAAATAAAAGAACAACAAAACAAACTAATTAAAATGGTTTTTAAAACAATTTGTTTAACAACATTTAAAATTTCAACTCAATTAAACACTAAATGAAACAATCTGTAAAAGCAATGGCAAAACGACATTTATTATTATTATTTTTTTTTTCAAAAGGAACAGTTTAATTTTTATCTTTGCTGTCAAAGCCAACAGCTTTTTCAAATGATTTGTAGCTATTTGATGCAAAAATGCCAACTTAAGCAACACCATTGTTAACTAACATTGAAAAAAATTAGCGTTGTTTGTGTGTGTATGTTATTGATGGATACTGGTTTTTGAAAAGCCAAACATTTTTCGGGCAAATATGACTACCAAAAATATTCTATCTTCGACTACCTAAATAAAGTTGTACAGAAATTAAAAAAAATATATATCCTTTGTTGCTAAGAATTCCACAAAAAACAAGGTTTGCGATTACAACAAAAAAAAAAAAAAAAATGATTTGTGGTTTCAATAAATCTATAATCAAAAACAGCTGATTGACAATAAGAAGAACAGTTATAAAGAGAAATTCGCCGGAAGAGAAGTTTTCTAACTCTTAATAAAGAGTTACCAATCCTTCTCACTCGAATCTCTGTCGTTTCCAGCTTTTGTGTCAAAAAAGAAAATTTGCAATTATTAAAAAAAAAAACAAACAAGTAAAAAAACATAAAGTTCGGCTGGGTCGAACTTTTAATACCCTCCACTTTAGGGTAAAGCAAAAATTAGAACCCATTATGATCCACAAATACCAATTTTTAGACAAATTCGTGGGAAAATGTGGCCAAAATCATCAAAATACCAAATATCTGGAGGTATTGTTATATGGGAGCTATACCAAAATGTCGACGGATACATACAATGTTTCGCCACCGCAGCCAGAACCCATTATGGCCAACAAATACCAATTTTTAGATAAATCCGCGATGAAATGTGACAAAAACCATCAAAATACCGAATATAGGGAGGTACCGTTATATAGGGGCTATACCCAAACGTGGACCTATACATGCACACGCCACTGGAGCTAGAACCCATCCGTGAAAAAATGTGGAAAAAATCATCAAAATACCAAAAATCGGGAGGTGCCGTTATAAGGGGGGCTATATCAAAGCATACAATATTTCGCCACACGAACTAGGACCCATTACCAATACCAATTTTCAAACAAATCCGTGAAAAAGTGTGGCAAAAATCATCAAAATGCCGAATATCGGGAGTTACCGTTATATTGGGACTATACCAAAACGTGGACCGATATATCTCATTTCCAATACCAACCATCCTAGACACATAAGTAGTGAAAATATGGGACCCTTTGTTGGTGAGGTACCAGAAGGAGTGGACCGATATATTTCATCTTATCAGCAGATCTTGTGTCAGTAGAAATAATTGGATGTATGAAATATGAAGAGACCGAAGGCTTATTTCGGATTTTATTATCGTTTTGGTTATTCAAAACTTTGACTCTTTATGGGGCAGGTATAAGAAGGAATGGTCCGATCTCTACCATCTTTATAACAGATTTTGTTGATAGGAATATTGAGATGTGCCAAGTCTGAAAGGAATCGAATGTTAATTTCACGGTTTATGAGCTTCAAGGATTTTCCAAATGTTGACCCTTTGTGGGAATGTACCAGAAGGAGTGAGCCGATATATTCTATCTAAACAGCAGATCTTGTGTTACTAAAAATATTGGGATATGTGAAATTTGAAGGCAATTGAGCTATTATTTCACATTTTATAACAGCTATAATTTGTCAAATTTCGACCCTTTGTGGGGAGGTACCAGAAGAAGTGAACCAAAATATACCATCTTCGCACCAGATCTTGGTTACATAAAAATATTGTGATGTGTATAATTTGAAGAAAAAAATCTGACTCTTACATCACATTTTAGAAAATTGATGATTATTCAAAAATGTTGATCCTTTGTTGGGGAGGTACTTGATGGAGTGGCTCGATATTGTCCATTTTCGCACCTGACCTAGCACTGATGCAAATATTGGTACTTGCAAAGTTGAAACAAAATCGGATTATACTTTCTTTTTCTGTGCAGTAAAATATTTTTTGTGTAAATGTTGACCTTTTTTGGTAGGGAGGGGGTGTACCAGTAGAAATGGAGTATATTGCCCATCTCCGAATTCGATCTAAGTATGATAATAATATAACGATGTACCAAGTTTGGACCAAATCGGATACTTCCTTCGAGAGTCTTGCACCAGCAAAACAGACGGGCGGATGGATTGGCGCACATCGCTAAATCGACTCCAAATGTCAAGAAACGAAAGGAGACCTAGGGTCCAAAAACCATTATTTTGATGAGACACGTTTTGGCCGTATCAAATGATATGTACCCTCTTTACCATATGGCTGAGGCTACAAAAATTGGGTGAACAGACAGACCTATTGTGAAGTGTGGAGTATGAAAAAAAATCGTTGACACATTTCTCTTTCTATGATTTCACTATTATTTCAGCGTATACTTAAACTTAAATTTTTAAGAGAGCATTAACCCCATTATTGTTGTTTTTATAAAAAAAAAACGGAGAACGATGGTAATGTTTAATATCTAGGTTTTTTTAATTTTTACCTCTTTTCCCAATAAAATACCCTTATCCCTAACACGAAGATGTGATAATCTACAAGACAGTCAGTGATATTTCCAACTGACTGACCACACGCTGTTGGTATCTGTTACCACCATCACAGAGGCTGTGTGAGTCTCAGGGGGCAGTTGGCTTAAACTTTCACTTTTCTTAAGAATATATGTGATGACATTATAATCAACTTCGCACACACACACACACCCACATCTCTGCCTGACACATAGTGCATACACAAAAACGAACCAAAAAAAAGAAAAAAAGAAAAAAACACCGGAAGGAAGTTACACACACTGAATAAGGAAACATTGGGGAATTTCCATAACATTTCACTTTCAGGGACGAAGGCAATCAGAACTCTCTTGGTGATTGGTTGTGACTGATGCATTTCGAAGAAGTTTACATTGGGAGCAATTCGGGGGCAAACAAAAACGAGAAGAAGAAGAAAATCACGTACACAAATACTCACATCGATACATTTGAATTCGAAGGAATTCTTGCGGAATTCATTCGTTGCATCCAACCGCAACATTGAAGGACATCGACAATTTTGGAAGGTGGAGAAGAGCAAACCAATAAACAAATACACACAAAACACAATGGCCACTAAAGTACACAAAAATATTTGTTCAAAAAAGGGGGAGGAGAAATTGTTTTGAATTTTTTTTTGACTAACCTCTCTTACTTTGGATTTGGTTTTGCATTGAGCTGGCAACTTGCGAAAGTTGTATTTGCTACTAAATTTGTAATTTTTTCCTCTTCAATAATTTTTTTTTCGAAACGAATTTATGGCACAAAAAATTGAAAGTATCAAAATTGAATTGCAATCAAATTGAAGTTGAAAATTGATATAATCTACAAATGTTGTAGTTTTGAAGGACACTCGAACAAAGTTTGAGAGGAAAATTGGAAACTTTTATTGAATGGTGTGAACAATTTTAGCAGAAAGTTAAGAGAGACTAATTCAACTAATCCTTTTATTGTTTTCGGATGGAAATAAATAGGAGATACGAAAAATAAAAATCTTGTCAGAAAAAATCGACAAAATAATTTTCTGTTTCTGGTTTAGGAGCCTTCCAAAGATTTACAAAACTTTTATAGGATGTTTATAAATAGAAAACCTTTTGGAGATAGAGGTGCAATACGTTTATGAAGACTTGTTTTTAAGTGACATCTTATAGGGCAACTCCATGGGAAAAATGGTCTTCTAGAGATTTTATGTGGGAAACCTGCCCAAAAAACGTTTAAGGAAAAAAATCCTTTAAAATATTTGTTAGGGGTGAATAAATGTCAGGAGAAGGAGCGGAACATTTTGTTGCTAAAAGTGCATTTTTATAAATGTAGATGATTGAGACTTGTTCTGGTCTGGCATGAAAAAATGTCCTGAAAGTTTAGTTTACCTTTCAGATGGCTTCTACGGCTGATTGGAGTTTTAGAGGACATTTAAACATTTTTAGAATAGAGATCTCCTAGGGAAGTAGTCTTTTCAGAGCTCTTCAAGAAACTGAAGACATCTCAGAAAACTTCTTCCAATAGATTTTCATATTGGGATCTCCTGGGAAAAAGTCTATTCGGAGGCCTTCAAGAAACTTAAGACATCTGCTCCTTGCAGAGGTCTTCTCCAGCTGGAATATGTTTTTGAATTCTCCTTAGAATATAACACCTATGAGAAATCTTCTATGGACATATGGAGTATTTTTCAGAGGTCTTTTTTCCCAAAAAAAAAAAAAAATTACTTTTGAAAAAAAAAAAACATTTTCAGAGGTCTTCTCCATACGGAAGATATTTTGGAGTTATTCTTAAGAACGAAATTTAAAAATGTTTACAAGAAGACTTTAACCAATAGATATTTATTGGAAAGCTCCTGGGAAAGAAGTCTTTTCAGAGGTTTTCAAGAAACTGAAGACATCTCAGAAGACTTCTTCCAATAGATTTTCTTATTGGGATCCACTAGGAGAAAAGTCTATTCGGTGGCCATCAAGAAACTAAAGACATCTCAGAGGATGTCCTCATTTTATAGGTCTTCTCCAGCTCGAAGATGTGTTGGAATTCTTCTTAGAATATAACACCAATGAGAAATCTTCTGTGGATATATGCTGCATTTTCAGAGGTCTTCTTTCGATAAAAAGGTATTTTTGAAAAAAAAAAATATATATTTTCAGAGGAAATGGAAGATATTTTGGAATTTCTATTAAGAAAGAAAACCATTTAGGGATCCTCGGAGGACAAAAAATAATAATAATAATAATAAACTGAATGGGCTTCAGAGAGAACAATTTTAAACAGTCTTCTTTGGAGAGAAGGCCTTTCTCAGAGACAGTACCTATCAGAGTTCTTCCATGGATTGATCTTTCTCAGGATACGTTTTTAGAAGCTGCTAAAAAATATGTCTTTTCTGGTATCTTTTTTGGGCAGAAGGATTTTCAAAGTTATATTGTAGATGGAAGACGAAGAAAAGTTTGAAGGCCTTCCTCAGCCAGTACATACCTCGAATAGATGGATATTCCGGTGTCTGGGCTTTCTCAGAGAGAATTTTTTTTTCACGCTACTAAAGAAGGTTCCTTCTCGAGGACCTTTTTTGGACAAAAGGATTTTCAAAGTTAGAGTGTATATTGAAGACGTTGCTTAGGACTTTTATGGTTTCTCTTACGAGAGAAAAATGTTTGAAACCTTGCTCATCTGTCTCGAATAGAAGGATATTTCGAGGTCTGAATTTTCTTAGTGAGCATTTTTTACGTTGTTAAAGAAGATGACTTCTCGAGGACCTTTTTTAGGGCAGAAATATTTTCAAAGTCTTAGTGTAGATGAAAGATGTTGCTAAGGACTGTTAGGGTTTCTCTTCCGAGAGAAAAACATATGCCATTAAAGAAGATAATCTCTGGGGGATCTTTTTTGGGCAGAAGGATTTTAAAAGTTTTAGTGGAAATGGAAGACGTTACTAAGTACGTTTGAACAACGAGAAAAGCGTTTAAAAGCCTTGCTCAGCCATTACCTGGCTCGGGTAGAAAGATATTCCTTCGTTTGATAGAAGTTATTCCAGACGATTTTCAAGAGAAAAGCTTCTAAGTCTTTTCTCTTGAAAATCGTCCATAGAAAGGATGCCTTTTATTTATTTTGCTAACAGAAAATACCTTTAAGAAAACGTTCTGGAAAGAGGAAGGGCTTTCAAATAGATTATTTATCTGAGAGACTTCTCCCTTGTCATCTTCGTATAGACTTTTTAGAAGACCTAGTGGCCTTCTACGGAGCGAAGGTATATCAGAGGCCTTATTCAGTTATACGACTTTTCAGAAGAACTTCCACGGGTCTTTCTAAAAGAAAGGCCTTCCATCAATAGAAGGTCTAATTCAGATAGAGTATTATTAAAATGCCTTCCGCAATGAGAATACATTCTTCGGAGAGAAGTTCTTTAAGAGATTTTTTTTTTCTGAGATTCTCGCAGCCCTTCTTCGGACAGAAGCTTTTTTAGAAGACCTTTTTCATGGAGAAGTTTTTCGGAGGCCTTCTTCGGACGCATGACCAGCATGAGAGAAAGGACATATTAGAGGCCTCCAATGATAGCAGGCTTTTCGGGACGCTAATTCAGATAAAATAACTTTTGGAGACCCACTTCATAGAGACGACCTCCTTCCACCTAAAGTAGCCGCTAAGTCCTACCGATAGCAACAGTGTTGCCAACTTTAATTTATACTTTTTATTTATAAGTTTTCACCAACAAGTAAAATGGTGTCAGTCGGTTTTTCCGACAGATGTATACCCCCCGCCTTGAGTTATGATTTTTCAAACTGTTGACCCTTTATGGGGTAGGTTCCGTAACAGTTGGCCAATATTGAACAATTCGTATCACACTGATATAAACATTACAACGTGCCAGATTTGGACTATATCGACTACTTATATAAGGGATGTGTAATTTTTGGAAAATCTGGAAATATGCGGTAACAGATATAGCGGACCGAAGTACACCATTTTCATACTTCAGCTAATACAGACGGACTTGTTTCGCAAGATATGACAGATATAATATTTCGAAATTGTGACCCTTTATGGGTGAGGTACCAGAAGGGGTTGGCTGATATATACCATTTTCACAACAGATATGAAATTTGTAAGAGAGTCGGATGCGGATAGCGTTTTGTTTTTGAAAATCTTGAAACCAGAAGAAATGGCCCGATCGCTACCATTTTTATAACAGATCTTGTGTTGATGGAAATATTGTTATGTACCAAGTCTGAATTGAATCGGTTTTTTAATTTCGCGTTTTAGGAACTTCATGGTTACTTAAAATTTTGACCCTTTGTGTGGGAGGTACCAGAAGGAGTGAACCGATATATTTACACCAGACCTTGGGTTAATAAAAATATTGTTACCTGTGTTATTTGAAAAGAATCGTAAGCTTATTTTGGATTTTATGATCGTTTTGGTTATTCAAAACATTGAGCCATTGTGGGGTAGGCACTAACAGAAATGGCCCGATCCCTACCATCTTTATAACAGATATTGTGTTGATGGAAATCGGATACTAATTTCGTCTTTCATGAGCTTCATGAATATTCAAAATTTTGACCCTTTGTGGGGTAGATACCAGGAGGAGTGGATCGATGTATCACATCTTCACACCAGACTATGGGTTAATGATGTTATTAAATATGGGTTGATGATGGGTTAAATATTGTGATGTGTGTAATTTGAAGACAATCGGACATGTACATCCCATTTTATAAGAGTTATAATTATTCAAAATTTCGACCCTTTTTGGGGGAGGTACTTGATGGAGTGCACTGATACTGTCCATTTTCGCAAAGGATCTAATGCAAATATTAAGATTTGCAAAGTTGGAGCAAAGTCGGATTATCCTTTCACTTTCTGTGCAGTAAATTATTTTCTTTGAAATTGTTAACATTTTTTGGGGAAGGTACCAGAAGTTGTGGACCGATATTGTCCATCTTCAAACTCGATCTAAGTTTGATAATAATATTACGATGTACCGAATTCGCATCAAATCGGATACTCCCTATCGAGAGTTATCGTGGGCAAAAGGCAGCCAGACAGGCCGACAGACGAACGGATGAGCACCCCTAGATCGATTCCAAATGTCCTGAAACGGATTTGGTCTAAAGAGACCTAAGCTCTAAAACCCACCCTTATTTCGATGAGGCACGTTTTGGCCGTATCAAATAATATATACCCTCTCTAGCCACATGGCTGAGGGTATAAAAATATCTACCTCTTAAATCGTTTGGAATACCACTGTAGAACTGATAGAAATCCTATCAAAGGCATTACACAGAAATTATAAGCTTTCTTACCGGACCCATTGTGAATTTTCCAATCATAAACTTCAAGCAACTATAAGTAACAACAATAACAACAACAAAAAGGAACTGCATTGGAAATTGCCAATCATACCCACAAACGAATGTTTAAATTTAGTTTGGTTTTGTTTGGTTTGGGCAAATCTAACGGTAAAAATAACAAACACAAAGGAATCAACGAACAGCTAAAATAACAGAAAACGCAATGCTACGCATACACACACACACACGCGCGAATTGGCAACTCGACGCACACAAATGGAATGTTCAAACACACGAATGAACGCACACACACACACAGCCACTCGCAAATAACAGCTAGGATTCACAAATACAAACGATTTTAATTAAGCATTCAAATGGATTTGTTGGCTGGCCATGATGGCTGTTGTTGTTGTTGTTGTCGCTGGGTGTGGGGAGGCGTGGCGTGGGCGTGGGAAATAGTTTCTTGTTTGGCTTGGTTATCAAGATGAGGGTATTTGGGTTATAATAACAGCAATGGTTAGATCGCAGTTATGGTTGGCGCTATTGTTGCGTTGCGATATCAAACATGGCGGGAACACACACACGCACGCACACACACAGAAGGCTGACAAAAACAGTTGCTATTTTTCTATTTTTTTTTTCGTTTAATTGAACTTACCACACGATATCCTGGCTAGAAATTCACATGGAATATTTTATTTTAGTATGTGTGTTTACTATACTGTTTTTATTGTTATTATAATATAAAATAAATACGCTCTATAAGACAATACAGTGGAACGTGGTCATAACAAACAGTGGATATTATGAAGATAGTTTCAAAAAGGATATGATCCTCAAAAAAAAAAAAAAATAAATAAATAAATAAATAAAAATAAGAAAATAAAAGAAAAATAAAAAATAAATAAAAAAATATATAAATAAATTATTATTAGTTTTTATAAAAATGTCATGTGTCATAAAATATTTTAAAAAAAAATTCAGCTCGTTATAACCACGTTGTACTGTCAATAACAAATAATTGCTATATGCCGTTGTTGTTTTTAATAGTTTTCCTCCATTCTCATTGGCATGTCCGCATCCGTTGTCCATAAACGGACACATTTATTTTCATGTTTTAAACTATTAAATTAATTGTTTTTATGACAAAACAAAAAAAAAAAACGCAAAAACGATAGAGTTTTGTTTTCCATTTCAAAAGAGCAGTTTATTTTTATCGGTGGTTTGAAAAAATTGAGTGTGTTCTATGAATTCTGTGTAAAATATGAAGGATAGCTATAATGTGAGGGTATGGGGATGATTCAATTTAATATTCTTTGGGAGTAGTGTTCAATTGAGATTAAAAAAACTGCAACAAAATCAAACGCCATAATTTTTCCATTATTTTTTTTTTTCAAATTTTATTGAATTAAAGCAAATTAATTTAAAAGTACGTTTATATATATGAGGGTTAACCCACTGGATTTGGATTTAAATTGTCATATCCATTACTTTTACTTCAAATAAATCCTCTCAAAGTAGGTTAACCCTACAAAAAGCTCTAACGTAAACATGGCATAAGATTTGTTCGAATTGGTCAACTTTGATACGAATTATGACAATGAAACCGTCACACGCTGCCCGAATGTTGCTCTGCGCTATTTCGGCCCAATCGCGGCGAAGCGCTTGCTTGAGGTGATCGACACTTTGGTATTTTTTTGTGCCAACCTTGCATTCCAAAATACCTGAGACATAATAATCCAACGGATTGGTATCCGGAGATTTTGCTGGCCAATGGTGCGCTGGAAATGAAGCGAGCAACCCTATTTTGTAACCATTTTTGGGTGGCGCGTGCTGAGGGCGATGGTGTTGAGTCCATGTAGGAATGTCCAAGGTCTGCGGACGAAATGTTTGCGGGCCCAAAGATTTAATACACCCTCCAGAATGTTTACGCGATAATGTTCGGCATTTATTCATTCATTACACGGTCGCGGATCACCATGGTCGGCGCTTGAGTTCTGATGGCCAACCAAAGGTGTCCGTCTGTCTGTCTGTTGAAATCACGATACAGCCCACATTATTTGACGTAGATGGACACAATTTTGCAGAACAATTTGTATTGTGTCTAGGATGTTTGGTACTGAAAATGAGATATATCCGTCCACGTTTTGGTATAGTCGCCATATAACGGTACCTCGCGATATTCGGTATTTTGATTGTTCTTCTCACCTTTTTTCACGGATTTGTCTGAAAATTGCTATTTGGTGGTCACAATGGATTCCGGCTGCGGTGGTAAGACATTGTATGCATAGGTCCACGTTTTGGTATAGCTCCTATATAACGTTTTTTTGATAATTTTTGCCACATTTTTTCACGGATTTGTCTGAAAATTGGTATTTGTGGGTCATAATGGGTTCTAATGTTTCCTTTACCCTAAGGTGGAGTGCATTAAAAGTTGGGCCCAGCCGAACTTAATGTTTTTTACTCGTTTAGTGCCAACCTTGCTTTCCAAAATACTCCAGACACAATAGTCCAACGGATTGGTATCCGAAGATTTTGGTGGCCAATGGTGCGCTGGAAATAAAGCGAGGAACCTCATTTTGTAAACAATCTTGGATGGCGCGTGCTGAGTCCTGTTGAAATGTCCAAGGTCTGTGGCCAAAATGTTTGTGTGCGCAAGGCTTTAATACATCCTGCAGAATATTGTCGCGATAATATTAGGCATTTATTCTGATGCCACGGTCGATTATTACGAGCAGGGAGCGACCATCGGTTGTTATGGCGGCCCACACCATCATGATGGCCGGCGCTTGAGTTTTGGTGGCCAACCGAAGGTGCACGTTTTCAGCTGACCTCTTTGGCAAGTTTCTTTACAAAATGCTGGACAACGAATGTTTTCTCATCGGAGAAAACTTAAATCGGCAGTTTACCACTTCGGACCACGCCAAGCAACCCTTTAGTTCTTTTGAGTCTATTTTCTTTCTGTTGCGGTGTAGGGTCTTGCACTTTTTGGAATTTCCATGGCTTTAACCCGAGCTCAGTTTTCAATATTTGCCGAATGGGATATTGCGATATGTTCAGCCCACGAGCCAATTTTCGGCCACTGCGGCGCGGATTTCGATCAAATAGCTTCTTTATATTTCGAACCATTTCTGTTGATGTTGCTGTTTTCTTCCGTCCACTTCCTTGACGTCGGGCTACGCTACCAGTGACACGGTAACGAGCGAAGTTACGAAACACAAAAGATTTATTCACATTTAAATGCTGGAGTGCTCTAACGATAGCCACTTGTGGTTTTCCAGCCAAAATGTAAAGAAATTACAATATCACGCTTGAATTCCATCACGAATCTCTTTTTTCTGTAAAACTCTTACCAAAATGTTTGAACGCTTGTAAACAATATAATGAGTTGTCACTGGAATAATTTTAACATCTGTCGGACGAGTGCTTTGGAAATGATAGCAGCCTGAATTTGGTTGCAGTTTTTTCATCTCCCCTGTATATTTCAGTTCTAAGGTTACAAAGCTTTAAATGAATCGCTGAATTGTTTCGGAAATCATAAGATATATAAATATTGACAACTGTGACCCTTTGTGGGGGGAGATATCAAAAGGGGTGGGCCGATATCTATGATCTTTACACCAGATTTTGTGTTTATAGAAATATTGGGATGTGAGAAATTTGAAGGGAATCGTATGCTTACAACGCATTTATAAGCGTTTTGGTTATTTAAAATTTTGACCCTTTGTGATGGCGGTACCAGAAGGAGTGAATCGACATATTCTATCTTTATGACAGGTTAGTTAGCAGGAATAATGGGATGTGTTAAGTTTGCTCATTTCGCGTTTTATGCGCTTCATATTTATTCAAAATTTTGACCCCTTTGTGGTGGAGGTACAAGAGAGAGTGGTCTGATATATTTCATTCACACCAGATCTTATCTTAGTAGAAATATTTGGATGTGTGAAATTTGAATGGAATCGGATTTTAATTTCGCGTTTTATGAGCTTCTTGGTTATTCAAAATTTTGACCCCTTTGTGGGGGAGGTACCAGAAGGAGTGGACCGATATATCCCATCTTCACACCAGACAATGGGTTATTAAAAATATTATGATGTGTGAAATTTGAACACAACATTTTATAAGAGTGGTAATTATTTCAAATTTTGACCCTCTGTGTGGGAGGTACTTGATGGAGTGGACCGATATTATCAAGTTTCGGATCTAACATATCAATGATACAAATTAGAGGATCATTTTGTGTTCTATACGGTAAATTTTTTTCTGCGAAAATTTTAACATGTTGTGTGGGGGGGGGGGGGGGGTACCAGAAGGAATGAACTGATATTGTCCATCTCCGAACCGGATCCAAGTTTGACAATAATATTACGATGTACCAAGTTTGGATCAAATCGTATACTTCCTTCGAGAGTTATCGTGTGCACCAGCCAGACAGGCAGACGGACGTACGAGTGTACGATTGAGATATGAAATGGTTTTGCAATGAAGGACTTAAATAATACAAAAGGTACAAAATTTTACTAAATTTTGCATTTGAGTGCCAAAAAGGTCCAACACTTATTGTGGGAACGTATCTAAACTTTTAAAAATTGACTTTTCGCTTAAGAAGTTGTTGGAACTTGCTTGTCGACAACTTATTATGCTTTTTTATGAATTTTTAGTATTTGTTATTTTTACATTTTTATATCCTACACCACATAGTGCTAAGGGTATTATGTCTTTGTGCATTTGTTTGTAACATGGAGAGGTAAACGAGATAGACCCATAGTTCCTTTTGGTGATCAGCATAGAATCACATTTTGAGTCGATTTATGCATGTCCGTTCGTCTGTCCGTCTGTCCATGTATCGCATTTACTATTCGATTGAGAAGAAAATTTTCTAAATATCATTTGTTTGGCTTAAGGACGAACCCTATTGAAATTAGTGAAAATCGGTCCAAATTTAGATGTAGCTCTCATATATATCTTCATCCCATTTTATGATTTTGGGCACCAAATGGCTAATCTCAGTCCAAATGTTGTGTATTTTGCTACATTCGACCGGATTCAGCCTACAAGCATGTGTTTCAAATTTGCTGAAAATCGGTTCAGATATAGCTATAGCTTCCATATATATGTTTCATCCGATTTTGGTGTTTAAGTTTCTTACATTCGTAATATGCACTCCACAATACTGATATTTAGCACCAGATGTCAGATACAGCCTAGGAATTCATAGATAATATTTTATCATGTTCGGTTCAGATTTGGATATAGCTCCCCTATATATCTTGGCCCGATTTTAGGTTTCTTGTGCTCCAAATGGCTAATATCAGTTCAAATGGTGTGAATTTTGGTACTTCCGACTGAATTTAGTATAGAAAGAAGTACGTTAAATTTGGTGGAAATCGGTTCAGATACAGCTATAGCTCCCATATATACTTTGCATCCGATTTGGTGTTTAAGTCCCTTACATTAGTAATACCCATCCCATAAAAATTTTATTTGGTACCAGATATTAGATTCAGCCCAGCAATACATGATTCAAATTTTATCAAGATCGGTTCAGATTTGAATATAGCTCCCTTATATATCTTCATCCGATTTTAGGTTTCGTGTGCCCCAAATGGCTAATATCAGTCCAAATTGTGTGAATTTTGGGATTTCCGACCGAATTGAGTATATAGAAAGAAGTACTTTAAATTTGGTGAAAATCGCTTCAGGTATAGCTATAGTTCCCATATATATGTTGCATCCGAATTCGGTGTTCAAGTCCCACAAAAAATGATATTAAGTACCAGATATTAGATTCAACACAGCAATACATGATTCAAATGTTATCAAGATCGGTTCAGATTTGGATATAGCTTCCTTATATATCTTCGTCCGATTTTAGGTTTCGTGTGCCCCAAATGGCTAATATCAGTCCAAATGGTGTGAATTTTGGCACTTCCGACCGAATTTAGTATAGAAAGAAGTACTTTAAATTTGGTGAAAATCGCTTCAGGTATAGCTATAGCTCCCATGTATATATATATATTTCATCCGATTTTGGTGTTTAAGTCCCTTACATTCGTAATACCCATCCTATAAAAATTTTATTTGGTACCAGATATTATATTCAGCCTAGCAATACATGATTCACATTTTATCAAGATCGGTTCAGATTTGGATATAGCTCCGCTATATATCTTCGTCCGATTTTAGGTTTCGTGTGCCCCAAATGGCTAATATCAGTCCAAATTGTGTGAATTTTGTAACTTCCGACCGAATTTAGTATAGAAAGGAGTACTTTAAATTTGGTGAAAATCGGTTCAGATATAGCTATGGCTTGATAAAATTTGAATCATGTATTGCTAGGCTGAATATAATATCCGATTTTAGGTTTATTGTGCATAAAAAGGCTAACATTAGTCCAAATGGATTTTAGCACTTCAGTCGAACTCAGCATAGAAGCAAGAATTTCATTTTCCCATATATATGTTTTATCCGATTTAGCCTTTAAATCTCCAACTTTCGGAATGTGCACTCTACCACAATGATATTTTGTACCAGATACCAGTAGAGCTCAGAAATGCCCAATATAAACCTTTCTTTTACGAGAGCTCTACTAAATATGCTTAGTGGTGTAGGGTATCATATAGTCGGCCCCGCCCGACTTTTGAGATTTCCTTACTGGTTTTTATATTTATTTATTTATTTATTTTTTTGTATTTCTCTATCTTACACCTCAGACCAAAAAAAGCAACATTCCAAACAAGGAATTTCCTTGATTTTCATGATGAACTTGCATATTTTTGTTTTTTATTTACAGAATTCCCTTCTTCTTTCATTGTGTCCTTTGTCTTATTAATTATCTTAAATTATTTCTCTTCCTTCAACACATCATCTTCTCAAGACCAAACAAAAAAAACCTCAAATTGCCTACCTTGCCAAAATGATGACGTCCAAAGGTGTGATAGAGCAGCTCATATTCATGTACGGCCCAAAAGAGATCCCAATCGAATATGGTAATGTGATAGGCCAGCTCTTTGGTGCTGAGCATTTCCAGGTCCATGTCGATGCCTTCGGTGGGTCCCTCCTGTTCCGGCAAAGGAGTCTATACAAAAATGAAAAAAGAAAGAAAACAAACAGCAACACAACATTAAATTTCAATCAAAAAGCCATTTGCATGCCATTGTGACACCAGAGAGAACAGCAATTGCTATCCTGCAGCTATACCAGTGGCAGGCACACAACAGTCAACCAACCAAGTAAGGAAACCTACCAAGCCATCTATGTGATCCTTAACGGAGACAAAGAGCCGTCCATTTAAGCTTAAGCCAGTGGGTATACTGACATCGTTATCCTTGAATACGGAACGTTCGCCATTCGATTTCACTTCGACCAGGCATAAATCCTCGGGGCCACGATTCAATTGCAGTTTGTCCGCGGCACAGGCTTTAATTATCTCCGCAGTGGTGTGCAAGGGGAAGCGCAGAGTGCAGTAGGTGTGGTCGGCACAGTATACCCGAAAAATGACTGCATTTTATGGAAGGCAGGAACACACACACAAACACAGCAGCAGGAGGTTGACAGGAGCAAATGATAATGGCAATGACAATAAAAACAAACAAAGTAGTCGGACATTGAATTAATAATGAAATTGAGGCTGAGCTTTTGCAGAGATTTCCAGCAAAAATATTTATAAGATTTTCGAAAAATGCCACGATACTCACTATCATCATCTGGCCTTATCACCGTCTTCGATGGTGTAATGTTACCACTGAACAA
Source organism: Musca domestica (assembly GCF_030504385.1). Classification (NCBI taxonomy): domain Eukaryota; kingdom Metazoa; phylum Arthropoda; class Insecta; order Diptera; family Muscidae; genus Musca; species Musca domestica. The sequence goes on from NW_026712219.1 coordinate 878,100, forward strand.
ACATATCGGCTGACCATTTGGCGGCAGTTTCCATTTCTGTCCGGCATTTTGATTCCGATCGTCCTGATAGCGTGCCATTTGCGTCAGAATGTTGTGTATAATACTGGTCTCCTCCTGCAGTTCGGGATCCGCTTCCACTTCAGCGGCTAAATCTTCAATAAAATCACAGACACTGGGCTCATCGAAGGCGGCATGTCGCACCGCCATCACCCATTTTTGCATGAATTGAATGACGCGTTTCTTGAAATTAATAATATAGTCCCGTTCCTCGGGTGTTTGCGATCCATCATGCGAATCACAATGAAAAGTGCAGAGGGAGTTAAGGAGAGCATTGGTAGGACATATATATATATAATGATGGCAATACAACTAAAATACGCTTACACAAGAGAGTGAGAGACTAAATCAAGAGATATTTTATGGAGAGAAGAGATAATAAATGTCAGATTGTTGGTCATTTAGAGATCTCTTAGGGAAAAGAGATCTTCTACATTTCTAAAACATATGTAAGACAATCAAAAGGGTTTTAATTTTCCATGAATAAAGAAGACAGTCTTGAAATAGATTTTCTACGGTCCTGGGTACTTTTTATACCCTCAGCCATATGGCTACAGAGGGTATATATCATTTGATACGGTCAAAACGTGCCTAATCGAAATAACGGTTTTAGACCCTAGGTTTCTTTGGACCAAATCCGTTTCAGAAAATTTGGAGTCGAACTAGCGATGTCCGTCCGTCCGTCCGTCTGCCTGGCTGGTGCGCACGATAACTCTCGAAGGCAGTATCCGATTTGGTCCAAAGTTGGTACGTTGTAATATCTTTGTCAAACTTAGATCGAGTTCGGAGATGGGCAATATCGGTCCGCTTCTTCTGGTACCTCCCCCTCAAAAGGTTGGAATTTGCAAAAAAATATTCTTTGCACAGAAAGAGAAACGATAATCCGATTTTGCTCCAACTTTGCAAATCGTAATATTTGCGTCAGTGCTAGGTCAGGTGTGAAAATGAACAATATCGGTCCACTCCATCAAGTACCTCCCCCACAAATGGTCAAAATTTTGAATAATTACAACTCTCATAAAATATGATGTACGAGTCCGATTGTCTTCAAATTTCACACATCCCAACATTTATATTAACCCAAGGTCTGGTGTTATGTTGAGCAATATTGGTCCACTCCTTCTGTTACCTCCCCCACAAAAGGCCGAAATTTGCAAAAAATATATTTTTTGCACAGAAAGAGAAAGGATAATCCGAATTTGATCCAACTTTGCAAATCCTAATATTTGCATCAGTTCTACGTTAGGTGTAAAAATGGACAATATCGGTTCACTCCTTCAAGTACCTCCCCCACAAATGGTCAAAATTTTGAAGAGTTACAACTCTCAAAAAAATTTGAAGTAAGAGTCCGATTGTCTTCAAATGTCGGACATTCCAATATTTATACTAACCCAATCTCTGGTGTTAAGATGGAATATATCGGTCCACTCCTTCTGGTATCTCCCCCACAAATGGTCGAAATTTTCAACAAAAGAAAAATATATTTTTTGCACAGAAGGAGAAACGATGATCCGATTTTGCTCCAACTTTGCATATCCTAAAATTTGCATCAGTGCTAGGTCTGGTGCGAAAATGGACAACATTCGTTCACTCCTTCAAGTACCTCCCCCACAAATGGTCAAAATTTTGAATAATTACAACTCTCATAAAATGTGATTTAAGAGTCCGATTGTCTTTAAATTTCACACATCCAAATCATTTTATTAGCCCAAGGTCTGGTGCAAAGATGGAGTATATCGGTCCACTTCTTCTGGTACCCCCCCCCACAACTGGTCGAAATTTTAAAAATAAATATTTTCTGCACAGAAAAGGAAGCAATAATCTAATTTTGAAAAACATAACGCTCAAAGCAACCGAAGTAAGGATCCAACTCTCTTCAAATTTCACACATACAAGCATTTTTGCTAACACCAGATCTGTTGTGAAGATGCTATATATCTGCGAACACCTTTGTGTCATAGGTTGTAGTAACGGTTATAAGATATAAGAAATTTGAAACAGTTCCGGTGAAGATTGTTGCAAAAATCATGAAAATACCGAATATTTGCGGGTATCGTTATATGGGCTCAGAAAGAATCTCTTGTGTGGATTTTAAGACAATTCCATTGAAACATTTGGCTGAAATCATCAAAATACCGAATATTGGGGGGTACCCTTATATGGGAACGTATAAATACAATTCTCTTTTAGGGAAAAAAAGTATTCACAAGGAACTCCTTGTGTTGATTTCAGACGATTCCGTTGAAAAATGTGGTTAAAATCATAAAAATACCGAATATCGGGAGGAACCGCTAGAGGGATATATATTTAATTTTTTTACGTTTTTATACCCTCCACCATACTATGGAGGGTATATTAATTTTGTCATTACATTTGTAACTCCTTGAAATACTTATGTCAGGCCCAACAGAGTGTATATATTCTTGATCAGCGTAAAATTCTAAGATGATTTAGCCATGTCCGTCTGTCTGTCTGTTGTAATCACGCTATCTTTCGAACAAATTGAGATAGAAGACTAAAATTTTGCATACGTGTATATTTTGCCAGTAGGTACCCAATATTCGGTATTTTGATGTTGATATTTTTAGCGACATTATTTACCGGAATTGTTTCGAATTTGCTATTTGAAGTTCGTAATGGATACTGCAGCCTAAGACAGAAAACTGTCTGTGCAGGTCCACGCCTTGGTATATCCGCCATATAACTGTACCTCGCGATAATCGGTATTTTGATGACTGTAGCTACATTATTCACCGATTTTTTCTAAGTTTCGCAATTGAATATTGTACTGGCTTATGAAAAAAAAAATACCTATGCAGGTCCATGTCGTCGTATTGACCCTAATATAACAGCTACATTCGGTATTTCTTAGATTTTAACGGATTTTATTGTTTTTGAGAATTGCCAAATTCGTTCTAAATGGTGGAGGGTAGTCAAAATTCGGCCCGGCCAAACTTACAGCTTTTTTACATGTTTTTGTTTTAATTTTATTGAATGAAAGCAAAAAATATCGGAAATAGCTTTAATTTTAAGAATATGGTTAGATTTGTTCAAATTGGTCAGCTTTGACACGAATTATGGCCTTCAAACGACCAATGAAACCATCACACGCTGCCCGAAAGTTGCTCTGCGGTATTTTGGCCCATTCCTGGCGAAGCGCTTGCTTGAGGTGATCGGCACTTTGGTATTTTTTAGTGTCAAACTTTTTTTCAAAAGTACTCCAGACACAATAGTCCAACGAATTCATTTTCGGAGATTTTGGTGGAACCTCATTTTGTAACCATTCTTGGGTGGCGCGTGCTGATTGCGATGGTGCTGAGTCCTGTTGGAATGTCCAAGGTCTGCGGTCAAAATGTTTGCGTGTCCAAGGCTTTAATACACCCTCCAGAATATTTAGCGCGATAATATTCGGAATTTATTCTGATGCCATGGTCGAATAATACGAGCGGAGAGAGACCTTCGGTTGTTATGGCGGCCCACATCATCACCATGGCCGGCACTTGAGTTCTGGTGACCAACCGAAGGTGCACATTTTCAGCTGACCTCTTTGGCAAGTAAATATCATCATTTTGTTGTTGTTGTTGTTTGCAAACTGCTGAACAAGGAATGTATTTTTCATCGGAGAAAACCAAATTCGGCAGTTCACCACTTTCGGCCAAGCGAAGCAACTCTTTAGCTCTTTTGAGTCTATTTTCTTTCTGTTGCGGTGTAAGTTCTTGCACTTTTTGGAATTTCAATAGCCTTAACCCGAGCTCTTTTTTTCGCTATTTCCCGATATGTTCAGCTCACGAACCATTTTTCGGCCACTGCGACGCGGGTTTCGATCAAGTCGCTTCTTTACTTTCGGGAACCATTTCTGCTGATGTTGCTGTTTTCTTCCGGCCACTTCCTTCACTACGCTACTAGTATCACGTTAATGAGCAATGGTACGAGACATAAAAGATTTATTCACTTTTTAATGCTGGAGTGCTCTAACGATAGCCACATGTGGTTTTCCATCTGTAAAATTCTCACCAAAATGCTTTTGTACGCTAATGAGAGGTAACTCGAACAATTTCAACAGCTATCGGACGAGAGACTTAAAAATGCCAATTGTAGTCTGAAATTGGTAGCAGTTTTTTCATCTCAACCCGTAGAGCTATGTAGACAACTCTTCTAGAGGATAAAGTACTCACAAGAAACTCCTTGTGTAGGATTTCCATTGAAAAATGTGGATAAAATCATCAAAATACCGGAGTACCGTTATGTGGGGGCTATAATATATTGTGTCGAACTAGACCTGCCTGCAGACAAAAGACCCGAAAGTTCGGATTGAGCCGACCCGAGTTTTATTCGGTTCTACAAAACCGATGGTTATCGTTTGAAAACTTATGGATATACACATCCAAAAAGTGGTCATATGATGGATATAATTCGTGCCAAAGGTGACTACTTCGTACAAATCTAAACTTATTCTAAAATTTTGATGCTATTTCCGACATTTTTTGCTTTGATTCATTAAATTGAAAAAAAAAAAAAAAAAAAACATAAAAATTAAGGCGTTTGGCTTTATGGGAGTTCTTTTAAAATTATCTTTTGGATCGAAGAAGACTTCCTTAAGGTCTTCAAAACAGACCTTTAATATGTTTTGCATTGTAGTATCTCCACCGATGCAAAAGAGGCTTTCTATTAGTCTCGTATTTTGATAGACCTAATTAAGGCATCTTTGGCAGAATACTATCTAAAGGACTGCGAAAATGGCTTTCTATGGATGTTTTATTTTAGAGAACTTTTTAGGTTTTCTCTAATGAAGAAATCCTTATTAAGGACTATTATCAGCAGAGATTTCATAGTCCTTCTATATATAAATCTTCTATTCAAGGTATTTTTCCTCAGGGTGTAGACCATTATCCCATTCAGCTACCTCTTTTTAGTTTTGAAAACAAAACGTTTGCTACCTCAAGAATTGTCCTGCGAATCGTTGCACGTCTTTTCAGCATTATTTTGACCATTCCTTAGCTTAATTCTTGCCATTTCCCTGCCTGATTATTTAATAAATTGTGGCAGCAGGGCAAATGGAACACCCCATCCACACGTCTGTTAGTCGTGGCCAAAGTGACACTTAAGTGTTGTTGTTCTTGTTTCTTTTTCGTTGTCACATCGTATTGTAATTGCGTGGCCAAAATGTAACTTGAAGCACTTCAACAATCTTGCCAGCATTCGTGACCCAACCAACGTGACTGTCCCCCCTCAAACATGTTGACTATCGACTATGATTCCATCTATGGGTGTGTATGTGCTTGTGTCGAAGTGTTTGAAACAATTATGTTGTTGATGATACTTCCAACACTTGGGGGACATATCTGTTCTGTATGGATGTCACTTAAAATGGTGGCAAACGACAAAATTTGACCAGGAGGTCCTAACAATGGCCACTGAAGAGAGGAAAACAAATGTTTTTGCATTTATAGTAGACCCCTCTTCGGGGGTGTGGGGTGGACCCCCGAAGAAGTATTGTTTGCTTTTCCAGCATACAGATTATGGTTTAAGCCCCTGGGGCGGTATAATATCATAAAATGTTTGTCGCACATCTGTTGCCATTGTGCATGTGTGTGTGTGTGAGAGAGAAGTCTTGTTGACGCATTTTGAATATTTAATGTCTACTCTGGTCAGTTTTCAAAGGTGGTGAGCATGGAAGATAATAATTTTAATCTTTAAGAGGTTATTTATTATTATCGTATATAGATTATGGCAAACAATGGTGAGTTATTCAAGTAAAATTACAGATTAAAAGCATTTCGAAGAACATCCGTAAGTATTACGAAGGAAAGAATACCTTAAGAAAGATTCATAAAAATATACAAGTTCCACGAAATTTCTTCATTACATAAAAATCTAGGTTGTTAAAGACCTATGGAAGTTATTTTATTCATAGAAGGTCTTCTTGCCATAAAAAACTTCTACCCATAAAAGGTATGTGGAAGGACTTCATAGGAAGGCCTTTGGATAGTTTTCTAGACGTAGAACGCTTGTGGAAGGCATTCTATCCATAGAAGGACTATGGATTATTTTCTAGTCATGGAAAAATTCTGAAAGGTATTCTATCCACAGAAACTTTATCGAAGATAATTTACCCTAGAACGTGTGTGAAAGTTCTTCTAGACATAGAAGGGTTGTGGAAGGTATTCAATACTTAAGAGGCTTGTAAAAGATCTACCAAAAGCCTGTGGATTGTATCCTAGCAAAAGATGTCTTGTGGAAGGCATTTAATCCATAGAAGAAGTGTGGATGATTTTGTAGCATTAAAAGTCTGTGTCTTTATTCCATAGAGTCCCTGTGAAAGGCAAGCGGAAGGTCCTCTATCGATAAAAGACGTGTGGAAGATCTTCTATCATTAGAAGACTTGTGGAAAGTATTCTATCCATAGAAGATCTTTGAAAGATCTTCTAGCGTGTGGGAAGTATTCTACTCTTAGAAGGCCTGTTAAAGATCTACCCAAAGGATAGTCTCCTAGCAAAAGTTGGCTTGTGGAAACCATTCTATCCATAGAAGGCCTGTGGAAGATCTTGCAGCATTGAAAGCCTGAACAAGGTCTTTTATCCATAGAGGGGCTGTAGAAGGTCCTCTATCCATAGATAGAAGAAGATAATAGAAGACTTGTGTGAAGGTATTCTTGTGAAAGATCTTATAACCATTGAAGGCCTGTGGATTACCTTTTATGCATATATGGCTTGTGGAAAGTCTTCTAGCTGTAGAAGGCTTGTGGATGGTATTCTGTTCTTAGAAGGCTTGTGAAAGATCTACCTAAAGAAGATCTGTAGATGGTCTTCTAGCGATAGAAGGCTTGTGGAAGCCATTGTAATCATAGAATTCATGTGGAAGATCTTGTACCAGCCTGAGTAAGGAATTTTATCTACAGAGGGCCTGTGGAAGGTCCTCTATACATAGAAGAAAATCTTCTATCAATAGAAGACTTGTGGAAGGTATTCTGTCCTTAGAAGTCCTATGAAAGATATTGAAGGTCTGGAGAGGCCCTTGTAGGCATATGTGGTTTCTGAAAAGTCTTCTAGCTATAGTATTATATAGCTTGTGGAAGGTATTCTATTCTTAGCAGGCTTGTGGGAGATCTACCCAAAAAAGTCCTGTGAATAGTATCCTAGTGAGAGAAAGCTTGTTTAAACCATTCAATCCATAGAAGACGTGTAGAAAATCTTCTATCAATTGGAGACTTGTAGAAGGGATTCCATGCTTAGAAGGTCTGTGAAAGATCTTATAGCAATTGGAAGCCTGCGGATGGTATTCTAGGCAGATATGGCCTCCTAGTGATAGAAGGCTTGTGAAAGCTATTCTATCCACAAAATGCCTGTGGAAGATTTTGAAGCATTGAAAGTCAGTGGAAGGCCTTTTATCCATAGAGGGCTTGTGAAAGGTCCACTGTCCATACAAGACGTGTGGAAGACCTCCTATTAATAGAAGACTTGTGAAAGTTATTCTATCCTTAGAAAGCTTTCGAAAGATCTAATAGCCATTGAAGTCCTGTGGAAGGTCTTCTAGCTATGGAAGGCTTGTGATAAGCATTCTATTCTTAGAAGGATTGTGGAATATCTACCCAAAGGAAGTCTGTGGATTGTATCCTAACGATAGAAGGCTTTTGGAAGAAATTCTCTCCATAGAAGATATGTGGAAGATGTTGTAGCATTGGAAGCCTGTGTAAGGTCTGTTATCTATAGAGAGCCTGTGGAAGGTCCTCTATCCATAGAAGAAGAACTTTTATCAATGGGAGACTTGTGGAAAATATTCTATACTTAGAAAGCCTGTGAAAGATCTTCTAGCCATCTAAGGCCTGTGGATGGTATCCTAGGCCGATATAGCTTGTGGAGGCTATTCTAGCTATAGAAGGATTTTGAAATATATTTTATCTGTAGAAGGCTTCTCCGCTGGCCTAAAGTGTCTGTTGAAGGTCTTCTATCCCTGGAAGGCCTGCAGAAAGTCTTTGATCTCTATAAAACTCATGGAAGATATTCAATCCCCCAATAATATCCCTAGAAGTCCTGTGAAAGCGTTTTGTTCATAGACAACTCCTGAAAGGTTTTCTATACATAAAAGGCTTGTGGAAGATCTTATATTCATACAAGACCTGTGGAAGATGTGATATCCTCAGAAGGCCTGTGAATGGTATTCTGTACGAACAATAATTGCGAAAGGTCTTCTAGTTATAGAAGGCTTGTGGAAGATCTTATATTCATACAAGACCTGTGGAAGATGTTATATCCTCAGAAGGCCTGTGAATGGTATTCTGTCCGTACAGAAATTGCGAAAGGTCTTCTAGCTATAGAAGGCTTGTGGAAGATATTCTATACATAAAATTAGAGAAGGGCTGTGTAAGGTTTTCTATTTATAGAAGTCCTGACAACCGGAGAAGTCCCATGGAAGTTTTTCTATCTATACAAAGCTTGTCGGATTTCTCCCATTTATTTTTAGGTGTGTGGAGATTCTTTTCTTCATTCATCCACATCCACAGAAGACCCACATGAGGTCCAGTCTGGCTAACCAATTCCGAAATTCAAATATAACCCATATACGTGTTTCTCTCTCTCTCTCTCTCTCTCTCTCTCTTTGTCTCTCTAAATTTAAGTTTTCTGCTTAGTAATATATTCTTGTTGTTATTGTTGTTTTAAAAAGGATATTAATTAGCCAATTCATCCACCAGCTGGACCACTGGCATAAACACGATGTGTGTTAGCAGGAAATCATCCAGGAATGGATCGACACCACTAATTTGGCCTCCCAAGCGGGTCTCTAATAAATGTTCCAACATTTTTGATGGTGTGCCCGACATGACAGTGTATCTGGAACGAAGTAGAAACAGAGAAAAAAAAAAAACAAAAATTAAATTTAAGCATTATTTAAGAACACACAATCCGCTGGAGAGCAGGAAGAATAAAGTGGGTAAGAAGGAGAAGAAGAAAATCCATCACTTTAAATTTAAACTACTGCCTGACACAGAGAAAAACAGACACCTAAGGCATGTCTGAACGCCATGAAATGACTGGGATTAGTTTTGTCGCAGAGTTAAGGAGCGGTATTTTACCGAGGTAAGAGCGCGGCATTGAATGTGATGTATATGGAATTATTTTCAAGGAAGGGAAAAGGGGGGAGGTAATTGTCTCCCTCAACTTACTTGAATGCTGAATGCTGTCCTCTTTGTTTTGCCACACGTTCCAATACTAAAACATCCTTGCCATGTTCCTGGAGTCTCAAAGTATTTGCCTCGACGTCACGTAGAATGCGATTAAAGTGCTCCTTATCCACGCGCAACAGATGGCAATTGTTCTCCTTTAAAACTATGGTAGCAGCTCTGGTGTGAGGGGAAGAGAGGGAGAGAAAAAATAAAACAAAAATGGATTATGAATTTGTTTAAAAAAAAAACAAACAATTTAATGCTACAACAATTTGTAATGAAATTTGTTGTTTGCCTTTAATTGCTTCAATTAAAATTTTATTTGATTTTCAGTTTCCTAACTACCAGCCCCCCGCTTGAATGGACCACCCTCCAATTTGCATGTTTCGGTACTCCGGCCATTACTCTGCCATCCAGCTGGCATATCTATTTTCATGTTGACCAGGATTTTGTTGTTCCTGCCATGTTTGCCGTGAATGCCGCGGGTGTTGGTGCTGCTCTGATGCTGTTCCACACTACTTACCCTGGTTGCTGATGCTGTGTTTTGGGCTATGGTTTTTCCTGCATGCAATGCAGTTTTGTTAATTGAAATTTAATCCTTGTTTGGTAACTTTACAAAGGACGGTATCGTGTGTTCTTTGGATGGGATTTTTTGCCCTGTGACATTGCCAAAAAAAAAAAAACAAGTAAGCAAAGGCTACAGTCGAGCGGGGCCGACCGTTGAATACCCTACAACACTATAATAAATGATACAGTTTATATAGGCGAGATACTCGAAAGAATTCCACAAGATATTGTGACAAATAACAAAAGAAAACCATCAGGTTTCGTTCTCTAATTTTCGAATAATAGCAACTTATACTAATTTGCTCATTTCCAATTTATTGGTAAATAGTCTTCCTAGATCTGGAACCAATATTTCCCAAAGACCTATAATATCTTAGAAGTGGCAAAAAATTAGCATTTATTATTGGTTTTTGACTGAAACGCATCTATATGAGATACAGACATTTGACTATATTCTTCAACGAAATAGTCAGAAGTGTGTCTTTCCTGTATTTGTGAATTCTCCAAAAAGTCACTGGTATGGACCTTTTCGTATTTTGTCTACAAAAGTTGGCAAACTATTTCACAAATTGAATATTTTTGGATGGCCATCCAAAACTGCTTGGCTTTTGCAATGTCCGGTAACCCCCATTCAAATGTGCGTGAGGATAGGGCGATAATTACGACCTGCTGACAATTTTGCATTTTTTTGGTCCATTTCAACCCCTAAATATATGGCGATCATCTCCAAAAAGAGTAGGCTTTTATTCTGACCCTCATCTTATACCCATGCAAAATTTCGTAAGGATCGGGCCATGAATGCGATCTGTATATGATATCCTGATATCCTAACTACTTAGTTTTGTTAGCTGTAGAAATATTACCAAATGTTTAATTCAAATGAAAATATGCCAAAAATATGACAAAATTGAAAAAATATGAGAAAACTTTAAAAAATCAATATTTTCATCTTTAGAGAGATATTTTTATGCAATTTTTTTAGACGTTTTTTCTTTCCTGTCAAGAGGCCATTCTGAATTAATGAGAACTGTCGAAATCAGTTCAGCCGTTCTCGACATATAAGAGATCTTTCAAGCATATCTTCTTTGATAGACATATATATTGCACATATTTCGCTATATATCCGATTTGTTGGATGTTAACATCAATGTAAAGGTCACAAGTAACCTTGTCATGGCTTTGTGATTTCGCCGGTATTTAAAATATTCGCGGTTTAATGAAAAATTTTGAATTTTTTCAACACAAAAGATATGGTATATTTTACCCGCTAAATATTATCCGATGACCACCCAAATTGGTAGGCTTCTTCCCCGCCCTAAACTCTAGCTACATGCGAAATTCCGCGTCGATTGGTCTATAATTGCGACCTGTATAGCTACTGCAAAATCCGACATTTTTTCAGTATTTGGTCCATTTCAACCCCTAAATATTATGCGATCATCTCCAAAAGAAATAGGGTTCTATTCTGACCCTAGCCCCACCTCCATTCTAAATTTCGTGAAGATCGGACCATAATTGCGACCTGTAGAGTGATTACAAATTAACATGGACAGACGGACAGACGGACAGACGGACAGACGGACGGACGGACATACATAGCTAGATCGACTCAGCTCGGCGAGCTAGGAAGATCCATATATACTTTCCTATATGGGAAACCAATATTTCGAGGTGTTACATAAATTCTGGCCCAATCAAACTTATAATACCCCCAACACATAGTGTTGTAGGGTATAAAAATACAACATGCTCGACATTTGTCAGGGTTCAGTTAAAAGAGTTACGATTAGGCAACACGAAAAGTGAGAGTGAAAAAAGGATATAATTGCGGACAGAGGACTATCTAAAAGATTGCCAAGTATATATATCCTCTCTATATAGGTAAACTATAGGCACAAAATCATCGACAAAGTATGCTTTGGCTAACCTAAAAAAGCTTTTCTATAAATAGATGACCTTCAACGTTAAACAATCCCTTCTGAAGTCTATAAAGAGGTTTTAAAGATGGCAATCTCTCTGAAGCTCTTTAATAGACAAAAGAGTTTTCGAAGCCGTTCTATAGATAATAGTGTTGTCGGGACATTTTTCTATAGATAGAGTAGTTTTTAAAGTTTTCTCATTGAGATATGAAATTCGAAAGTTTGTCTTTAACTAGAAGTCTTTCTAAAACTATTCTACAGATACAAGATCTTTCAAAGCTCTACTCTGTATCTATAAAGGTTATCCAGACGACTTTCTGCAGTTCGTCCAAAGACAGACGACTTTTGGAAGCTTTTCTACACAAAGAAGACCTTCGGAAGGTCTTGTAATCATAGAAAATCTTCGAATGTTCTTCTTTACATAGAAAACCTTCGAAAGCTTTTTTACATATATAAAACCATCATCTATGCATAGGAAACCATCTAATGCTCTTCTATACATAGAAGGCCATCGGAAGCTCTTCTAAAAATAGAAAAGCTTCAGAGAAGATCTTCTAGACATAGGACCTTAGGAAGCTCTTCTATACAGAAGACATTCTAAAGCTTTTCTATGGATAGTAGACCATCTAAAGCTCTTATATGGAAAGGAAGACCTTCTAAAGCTCTTCTATGAATCAAAGACGTTTTGAAGCTCTTCTATGAACCGACGACCTTTGATGCTATTCTATGGATAGAAGACCTTCTGAAGATCTTCTATGGATAGCAGACCTTCTGAAGCTCTTCTATGGATAGAAGACCTTTACCTTTACCTTTACATAGAAGACCTTCTATACATAGAAGACCTTCTATGGCTAGAAGACCTTCTGAAGCTCTTCTATGGCTAGAAGACCTTCTGAAGCTCTTATTTGGCTAGAAGACCTTCTGAAGCTCTTCTATACACAGAAGACCTTCTGAAGCTCTTCTATACACAGAAGCTCTTCTGAAGCTCTTCTATACACAGAAGCCCTTCTGAAGCTCTTCTATACATAAAAGACCTTCTGAAGCTCTTCTATACATATAATATCTGCTAAAGCTCTTCTATACATAGAATATCTGCTGAAGCTCTTCTATACACAGAAGACCTTCTGAAGCTCTTCTATGGCTAGAAGACCTTCTGAAGCTCTTCTATGGCTAGAAGACCTTCTTAAGCTCTTCTGTGGCTAGAAGACCTTCTGAAGCTCTTCTCTACATAGAAGACCTTCTGAAGCTCTTCTATACATAGAAGACCTTCTGAAGCTCTTCTATACATAGAAGACCTTCTTCTTCTGAAGCTCTTCCATGGTTAGAAGACCTTCTGAAGCTCTTCTATACATAGAAGACCTTCTGAAGCTCTTCTATACATAGAAGACCTTCTGAAGCTCTTCTATACATAGAAGACCTTCTGAAGCTCTTCTATACATAGAAGACCTTCTGAAGCTCTTCTATACATAGAAGACCTTCTGAAGCTCTTCTATACATAGAAGACCTTCTGAAGCTCTTCTATACATAGAAGACCTTCTGAAGCTCTTCTATACATAGAAGACCTTCTGAAGCTCTTCTATACACAGAAGCCCTTCTGAAGCTCTTCTATTCACAGAAGCCCTTCTGAAGCTCTTCTATACATAGAATATCTGCTAAAGCTCTTCTATACATAGAATATCTGCTGAAGCTCTTCTATACACAGAAGACCTTCTGAAGCTCTTCTATGGCTAGGAGACCTTCTTAAGCTCTTCTATGGCTAGAAGACCTTCTGAAGCTCTTCTATACATAGAAGACCTTCTGAAGTTCTTCTATACATAGAAGACCTTCTGAAGCTCTTCTATACATAAAAGACCTTCTGAAGCTCTTCTATACATAAAAGACCTTCTGAAGCTCTTCTGTACATAGAAGACCTTCTGAAGCTCTTTTATGGCTAGAAGACCTTCTGAAGCTCTTCTATGGATAGAAGACCTTCTGAAGAACTTCTATGAATATATAACCTTCTGAAGCTCTTCTATACATAGAAGATCTGCAGAAGATATTTTATGTATAAAAGACCTGCTGAAGCTCTTCTAAACATAGAAGATCTGCTGAAGTTATTTTATATATAGAAGACTTGCTGAAGTTCTTCTATACATAGAAGACCTGATGACGCTCTTCTATGGATAGACAACCCTTTGAAGCTTTTCAATGGATATAAAACTTTCTAAAGCTCTTCTATGTATAGAACACCTTCTGAAGCTCTCCTATGGATAGAAGATCTTCTGTTGCTCTTCTATGGATTGAAGACCTTCTAAAGCTTTTCTTAACATAGAAGACCTCCTGAAGCTCTTCAATACGTCTTCTATGTTTTTTTAATAGTTTCAGTAGGTCTTCTATGTTAAGAAGAGCTTCCGAAGGTCTCCCATCCTGAAGGTCCTCTGTGTAGATGTAAGACTTAGAATTCTTTATCGCTACACATTTCTCTTTACTTTTTTTAGAAACTATTGGTAACCATAGATTAGTGGAATTCAAAGAATTTGCTTTCATCTCCTGCATCCTGTATCACCGACGATTAACATGCAAAGCCAGCGAGCATTCCTTCGACCTTGACTTGTAAATAAGTACTTGTGTATTCATCATCCGCATACATGCTCGTCAGTTTGTAAAGCGAAGTCAAACAATTTATTAAAAATTCCATAAAATTTCATCATTTCAAAACGTGCCTCTGTGCTTTGCAGCAACGTCAAGTGAATTCTTTCCCCATGGAAGGATGTAACCAACATTCAGCGAGGGTTTTCCTATGGTGTGCCTGTATGACACTCGTTTACACAACCAACACTCATTCACATCGCATGTGTTTGCGTGTGTGTGAATACACAGACACAACGATGCATTTCAAAAACTAATCCTGTTGTAAGGCATTGGGGGGTAAAATTGGTTCAGTGCAGTTCAGTTCAGTTTTCCACTCTTGGTTTTTTGAGCTGTCGTTGCATTTTGCCCAAAGTTAGTGGCATGCACAACGTGTCTGTTTCCTCTACAACCATGAATACACATACATTTCCACTCTGTGCAGTAGTGGCGGAAGGGATAATCAGAAGGATAGTAGTTTCCAGCTTTGGGGCATTTAAAAGCAACAGCTTCATTCAGAGTCCACCCGAACATACAGATGGAAAATTCGAAGTGGTTTTTTTTAGTGTGAATGTGCGTGTGAATGTTACATATGTTATTTAACATTAAAATGTACATACATATGCATGTGTACTTACAGCAGAATGAGATACTAAATATTCACACAAACACGCGCGCTTGGCGTGTGGGTTTATGCTTGTAAAGTTCATTTGTAGTCTTCATCCAGTGGCAATAACGTGGTAATCAATTAGCTGAGGATAGTTACGAATTGATTCTATTTTTTTCGGGTGGATATATTGGTTTTCATTTGTATGAGTTTGGGATTGAAAGTTTTTTTTTTACCAAAGTTAATTTCATTTTAACCGGAAATACACAGAATTGTAAACGGAATGCTAATGGCTTTAATAAAGAGAACACAAAACTATGCCAGAACTTTTAATAGAATTACTGAGCCAAATTGCTATTAACTGGACGCGTTGTATTGGTTTCGAAATAAAATTGAATGTAAACTTTAATTATCAGTTAAGCTGAATTGAATGCAGCCATTAATAAATAACTGCATTGCATTGCGAACATATTGATGATGGCATTAAAAATATTCCACATTCAGAGAGGAAAGGGCTTCAGAGGTCTTCTATACATAGAAGAGTTTTAAGTGGTCTTCTATGCATAGAAGAGCGTAAGCAGGTCTTTTATGTAAAGAAAAGCGTCAACAGAACTTATATTTATAGAGGACCATCAGTATGACTTCTATATATAGAAGAGCTTCAGAAGTGTTTTAGGTTATAGAAGAACTTCAGAAAGTGTCTGGCTTTAGAAGAGATTCAGCAGGACTTCTGGTTATAGAAGAGCTTCAGTAGGTCTTCTGGCTATATAACAGCTACAGAAGGTCTTCTGGCTATATAAGATCTTCAAAAGGTCTTCTGGCCACAGGAGAATTTCAGAAGGTCTTCTGTCTATATAAGAGCTTCAGAAGGTGTTCTGACTATATAATAGCTTTGGAAGATCTTCTGACCACAGGAGAATTTCAGAAGGTCTTCTGTCTATATAAGAGCTTCAGAAGGTGTTCTGACTATATAATAGCTTTGGAAGATCTTCTGCCTATATAAGAGCTTCAGAAGGTCTTCTGGCTGTAGAAGGGCTTCGGAAGGTCTTCTGGATATAGAAGAGCTTTAGAAGGTCTTCTGGATATAGAAGAGCTTTAGAAGGTCTTCAATGTATAGAAGAGCTTCAGAAGGTGTTTTGACTATATAAGAGCTTTGGAAGGTATCTTGCCTACATAAGAGCTTCAGAAGTTTTTATGGTTTTAGAAGAACTTCAGAAAGTCTTCTGGCTTTAGAAGAGATTCAGCAGGTCTTCTGGCTATATAAGATCTTCAAAAGGTCTTCTGGTTATATAAGAGCTTCAGAATGTCTTTCGGCTATATAAGAGCTTCAGAAGGTCTTCTGGCTGTAGAAGAGATTCAGGAGGTCTTCTGGCTGTATAAGAGCTTCAATAGGTCTTCTGGCAATGTAAGAGCTTCAGCAGATATTTTATGTATACAAGAGCTCCAGCAGGTCTTCTATGCATAGTAGAGCATCAGGAAGTTTTCTATGTATAGAGCAGGTCTTCGATGAATAGAAGAGCTTCGGAAGGCCTTCTGGCTATATAAGAACTTCAGACGGTCTTCTGTGTATAGAAGAGCTTCAGAAGGTCTTCTATGTATAGAAGAGCCTCAGCTGGTCTTCTATGTATACAAGAGCTTCAGCTGGTCTTCTATGTATAGAAGAGCTTCATAGGGTCTTCTATGTATGGAAGAGCTTCATAGGGTCTTCTATGTATAGAAGAGCTTCAGCTGGTCTTCTATATATAGAAGAGCTTCAGCTGGTCTTCTATGTATAGAAAAGCTTCAGCTGGTCTTCTATGTATAGAAGAGCTTCAGCTGGTCTTCTATGTATAGAAGAGCTTCAGCTGGTCTTCTATGTATAGAAGAGCTTCAGCTGGTCTTCTATGTATAGAAGAGCTTCAGCTGGTCTTCTAGCCATAAAAGAGCTTCAGAAGGTCTTCTAGCCATATAAGAGCTTCAGAAGGTCTTCTAACCATATAAGAGCTTCAGAAGGTCTTCTAACCATATAAGAGCTTCAGAAGGTCTTCTGTGTATAGAATAGCTTCAGAAGGTCTTCTAGCTCTAGAGGAGCTTCAGAAGGTGTTTTAGTCATAGAAGAGCTTCGGAAGGTCTTCTGTGTATAGGAGAGCTTCAGAAGGTCTTCTGTGTATAGAAGAGCTTCGGAAGGTCTTCTGTGTATAGAAGAGCTTCGGAAGGTCTTCTGTGTATAGAAGAGCTTCGGAAGGTCTTCTGTGTATAGAGGAGCTTCGGAAGGTCTTCTGTGTATAGAAGAGCTTCAAAAGGTCTTATGTGTATAGAAGAGCTTCAAAAGGTCTTCTGTGTATAGAAGAGCTTTAAAAGGTATTCTGTGTATAGAAGAGCTTTAAAAGGTCTTCTGTGTATAGAAGAGCTTCAGAAGGTCCTCTATGTATAGAAGAGCTTCAGAAGGTCCTCTATGTATAGAAGAGCTTCAGAAGGTCCTCTATGTATAGAAGAGCTTCAGAAGGTCCTCTATATATAGAGGAGCTTCAGAAGGTCCTCTATGTATAGAAGAGCTTTAAAAGGTATTCTGTGTATAGAAGAGCTTTAAAAGGTCTTCTGTGTATAGAAGAGCTTCAGAAGGTCCTCTATATATAGAGGAGCTTCAGAAGGTCCTCTATATATAGAGGAGCTTCAGAAGGTCCTCTATATATAGAGGAGCTTCTTATTATAAAAGACCTTCTGGCTATAGCAGAGCTGCAGAAGGTCGACTGGCCATAGAAAAATTTCAGCAGGTCTTCTAGCCCTAGAAAAGTTGTAGAAGATCTTCTGTCGGTAGAAGCTTCTACTGAAAAGCTTCAAATGGTCTTCTATATAGAGAGTAGAATATCTTCAGTGTAGGAAAGAGCTTAAGGGTTTTCAGCTATAGAAGAGCCTCAGCTGGTCTTCTATGTATACAAGAGCTTCAGCTGGTCTTCTATGTATAGAAAAGCTTCATCTGGTCTTCTATGTATAGAAGAGCTTCAGCTGGTCTTCTATGTATAGAAGAGCTTCAGCTGGTCTTCTATGTATAGAAAAGCTTCATCTGGTCTTCTATGTATAGAAGAGCTTCAGCTGGTCTTCTATGTATAGAAGAGCTTCAGCTGGTCTTCTATGTATAGAAGAGCTTCAGCTGGTCTTCTATGTATAGAAGAGCTTCAGCTGGTCTTCTAGCCATAAAAGAGCTTCAGAAGGTCTTCTAGCCATATAAGAGCTTCAGAAGGTCTTCTAACCATATAAGAGCTTCAGAAGGTCTTCTGTGTATAGAATAGCTTCAGAAGGTCTTCTAGCTCTAGAGGAGCTTCAGAAGGTGTTTTAGTCATAGAAGAGCTTCGGAAGGTCTTCTGTGTATAGGAGAGCTTCAGAAGGTCTTCTGTGTATAGAAGAGCTTCGGAAGGTCTTCTGTGTATAGAAGAGCTTCGGAAGGTCTTCTGTGTATAGAAGAGCTTCGGAAGGTCTTCTGTGTATAGAGGAGCTTCGGAAGGTCTTCTGTGTATAGCTTCTTCGGAAGGTCTTCTGTGTATAGAAGAGCTTCGGAAGGTCTTCTGTGTATAGAAGAGCTTCGGAAGGTCTTCTGTGATTAGAAGAGCTTCAAAAGGTCTTATGTGTATAGAAGAGCTTCAGAAGGTCCTCTATATATAGAGGAGCTTCAGAAGGTCCTCTATGTATAGAGGAGCTTCAGAAGGTCCTCTATGTATAGAAGAGCTTTAAAAGGTATTCTGTGTATAGAAGAGCTTTAAAATAGTCGTTTTTTTGGAGTACTAGGTTGCGTATACATACTATGGATATTTGTTATAACATTACTTATACGTCAACTTGTCCCGTTCTTAATGGGACAGCTTCATAACGATATCACTAACCTGATATTTATATTCAAACGTTTGACTGTTTGAAGACTACATTGACAATATTCTGCAATGGACATGTCCATACAACAATTACTAAACTTTTAATTAATAGATTATTGAGATTCCTCTACCTAACTATAACTACAAAACTGCCAATGACAAAATCTCTTTTTGCTCACAATTTTTCCATTTTAATTAAGATTACTTCGTTGCTTAACGATTAATTAAAAGCGACAATTATGGAGTACACTTTCGCCAGCTTTCGCCCCTAAAACAAAACAAATTGAAAAGTTAATGAAAACTCTTCCGAAATTATCTAATATCTAATTACACCTTTGATAATAAACTTTGTGCGTTCTATGCAAATTATGGTAAAATACCAAATCGTCGAGGATTGTCGGGGTGGACAAGGTGGCACAAAGGGTGCCGGCATAAGCCTTCATAATTAAATTTTTATTTCCCCTCCCCTACCTCCCATTGATAATGAGAACAGCTCAATCATACTCACTGAAAATGGAATGGAATTTCTATTTCATGAAACCACCTGCGGATAACCGGTAGGCATACTAATAATGGCTATATGGGGGCATCCATGCAAATAATCATAGGAAAATAAAGCTTGGCGTTTTCCATGGATTTTCAAGAATTGATTCTCGTGGATTTTTTAAAGATATTTAAAATTTTTTTCAATATTTAAAAATGTTTTTTTTTTACTAAAATTTTTAGAATAGGTTACCTGGTTTTCTTTGCATATTATGGTTTTCCTCGTATATTATTCCTAGTATATTATGGAATATCCCGCTCGAAAAAAACGCCTTGCTATACAGTGGGAATTTCCCGCAGCATCAGAGCGCAACAGGAGTCTTTTAAACATTCACAACAGCAATTGACTTCACCCGAGTCACACACCCGCACGCACTCACCCACACAAATTTACACCCGCATTTATATTCACACATACCAGGACACACACATACATACTCACGCAAATAATTTCACGTAACTCACCTGGGTGCGTCGTTAATCAAAGCCAGTTTACCAAAATCATCGCCGCTTTTAAGGGTGGCCACAGTACCTTTGCCATGTATCACCACATCCACAGATCCTTTCAGGATGATGTACCACGAACGTCCCTCGTCACCTTGGCTGAATACTATTTTGTGTCAGAGGCATGTATCATGGATGGATGGAGGATGGATGGATGGTTGGTTGGTTGGATGGATGTCGATGGAATTTGCCATTGGGAGGCAGTTATGAAGAGTGGAGAAAAAACGAAGAAAGGGAGAGATAAGAGGAAAAGAAAAGTAAATAACAAAGCAAACCAATTAAATGAGAGGTGAACGCATAAACCGGCATTGCATCTGGGGAGTAAAATTATTTTCTCCCCCCCCACATTCCTTAAACTTTTTATACCCCCAACCATAGTATGGAGGGTATATTATATTTGTCATTCCGTTTGTAACACCTCGAAATACACATTTTAGACCCCACAAAGTGTATATATTCTTGATCAGCATAAAATTCCATGTCGATTTAGCGATGTCCGTCTGTCTGTCTGTCCGTCTATCCGTCTGTGGAAATCACTCTAGCTTCCGAACGAAATGAAGTAGGTTGATAAAATTTTACTCAAATGTGTACTATATCTGCAGAACTTTTGGTATTGAAAATGGGCTATGTAGGTCCACGTTTTGGTATAGCCCCCATATAACGGTACCTCCCGATATTCGGAATTTTGATGATTTTATGGACATTTTTCACCAGAATTGTTTCAAATTTGGTATTTGAAGTTCATAATGGATACTACAGCATAAAACAGAAAATGGGCCATGTAGGTCCACTTCTTCGTATAGCTCCCCTATAACGGTACCATCCGATATTCGGTATTTTGATGATTTTAGCGACATTATTTACCGGAATTGTTTCAAATTTGGTATTTGAAGTTCGAAATGGATACTACAGCCTAAGATGGAAAATTGTCTGTGCAAGTTCACGTCTTCGCAGAGCCCCCCATATAACGGTACCTCCCGATATTCGACATTTTAATGATTTTATGGACATTTTTCACCAGAATTGTTTTTAATTTGATATTTGAAGTTCGTAATGGATACTACAGTCTACGACAGAAAATTGTCTGTGCAGGTCCAAGTCTACGTATAGCCTCCATACAACGGTACCTCCCGATATTCGGAATTTTGATGATTTTAGCGAATTTATTCACCGGAATTGTTTCAAATTTGGTATTTAAAGTTCGTAATGGATACTACGGCCTACGACAGAAAATGGTCTGTGTCGGTCCACGTCTTCGTATAGCCCCCTTATAACGGTACCTCCCGATATTCGGTATTTTGATTTTATCGACATTGTAACCGATTTTTTTAAGTTTCGTATTTGCATATTGTAATGGCTTATGACAAATGTTACCTACGCAGGTCCACGTCGTCGTATAGACCATAATATAATAGCTACATTCGGTATTTTTAAGATTTTAATAGATTGTTTAACGGATTTTATTGTTTTTGGGAATTGCCAAATTCGTTCCAAATGGTGGAGGGTATTCAAAGTTCGGCCCGGCCGAACTTACAGCTTTTTTACTTGTTTTTAATAAGAATTCCAATTCCCCCCCCCCAAAAAAAAAAAAAAAAATTAAATGATTTTTTGTTGTTCTGCTTCTTTGTTTGCACCACCTTCGTTGGGGTTTCAATAAAAAATGCTTATTTCTCGTTTTTAATTTTGGGTTGTTTAGAAGGATGAGAAGGCTGATACTGCTCCTCAAGTATTTGTTTATGATGTGTTTTGTTGTAGTGCAGCAGTAGCTTTTGTTGTTGTTATTTTTTTGTTGCTGCCTTCCTTCTTGTTTAGCATAACAATGACAAAGTTTAATTGTGTTAAACTTTAATACAGATTCTTTTAGCTTAAGGTATTTAATTAACTATAAACCAAACTTTTTTTTCGCCGAGGCTAAATGCAAACAACAGAACAGCTTCGTATAAACACATACATAAACATACATCAATGCCGGTGAGTACATCCCTCTATGATCGGCGAAACTAGAGGCTAAACAAAGTTTCCATCATGAATAGCAACAGTAACAACAACAACAACATTGTTACTATAGAATGATACAAACGATGAACAGGTAAAACTTTTTCCCCGGAAACTTTGTTCGTTTAATTGAGGAGCGATGGATGCATAGAAAGTAAACGTCAATTTTTACTGTGGGGAAACAAGTGGAGCAGAAAAAGTGGGGGGGGGGGCGCCAGGAAGATAAACAAAAGATAGGTCACGTTTAAACGGGCTTGTAATATTTTAAAGGGATTGTGAAACCAATATCAGGAGCAAAAAGAAGACAGAATTCTTAAGTTTAAATTTCGTGAATTTTTTCAAATATTTTCCAAGAACCAAGAGAGATTTATTCGGAGATTTTTTATATATTTTATATAACAGAGCTATAGTCGTAGATTTTTGCTAAACTAGTTTTCAAGGACCCAGAGAGATTTTTGTGGATGTTCCAAAAATATTTGCTCAGCACTAGCGGAACTTTATTTGGGGATTTATAAAAAAAATTTATTTGAGATAGTTTCAAGGGCACATTTCAAGAATAATTTCAAGTTTTTATTAAAGAAAAAAATTTTAAGATTTATTTATTGAGAATTTTTAGGAGTATTTTTAAAGAGATGTTGGTTCTTAATAGGATTTTATTTCAAAAGTAACCAAGCCTGAATTGTACGTTTGTTTATTTCAAGAATTTTTCAATGAATGCTTTTCAAAAGATTTTAGTGCATTTTTTGAAATATTTGTTTTCAAGGATCAAGATA
Source organism: Musca domestica (assembly GCF_030504385.1). Lineage (NCBI taxonomy): Eukaryota > Metazoa > Arthropoda > Insecta > Diptera > Muscidae > Musca > Musca domestica. Next base: position 900,677 of record NW_026712219.1, read on the forward strand.
ACTTAACTCGCGCATTTCAAAAGGTCAATTATGCTTAATTTGTCGATTTTGCAAAAAAAAAAAAAAAAAAATTTCGTGGACCGTGTATATTTGGATATTGAAAAATATAAGACTTTTTTTCTGAGAGTCTTAAAAATACTTTTTAATGGATGAATTTTTGAATTTTGGTCTTTTGATAAACAAGTTTTTAAGGACCAGGGGAAATTTTTGTAGATTTTCCAAAAATGATTGTTAGGGATCAGTGGAGCTTCAGTTGGGGATTTATAAGAAAAATATTTTTTAAGGAATAGAATAACTTGATTTGTGTATGTATCAAAAGAGTTTTGTTTGTTTCCGGATTTTTAAAAATATTTTTCAAGGGGCCAAAAACTTTAAAGTAGATAACCATTTAAAAATATTTTCACTTACTTTTTATATTCTCAGCCATATGGCTAGAGAGGCTATACATAATTTGATAAGGCCAAAACGTGAAATCATCGAGATAACGGTATTAGACCCTAAGTCTCTTTGGATCAAATCCGTTTTAGGACATTTGGAATCGATATAACGCCCACGATAACTATCGAAGGGAGTATCCGATTTGATCCAAACTTGGTAAATCGTAATATTATTGTCAAACTTAGATCGAGTTGTGAGATGGACAATATCGATCCACTCCTTCTGGTACCTCCCCTACAGAATATCAACATGTTCAAAGAAACTAATTAACTACACCGAAAGATAAATGATAATTCGATTTTGCTCCAACTTTGCAAATCCTAATATTTGCATCAGTGCTAGGTCAGGTGTGAAAATGGACAATACCTGTCCACTCCATCAAGTAGCTCACCCACGGAAGGTCAACATTTTGAAAACTTTTAACTTTAAGAGCCCTACTGTATTCAAATTGCACATAGTACAATATTTGTATTAAGCCAAAGACTGATGTAAAGATGGAATATATCGGTCGAATATTGACACCCACAAATTTTTGAAAAAAAAAGTTTTTTGAATATCCATGAAGCTTATAAAATGCGAAATTAACATCATCTCAATATTCCCATCTCAACAAAAGATAAATATGGTAGATATCGGCTCATTTCTCGGGTACCTCGCATGGGTCTCAGGATTTTGAAAAACAAAACTCTCAAAGAAAGCCAAGCCGTTTTTTAAGACCCTCTTAGGAACTCGTGTCAAGGACTTCCTGGTTAACAAACGTGGATTTTTTTAGAATATGTTTCCAAGAACTCCCGGGTCAACAAACGTGTATTATTTTTAGAAAAAAAAAAAAAAATCAAGTACTCCCCGGTCAATAAGCGTGGGATTTTAAAGGACTCTCTAAGAACTCGTTTCAAAGACTTCCTGGTCAACAAACGTGGATTTTTTTAGAATATGTTTCCAAGGAATCCCGGGTCAACAAACGTGTATTATTATTAGAAAAAATCAAGGACTCCCTGGTCAATAAGCTTGGATTTTAAAAGATCATATTTCAAAGGACTCTCTGGTCAATAAACGTGGATTTTTTTAAAGAAAACATTTTCAAGGGCCTTCTAACCAATAGGATTTTTAAGAACTCGTTTCAAGGACTCCTGGTCAACAAATGCGGTTTTTTAAGAAAAATGTTTCATAGACTCCCTTTAAAAAAAGCGCTTTTTTAAGAAAAATGTTCCAAGAACTCCCTGATTAACAAACGTAGATTATTATTAGAAAAAAGAAAAATGTTTGAAGGACACCCAGTTGAATAAACCTGGATTTTTAAAAGAAAACGTTTTCAAGGGCCCTCTAACCTATGGGGTTTTTAGAAACTCGCTTCAAGGTCAACAAAAGTGAAGTTTTTTTAGAATATGTTTCCAAGGACTCCCGGGTCAACAAACGTGTATTATTATTAGAAAAAATCAATAAGCCTGAGTTTTTAAAGATCATATTTTAAAAAACTCTCTGGTCAATAAACGTTGATTAAAAAAAAACAATTTCAAAGGCACTCTAACCAATAGGATTTTTAAGAACTTGTTTCAAGAACTTCCCGGCCAACAAATGTGGATTTTTTAAGAAAAATTCTTCATGGACTCCCTTTAAAAAAAACGCGGATTTTTTTAAGAAAAATGTTCCGAGATCTCCCTGGTTAACAAACGTGGATTATTATTAGAAAAAAAAAAAGAAAAATGTTTGAAGGACATCCAGTTTAATGAACAAGAATTTTTTAAAGAAAACGTTTTCAAGGGCCCTCTAACCAATGGATTTTTAAGAATGCGTTTTTAAGGACTCCTGTTCAAAAAACGTGTTTTTTTGTAGGAAACATTTTCAATGACTCCCTGGTCAATAAACGTGGATTTTTTAAAGAAAACGTTTTGAAGGACCATCTTAACAATAGGATTTTTGCAAACTCCTTTCAAGGACTCCCTTGTCAATAAACATGGATTTTTAATAGGAAAAAAAAATAAGTAACTCCTTGTTCAATAAATGTGAATTGTTTAAGAATATGTTTCCAAGAACTCCCTGTACAGCAAACGTGTCTTCTTTAAAATATATTCTCAGAAGAATTGGACCGATATTGCCTATTTCGATCTAAGTTCGATAATAACACTAGGATGTACCAATCGGATACTTCTTTCGAGAATTATCGAAGGACAGACGGACGGACACCCGTAGATTGATTCCAAATGTTCTGAATCGGATTTGGTCACCGAGACCTAAGGTCTAAAACCGTTATATCGATGAGACCCCTTTTTGGCCGTATGAAATGATATATACAGGGTGAGATAAAAAAACTGCAAACAAAGTCAAATGCCACAATTTTTATTTTTTTTTTTAATTTTATCGAATGAATCGGAAATAGTATCAAATTTTAGAAAAAAGGTTAGATTTGTTCGAATTGGTCGCCTTTGGCACGAATTATGGCCTTCAAACGGCCAATGAAACCGTCACACGCTGCCCGAATGTTGCTCTGCGGTACTTTGTCCCATTCGCGGCGAAGCGCTTGCTTGAAGTGATCGACACTTTGGTATTTTTTAGTGCCAACAATGCTTTCCAAAATACTCCAGACACAATAGTCCAACCGATTGGTATTCGGAAACTTTGGTGGCCATTGTGCACTGGAAATGAAGCGAGGAACCTCATTTTGTAACCATTCTTGGCTGGCGTGATGAGTCTTGTTGGAATGTCCAAGGTCTGCGGCCAAAATGTTTGCATGCCCAAGGCTTTAATACACCCTCCAGAATATTTTCGCGATAATATTCGGCATTTATTCTGATGCCACGGTCGATTAATACGAGCGGAGAAAGACCATCGAATGTTATGGCGGCCCACACCATCACCATGGCCGGCGCTTGAGTTCTGGTGGCCAACCGAAGCTGCACATTTTCAGCTGACCTCTTTGGCAAGTAAACACGATCATTTTGTTTGTTTACAAACTGCTGGACAACGAATGTTTTCTCATCGGAGAAAACCAAATTCGGCAGGTTACCACTTTCGGCAAAGCAAATCAACTTTTAAGCTCTTTTGAGTCTATTTTTATACCCTCCACCATGGGTAGGAGGGTATATTAACTTTGTCATTCCGTTTGTAACACCTCTAAATATTCGTCGTAGACCCCATAAAGTATATATATTCATAATCAGCATAAAATTCTAAGACGATTTAGCGATGTCCGTCTGTCTGTCTGTCTGTCCGTCTGTCTGTTGAAATCACGATAGAGCCCACATTATTTGACGTAGACCTTTGAAATTTGGCACAAGTGTGTGTATTGTCCCTAGGATGGTTGGTATTGAAAATGAGATATATCGGTCCACGTTCTGGTATAGTCCCCATATAACGGTACCTCCCGATATTCGGTATTTTGATGATTTATGCCACCTTTTTTCACGGATTTATCTGAAAATTGGTATTTGTAGGTCATGACGGGTCCCTGAGCGTGTGGCAAAACATTGCATGTATAGGTCCACGTTTTGGTATAGCCCCCATATAACGGTACCTACCGATATTCGGTATTTTGATGATTTATGCCACATTTTTTCACGGATTTGTCTGAAAATTGGTATTTGTAGGTCATGACGGATCCTGAGCGTGTGGCAAAACATTGCATGTATAGGTCCACGTTTTGGTATAGCCCCCATATAACGGTACCTACCGATATTCGGTATTTTGATGATTTATGCCACATTTTTTCACGGATTTGTATGAAAATTGGTATTTGTAGGTCACAACGGGTCCCTGAGCGTGTAGCAAAACATTGCATGTATAGGTCCACGTTCTGGTATAGTCCCCATATAACGGTACCTCCCGATATTCGGTATTTTGATGATTTATGCCACATTTTTTCACTGATTTGTGTAAAAGTTGGTATTTGTGGGTCATAATGGGCCCTAGCTCGTGTGGCGAAACATTGTAATTATAGGTGCACGTGTTGGTGTAGCCCCTATATAACGGTACCTCCCGATATTCGGCATTTTAATGTTTTTTGCCACATTTTTTCTAATGTTCTTTTACCCTAGGGTGGAGGGTATTAAAAGTTTGGCCCGGCCGAACTTAATGTTTTTTTACTTGTTCTTTCTGTTGCGGTGTAAGTTCTTGTAAGTTCAATGGCTTTACCCCGAACTCTTTTTTTTCAGTAAAATTCTCACCAAAATGCTTTTGTACGTTTGAAAACAATATAATGAGCTGTCACTGGAATAGATTTTAACAGCTGTCGAACGAGTGGCTTAGAAATGACAGCTTTCTTAAGTTGGTTGCAGTTTTTTTTCACCTCACCCTGTATACCCTCTTTAGCATTATGACTGAGAGTTTTGTAATTTTCAAAGACCAACAGACCAAAATACATATTTGTCAGACAAGTTAATGTGGATATTTGTTCAAAAATATTTTAAACCTTCTTTAAAATTTTGAGAGACTGCGATATTTTTCAAGGTTATTGCGGATTTTTTTTTAGGATTCATAATAAATTTTATAGATTTAATATTTTTTCTCTTCTTCCTTTTATTTTACTTACATATTGTTCCAGCTTGAGCATGGGCCTCGAAAACAATGATCGATGATAGCTCCCGCTTAATACTCGTCGATAAATGTGATAATGCTGCTATGTGTAGAAGTTCTTCGAAAACTAGTTCCAGTTCTTCGGGTGTGCGTTCATGTGAACTAAAAAAGAAGATGGAAGGAAGAAATAATAACAACAAATAAAATATTTTCATAAATTATCCTTCACCATGTGGGTCAACTACAATTGACTACCTGTCCCTCAAAATCTCTGACTGAAAATCTCTTTAAAGCATTGCCTGACTTCATTCGAAAACATCAAAGAATAATCAAGTCATTATCTCTGCATGAAAAAAAAAAAAAACAAAATATCCATATCCGTAGTTTATTAAATCTTTTTAACAAACCAACCACCCCCACCCACTTCGCCCTCTCTTTCTTTGATCCCTTGTCAGTTAGTTTACCCTAATCCTGATAATATCTTTATTTGCTAGCAACCATAAAACGTTTCCTGTTTTTATGTGTTTTTCTTTCTACGTTTTTTTAATATTTCTCGTACTTTGTTGTGTTCTCGGAACCATGCTTCCACCTCCTCCCCCTCAAGTCTTTCTCTTTTACTTTTTTGCCCAACATCATTTAAATACTTACGGTTTACGTAATATCATACGCAGCGTAGCATCCGGACCGCGCTGGAAGAGTGTGCTTAGGTTTTCACGTATGTGTTCATTGGCTGCATTAATGTCATCAGCGGAGGGCGAACCGCCAGCGGTACCTTCTTCGTCAACACGAAATCGATAGAGAAAACATTTATCCTTAAAGGGTTGTTCCTTGTTAACTGGAAATGGTTGGAAGAAAAACCAGAGAAGGAAGGAAAAGTGTTACACACACACACGCACATGAATGAAATGGAAATAAAAAGGGCTTAGGATTCCCTTTTTATGACAATAAAATAAACGGAATAGGAAATGAAAATAAAAAAGGAGAAATCATAAAAAACCAAAAATTGCTTGTTTGAAGATTTTTATGGTTTGATGGCGGATGGGAAGGGGGAAAAGAGGGAAGAAGGGGATGGAAGGGAAGGGGGTCCAAGCACAATCTCAATGCATATTTTCGGGGGGTACCATGGAGGCCATGTGGCACCAAAACGACTTTAAAATTTAACTTTAAAAATCATAAAATTGATTTAACAATCAAAACCCTCACCCTTTTCTTTAAGTTTGGGATTGAAATATTGATTTGTTCGAATGCTGCGCAGAAGGGGAGAATAAAATCTCCCCTCTGTTTTGCTCTTGAAGCAAACCTTTTGGTAATCTCTGGGAGATGACTGTTTGGGTTTTTAGAGTAGAATAACTTTTTGGTTTCCTATGACCTTTTTAGGTGGTCTTTTGTGGGTGAAGAGGGAGGCAAGACCTCCTTGATCTTTATTTGTAAAAGAGCAATAGAAGGTCCTTTTTCTTCGCCCTCTTCTATTATTCTTTTTTCTCTTCTCAACTATCGTTCTTTGCTATAAAACATCAAAAAATACCTTCCTTCCTTATGGGAGAGCAAAATAAGGTCATTCAAGGACTATCAGAAGCGAAAACGTGGATTAACAAAATTATTTTCAAGAACTTTTAGAACAAGATTTTAAGAACCCACAGACCACCAATACAAATTAAAAGACCTCCAAACGTAGATCTTTAAGGATATGATTTGAGGATCCAGCTGATTACCCAACATGGATTTTTAAGTACATGTTCTGAAGGCGTTTCAGACAAATTACAAAAAAACGCAAAAAATTACAAAATTACAAAAAAAATTATAACAATTTTGAAAGAATACGCTCCTCTTCTATAGAGGAGCAGAAGAAGGTCCCCTTCTTCTTCGCCCCCTCTTCTATAGAGGAGCAGAAGAAGGTCCCCTTCTTCTTCGCCCCCTCTTCTATAGAGGAGCAGAAGAAGGTCCCCTTCTTCTTCGCCCCCTCTTCTATAGAGGAGCAGAAGAAGGTCCCCTTCTTCTTCGCCCCCTCTTCTATAGAGGAGCAGAAGAAGGTCCCCTTCTTCTTCGCCCCCTCTTCTATAGAGGAGCAGAAGAAGGTCCCCTTCTTCTTCGCCCCTCTTCTATAGAGGAGCAGAAGAAGGTCCCCTTCTTCTTCGCCCCCTCTTCTATAGAGGAGCAGAAGAAGGTCCCCTTCTTCTTCGCCCCCTCTTCTATAGAGGAGCAGAAGAAGGTCCCCTTCTTCTTCGCCCCCTCTTCTATAGAGGAGCAGAAGAAGGTCCCCTTCTTCTTCGCCCCCTCTTCTATAGAGGAGCAGAAGCAGGTCTCCTTCTTCTTCGCCCCCCTCTTCTATAGAGGAGCAGAAGCAGGTCTCCTTCTTCTTCTTCCTCCTCCTCTTCAATAGAGGAGCAGCAGAAGGCCTCCTCCTTCTTGCTCCTCCTCTTCTATAGAGGAGCAGAAGCAGGTCTCCTTCTTCTTCGTCCTCCTCTTCTATAGAGGAGCAGAAGAAGGTCTCCTTCTTCTTCGTCCTCCTCTTCTATAGAGGAGCAGAAGAAGGTCTCCTTCTTCTTCGTCCTCCTCTTCTATAGAGGAGCAGAAGAAGGTCTCCTTCTTCTTCGTCCTCCTCTTCTATAGAGGAGCAGAAGAAGGTCTCCTTCTTCTTCGTCCTCCTCTTCTATAGAGGAGCAGAAGAAGGTCTCCTTCTTCTTCGTCCTCCTCTTCTATAGAGGAGCAGAAGAAGGTCTCCTTCTTCTTCGTCCTCCTCTTCTATAGAGGAGCAGAAGAAGGTCTCCTTCTTCTTCGTCCTTCTCTTCTATAGAGGAGCAGAAGAAGGTCTCCTTCTTCTTCGTCCTCCTCTTCTATAGAGGAGCAGAGGAAGGTCTCCTTCTTCTTCGTCCTCCTCTTCTATAGAGGAGCAGAGGAAGGTATCCTTCTTCTTCGTCCTCCTCTTCTATAGAGGTGCAGAAGAAGGTCTCCTTCTTCTTCGTCCTCCTCTTCTATAGAGGAGCAGAGGAAGGTCTCCTTCTTCTTCGTCCTCCTCTTCTAAAGAGGAGCAGAAGAAGGTCATTATTTTTGTTCGTCCTCTCCTATAGAAGAGGAGCAGAGGAAACTCCTTCTTCTTCGTCCTTTTCTAGAGAAGAGGACAGAAAAAGCTCCTTCTTTTTCTCCGCCCTCTTCCAAGAAGATATATTTTTTCGATTTTTTTTAACTGGATTCGGGAACTATGAAAGTGTATATCTTGTACATTATTTCAGTTAAGAATATCCTGAACTATAATCATGGGAATTTTTATGAGTTTCATGAAAAGACGAGGTTAGAATTATCAAGGAGTTTTTAGGACATTTAACCCTATAATTGTTCAGTTTTTGAAGGGATTGTTTTTTAAATTACATTTTAGGCTATACTTGTTGACATTTTTAGAGAGTTTTATTGAAGGTCCTCTTGTATTACAATTTTAATTTTTTGGAAAATTATTAAAGTGAATCCAAAAGTAGGGTGATTTATATGCGAATATGATGATTTGATTTTTTTTATATTTTGTTTGTTTTTTTTTGTTTAATGTTTTCTCTTTAGTAATTTTTTAATAGAATTTACTTACCATGTGATAGAATTCCTTCTTCTAACAAAGCCTGCCACATACCAGCCGCTTGGGGCCGAGTATGAACAATGGACGATAGATTTACCAGCCAGTCAACAAATTCCGTACCAGGGGCACATTTGCGGATAAGTTTGCCGGAGACCTGGAATTACGGAACAGGTGAAAGTGTGAAGGATGTATAGAATCATATGAAAGGGTGTGGGGGTGTTCGGATATTTACTGAATATTGTAGACAAATAAAGTTTCAGTGTTTGAATGAGTCAGTGAAAACTTCAATATTTTCTCCCGTTTTTTTCGAAAGGATATTTTGTGGAATTGCTCTGTAAATTAATTAAAAATCATTTCCGGTGCCATCAATTTGTGTATGCTTAGCCTCCAATCTCTGCGGAACACTGGTTATTTGCAGTGATTTTTTATTCTCATCAATGATTACTCGCCCATTGATGGACAAGAATAAATGGATAGTTCCGGAAGGATATTTATCATCCTACTTGAAATAAATTAACCAAACACTCAATGTATTTATCTCGGCCGAATGGTCGTCGTCATGCACTTTACATAATTTATTGAGTTTTTTTTTATTCCCGATTGCTTTTAGACGTAAATACGTTTGGCCATGGTCAATACCGGAAATGTGGTAGGCAATGGATTGAAATTGGTTTTTGTGGTTACGGTGTCAGATGTTTGGGTGTATGTGTGGGAATGGGTTGTGTATATGTTTTTGCTACTTACTTTTCTATCTTTTAAACAGCTTGAATTATCAGCAACCAATAATGTTCGCAATGCCCATCCCATACGATTCATAGCAGGACTAGGAGACTGTAAATAGAAGAACAAAAAACAGGATAATGAGTAAGCGAAAAATGATATTTTTTTGAGTGACGGAAAGCAACAACTTCAATGAATATTTGTTTTGGGAGAAAAGTGGATTTAAAAAAAAAAAATTTTAAAAATGTTTTCTCAAGAATCAAAAAACGTTTTTTTAAAAAAAAAAATTAAGGCTCAAAAAACTTGGATTCTTTAAAGATTATTTTCCCAATAAAAATGTAAATGCGAATTTTGTAAGGATGTTTTTTCCAAGGGAAAAAAACGTGTATTTTTAAAAGGATATTTTTTGAGGACCTACTAATGTGGGCTTTTTAAAAAATATGTTTCCAAGGACCAATAAATTTGAATTTTTTAAAGTGTATTTTTGGCATGGACAAGCATATGTGGACTTTCTGAAGAATATTTTTACCAAGGATGAAAAATCATAGATTTTTTAAGTAATATTTTTTCCAAGGATAGATTTGTTCATGAATAATTTTACCAAGTACGGAAAAACGTGGATTTTTTTTTAATATTTTTTCCAAGGACCAACAAGTGTAGGTTTTTAAAGATATTTTTTCCGCGGACCAATATATTTTTTACAAGTACCAAAAAACTTGGATATTTTTAAAAATATTTTTTCCAAGGACCAACAAACAAAGATTTTTTTAAATAATTTTTCCAAGGATCAACAAGCGGGGATTTTTTGAAAAATATTTTTTTCAAAGGACCCACATATGTGGGTTTTTAAATATTTTTTTCCGAGGACCAACAAACATGGACATGTTTAAAAAAATATTTTTTCCAAGAACCAAAAAACTGGGATATTTATAAAAATATTTTTTATTCAAAGTCCAACAAACGTGGATTTTTTAAAGAATATTTTTCCAAAGACCAACAAATGAGGACTTTTCAAAGAATATTTTTTCCCATGACCAAAAAACGTGGACTTTTCGAAAAATATTTTTTTTTCAAAGACCGACAACTTGAGTATTTTTAAAAATATTTTTTCCAATGACCAAAGGTTTTTTTTATAAATTTTTCAAGGGATCAACAAGTGTGGATTTTTTAAAAATTATTTTTTTTTCAAAGGACCAACAAATTTGGTTTTTTAAAATTATTTTTTCCATGGACCAAAAACCGTGGATTTTTATAAGAATATTTTTCCAAGGACCAACAAATGACCAAGAAATATTTTTTCCTAAGACCAAAAAACTTGGTTATTTTTAATAATCTGTTTTATCCAAGGATCAACAAACTTGGATATTTTTTAAAAAATATTTTTCCATGGACCAAAAAATGTGGAATTTTTAAAGAATATTTTTCCAAGGATCAATTAACATGGACTTTTTAAAAGATATTTTTTTCAAGGACCGACAACTTGGATATTATTTAAAATATTTTTCCACGGACTAAAAAAAAAAAGATTTTTTAATAGTTTTTCCAAGGATCAACAGGGGTGGATTTTTGAAAAATTATTTTTTCAAAGTACCAACAATTGTGGACTTTTAAAAGAATATTTTTTCCAAGGACCAAAAACTTGGATATTCTTAAAAATATTTTTTTCAAGAATCAACAAACAAAGTTTTTTTTTTAAATAATTTTTTTTTCCAAGGACCAACAAATTCGATATTTTTTTAAAAATATTTTTCCAGGGTCCAACAAACAAAGATTTTTTTTAAAAAAATTTTTGCAAGGATCAGCATGCGTGGATTTTTTAAAAGTTATTTTTTTAAAGGACCAACAAATGTGGACGTTTCAAAGAATAATTTTTCCAAGGATCAAAAAATTGGGATATTTTTAATTTTCTTTTTTATTCAAGGACCAACAAATGTGAATTTTTTTAAAGAATATTTTTTCTAAGGATCAACAATCAACGATTTTTTTTATCTTTTTTAAATATATTTTCCAAGCTCCAAGAAAATTGGATTTTTTTAAAATACTTTTTTTTAAGACGTTTGTTGGTATTTTTTAAATAATATTCTTTCTAAGGACCAACATTCGTAGACTTTTTGGAAATTATTTTTTCCAAAGATCAACCAAATTGGATATTTTTAAAAATAAAGGGGAGATAATAAAACCGCATGCGCCATAATTTTAAAAATTTTTTAATTTTATTAAATGATTGCAAAAAATGTCGGAAATAGCATCAAATTTCAGAATAAGTTTAGACTTGTTCGACTTGGTCACCTTTGGCACGAATTATGATTTTCAAGCGGCCAATGAAACCGTCACACACTGTCCATTTTGCCCATTTTGGTATTTTTTAATGCCAACCTTGGTTTCCAAAATACTCCAGACACGATAATTCAACGGATTGATATCCGGACATTTTGTTGGCCATTGTGCGCTGGAAATGAAGCGTCATTTTGTAACCACTCTTGGGTGGAGCGTGCTGAGTGCGATGGTGCTGAGTCCTGTTGGAATGTGCAAGGTCTGCGGCCAAAATGTTTGCGTGCCCAAAGCTTTAATTCACCCTCCAGGATATTTTCGCGATAATATTCGGCATTTATTCTGATGCCACGGTCGATTAATAGGACGGGACGGAGCGACCATCGACTATTATGGCGGCCCAAATCATCGCCATGGGCGGCGCTTGAGTTCTGGTTGCCAACCGAAGGTGCACATTTTCAGTATCTTTACTTTTCGAACCATTTCTGCTGAGGTTGCTGTATCACGGTAACAGGCTATGGTACGAGACACAAAAAATGTATTCACATTCATATACTGAAATGCTCTTACGATAACCACTTGTGGTTTTGCAACCAAAAAATTCCATCACGAATAACTTTTTTCTGGAAAATTCTCTCAAATGGCTTTTGTCCGCTTGTAAACAATATAATGAGCTGCCACTGGAATAATTTTAACAGCTGTCGGACGAGTGGTTTAGAAGTGAGAGCAGTCTGAAGTTGTTTGCATCTTGGTTGGTTGGTTTTTCATCTGTGCATAATTTTAAAAATATTTTTTGTTCCGAAAATCAACAAACATATATTTAAAAAAAAATATTTTTTGCAACTACCAACATATATGGATTTCTTTAAATATATTTTTCCGAGGACCAACAAACATAGGTTTTTAGAGTACTTTTTTAAGGCATAAACAAAAGCGGATTTTTTTAAATATTTTTCCAAGGGCTGACAAACGCGGAATTTTTTAAATACTCTTCCATGAACTTACAAACGTGGTTTTTATTTTTTTAAGGATTTTTTGAAGAAAATGTTTTCAAGGACCAAGGAACTAAACTTTTTTTGAATTTTTTTCAGATTTTATAAATTTTTTTTAGGATTTTCGAATTTATATAAAATATTTAAATTTTGTATTACATTAACATTAACTTTGCTCAACAAAATATCTTTGTAGACAGTTACAACAATTAGGAGATACATTAAGAAAGATAAAAACTTCTCCTTGTTTTATGTTCACACTTAATATTCATACGAATTTTAACTTTATTTTATTGTTGTTATTGTTTTTAATATATTATAAAAAATGTTCTTTCTTTTCAGATACCCTAACCTTGAAACGGAGTCTAAAAATCCTACGGAGTGACCTGCTTTTGTGCCGAGATGCGATAATTCCTCACCATTTGAGCATGTATTATTTTTCCCCACAAAATCCTGCAGGATAAACAAGGCGAGACAACATTTGCTGCCATTCGACCAGACCAGACAAAACTAAACCAAACCGCAACTACACTGACATTTGTTGCTCCACGTGACACCAGCTTCTGTCAGGAGGTGCGAGGGGTAATGAAACGAAACCGAAAACCGCCAAATGTAAAGTGATAGGAAAAACCAAGCTGTCACATATCGCCGCCAACCAAAACAAAACCAAAAAAAGTTTTTCCAGACAATTCAACAGACACTCATAAATTTCGAATTGAATTCATTCATTCATAAATAAATAAATGAAAAACGTTGTTTTTTTGTTGTTTTTATTGTCACTTTTGTTTCGTAATTTCAGACTGGCCTTTGGCAGCTGCATAAATGGAAAATGTTGCCGATGCTTACCTCGGTTATTGGTAATGCCGGATTGGGATGATCTGGACTTAGTGGCCGCTTAGTGGGTGATGAATTGCTCTGTTGTTGTTGCTGCTGCTGTTGTGTGTTGGGACCAAAACCTGCAAAGAGAAAAAAAAAAAATAAATTTGGTTGGATATTATTTAATGAATTGTAATACAGGCTCTTAAAGGCTTATTTGTACACATGTTTTTACAAAAGGAAAAAAAGAGAATTTTCAATGATATTAAATTAAGAGATTAGTTTGAAATTGCAGTCGCATAGAATGCGAGAAAGTCTACTCAAAATAGGGCAGAAGGACTTTCTTCTCATAGGAGATGATAAAGTCTTCTCAGACAAGACGAGATGGTCTTCTCATAGAAGAGTTGAATGTCTCATCATAGAAGATGATCTTCTCATAGAAGAGTAGGAGGTCTTCTCATAGAAGAGCAGGAGGTCTTCTCATAGAAGAGCAGAAGGTCTTCTCATAGAAGAGCAGAAGGTCTTCTCATAGAAGAGCAGGACGTCTTCTCATAGAGGAACAGGAGGTCTTCTCATAGAAGAGCAGGAGGTCTTCTCATAGAAGAGCAGGAGGTCTTCTCATAGAAGAGCAGGAGGTCTTCTCATAGAAGAGCAGGAGGTCTTCTCATAGAAGAGCAGAAGGTCTTCTCATAGAAGAGCATGAGGTCTTCTCATAAAAGAGTAGGAGGTCTTCTCATAGAAGACATGGAGGTCTTCTCATAGAAGACATGGAGGTCTTCTCATAGAAGGCCAGAAGGTCTTATCATAGAAGGCCAGAAGGTCTTATTATAGAAGGCCAGAAGGTCTTCTCATAGAAGGCCAGATGGTCTTCTCATAGAAGGTCAGATGGTCTTCTCATAGAAGGCCAGATGGTCTTCTCATAGAAGGCCTGATGGTCTTCTCATAGAAGGCCAGATGGTCTTCTCATAGAAAGCCAGATGGTCTTCTCATAGAAAGCCAGAAGGTCTACTCATAGAAGGCCAGAAGGTCTTCTCATAGAAGGCCAGAAGGTCTTCTCATAGAAGGCCAGAAGGTCTTCTCATAGAAGGCCAGAAGGTCTTCTCATAGAAGGCCAGAAGGTCTTCTCATAGAGGTCCAGAAGGTCTTCTCATAGAAGGCCAGAAGGTTTTCTCAAGAGAAGAGCAGGAGGTCTTCTCATAGAAGAGCCGGAGGACTTCTCATAGAAGAGCAGGAGGACTTCTCACAAAAGACTGGAAGGCCATAAAAGAACAAAAGGTATTTTCATGGAAGATAAAAATCTTTCTCATGAAAACCCAAGTGGTCTTCTTTTAAAGGGTCAAAATGTGTTAAAGAAAATCTTTTCAGAATAGGCCAAGAGTGTTCTCAGAGGAGGCCAAATGGTCTTCTCAAGGAACGACAAAAACTCTTCTTGGAGGGGTCAAAAGGTCATCTTAGAGACGACCAAAGGGTCTTTTTAGAAAACGCACTAAAATTCTTCTCAGAGAAGGGGAAAAGTCTTCTCAGAGAAGGAAAATATCTTCTCAGAGAAGGAAATAATCTTCTCCGAGAAGACAAAATAGTCTTCACTCAGAGAAGTCCAAAAGGATCAGTGGGTGGATTTTCTTGTAGCAAGCCACCGCTCTCTCGAAATTTTTATTATTTACCTTTTTCATCGACCAGAATTTTCTCACACATCAAGATTATAAGAAATTATGCAGTGTCATGTCCTGGTTACTATGAACAAATGAAAATGCCAATGCATTTGCATAAACATTTCAAATAACAAGAAAATTAAATTCCTACACATATATATATGTATATTTGTTATGTGTCCTTCTCGTGTAGAGTAAATGCCGTTATTATGAACACCAGCCAGTCCTGGCTTTATTTCGTGTTTTACGCATTTCCCATTTAGTATTTATCATGGGATTATGAGTGTCAAACTATCCTCGGACAAGGACAATGTATGCATATATTTGTGTTTTTTTTTTTTTTTTTTTTTTTTTTTTGATGTAGTCATGATGTTTCGTCATTTAATAACGGACATGGATTATTCGCTGGCATTCCGACGAATTAATATTTTAATTAACCCTTTCAGTGTCAATGAAAATTTTTGTCGAGATAAAAATCTGAAATTCCGTACTAATTTACTAAAATGTGCTCAGAAATTTGAAAACGAAACTAATAGAATAGAACTGCAATATTTGTAAATAGCGAAGGTGTCTGTTATTAAAAAATATCAAAAATAACGGTTCGTAAGAAAAACAAAAAATGGCAAAGAAAGAGAGTACCTTTAAATGTCAAATATATTTGACAAAAACACTGAAAGGGTTAAAGGATTATGCAGAGGACGAGACCACACACACACACACACTTGAAATGCCATTTTAGTTTACAACTAAAAAATATGATTTTAAATTATAAACTTGAATAAAATTCTTTAGCAAATGAACGAATCATTTCACTTGAATAAACGCCAGAATGTTGCGTTAATTGCTTTTCCTTGTCATTGACTTTCAAGGTCAAGTTCAGAGATTATTTACTTTTGTTCCGAAATTAACCAGACTTTTATTTACATTTACTTTTTTGCTGGCGTTCGGTTTGTCTGTCTGTCTGTCTATTTGGAAGATAAAATAAACTTAAATTTAAATGTTGTTGTTGTCTCTGTGAAAATAGGCCTCAGAAGAGTTCTCTCTGTGTGTGTGTGAGAGCGTGTGGGTATGGGAGGGTGTAAATATGTAAATATTTTCAACTTAGCTGCGATAAGACATTTTAAGTAGTTAGACCTCATGGTGTCATTTATCACAGCGAAATATTTTTGAATAAACGTTGTTGTTTTTTTTTTTTTGGAAGGAAATTAGGTTGCTTTCCCAGTATTGCAGTTCATAATTTGGGACAAGGTCAGATTGAAATGTGTGATTCATGTAAAATTTAAATTTTAAACTTGTAAAAATTATTCGAGTGACAGCTCATTATATTGTTAACAAGCGTACAAAAACATTTTGGTGAGAATTTACCAGAAAAAAAGTTATCCGCGATGGAAATCAAGCGTGATAGTGTGATTTCTTTATATTTGCCTGGAAAATCACAAGTGGCTATCGTTGGAGCACTCCACCATTTAAATGTGAAATAATCATCGCTCGTTACCGTGATGCTGGTAGCGTAGCCCGACATCAAGGAAGTGGACGGACGAAAACTGCAACATCAGCGGAAATGGTTCGAAAAGTAAAGAAGCGACTTGGTCGAAACCCGTGTCGCAGTGGCCGAAAAATGGCTCGTGAACTGAACATATCGCAATATTCCATTCGGCAAATATTGAAAAATGTGGTCGGGGTAAAGCATTTGAGATTCCAAAAAGTGCAAGAACCTACACCGCAACAGAAAGAAAATCGACTCAAAACAGCTAAAGAGTTGCTTGGCTTGGCCGAAAGTGGTGAACTGCCGAATTTAGTTTTCTCCGATGAGAAAGCATTTGTTGTCCAGCAGTTTCTAAACAAACAAAATGATCGTGTTTACTTGCCAAAGAGGTGAGCAGAAAATGTGTACCTTCGGTTGGCCACCAGAACTTAAGCGCTGCCCATGGCGATGGTGTGGGCCGTCATAATAGCCGATGGTCGCTCTCCGCTCGTATTAATCGACTGTGGCATCAGAACAAATGCCGAATATTATGGCGGAAATATTCTGGAGGGTGTATTAAAGCCTTGGGCACGCAAATATTTTGGCCGCAGAACTTGGACATTCCAACAGGACTCAGCACCATCGCACTCAGCACGCGCCACCCAAGAATGGTTACAAAATGAGGTTCCTCGCTTCATTTCCAGCGCGCAATGGCCACCAAAATCTCCGTATACCAATCCGTTGGACTATTCTCTGTCTGGAGTATTTTGGAAAGCAAGGTTGGCACTAAAAAGTACCAAAGTGTTGATCACCTCAAGCTTCGCGGGGAATGTGCTAAGATACTGCAGAGCAACGTTCGGACAGCGTGTGATGGTTTAATTTGCCGTTTGAAGGCCATAATTCGTGCAAAAGGTAACCAATTCGGACAAATCTAAACTTATTCTAAAATTTACTTATTAATTTGCCAACCGATATATACCCTCAGCCAATTTTCGATTATTTAAACATATTTTGACTTCTGTTATGATTAGGCAAATTATTGACCCTCTATGGACTATGTTCCGAAGGAATGGGCCAATATTGAGATAGGTACCAGAAGGAGTGGACCGATATATTAATATAAGTTATAATTATTCAAAATTTTGACCCTTTGTGGGGGAGGTGCCAGAAGGAGTGGACCGATATTGTCCATTTTTGCACCTGGTTTAGAACTGATTCAAATATGAGGATTTGCAAAGTTAGAGAAAAATTTAATTATCCTTTCTCTCTGTGCAGTAAAATATTTTCTTTGAAAATATCGACATTTTGTGGCAGAGGTACCAGAAGGACTAAATCGATATATCCCATTTTCAAAAAAGATCTTGTGTTGATAAAAATGTTAGGATGCGTGACTTTTGAAGAAAATCGGACTTTTATTTCACATTTTAAAACAGTTGTAATTATTCCAAATGTTGACCCCTTTGAGGAGGAAGTACTTGTTGGAGTGGAGCGATATTGTCCATTTTCGCACCTGACGCAGCACTAAAAGTTGGAACAAAATCGAATGACGCTTTCTCTTTCTATTCGGAAAATTTAAATTTTTTATTTCCTTGGAAATGTTGACCTTTTGTGGGTGAGGTACTAGAAGGAATAGACCGATGTTGCCTATCTCCGAACTTGATGTAAATTTGACAATAACATTACGATGTACCAAGTTTAGACCAATTCGGATACTCCCCTCGAGAGTTTTCGTACGCACCAGCCATACAGGCGGACGGACGGACATCGCTAGGTCGACTACAAATGTCCTAAAAGTGATTTGAGCCAAAGAGACCTAGTTTTTAGGATGAAACACGTATTTTTATAGCCATTATTTTTTATCCATTATTTTTGCAACAAATCGTCAATACACATTTTTTATTAAATTATATCACTTACATTTTTTTTTTTTGAAAATTTTTACATAATTTTGTGTGTCTTCCAAGTTCCGTCTGGTGACTTAAATACTTTCAGAAACTTGAATTATAAACATATATTTTTACCGCATTTGGACAACTGTCTCTGTGGCACATAACACCCATATATCGAACATTTAAATACATCATACACAATTACATATTTCTTTTTCTCAAGATCCGGTTTTGCCAATAGATAACTTCGTGAAAAACTGTTTGATGGAATTAATTACCAAGGTCGTTTGTTTTAGCATCCAGTCACCCACAGCTGCACAGTGGGAGGAAATTATGTTTATCTAGGAGATTAATTGAAATTTATTCTCAAATTCTAGTTTAAAAGTTTTATTTTTGTATATTTCTTGATTTCGATTAGGATACCATTTTCAGAAATAATTTGAAACTTTTTAGTTGTAATTCGTAAATCTTCATTTGTAATTGAAGAATTCTATTTGTAATTCAAAAAATAAGAAAATAATAAAAAAATAAATAAAATAAATTGTAATTCGAATTGTAATTTATTTTATTTGTAGTTCGAATTCTTCTGTTCCTAATTCGGCTATTTTTTTTTATTCCAATTATTTCGATTTATTTTATTTTTTTTTTTAATTTGCCAAAATCGTTCCCATTGGTAGAGGGTATTCAAAGTTCGGACCGGCCGAACTTACTGCTTTTTTACTTGTTTTCTTCCATTTACCCCACTGTGCATCAAACATAGCTTTTCTGCAAGATCATATTGCTTTCGTGCTGCACAAGTACCGGCTAATGATGGCGGCAATTCAATTGTAAATTTATGTTTTTTCCATTTTTTTATTTCACGAACAGACCAGTGCCATAAGCTTGATAGACAGACAAGTGTCCACATACATCTATTAATTGTTTTCATAAATATTTAGACATAAATATAAACATACACACGTACATATGTGTATACCAGTTGCATGTACGTGCTTCCACCATTCCGATATGTGATACTTTATTCGGTGGGGGTACTTACCATTTTTAAATTTACAACTGGTGATAATATCATTCATCAATTCCTTGTTTTTCTATAGAAAGAAGAAAAAGAAGAGACAAACAATGATGATTAGCAATATGAAAAGAAGTTGAAGAAAAACAAAAAAAAAAAAAAAAAACATAAAATGGAAATAGACATTATATGATTTATGGCGTTTAGCATTTCATTAATAAACTCAATAAGTGTGTGTTATTAGCAACAAAAACAACAGCAACAGGGTGTTGAATAATTGCAAAAACAACAGCAATGTTAATTAAAATTTATGAAAAAAAAAACTACAAAATTGTTTGCAAATATCTTCACCCAGATGTTGCTGCTGCTGTGTGTGTGTGTGTTTTCTCATAACATAACCGGAGAAATGACGGCTATGTAAACACTAGTCGAGTGGGAGTGGGAGAGAGAGAGAGAGCGATTAGAGAACGACTCCATCGTTGAATGAATAAACAAACAACTATTATTTCATTTTTTATTTATTTATCAAAAGAAAACATTAAAAGAAGCAATAAAGTGTTAAATCATAAATGAAAATATTTAAACAATCACTCCTGTTTCTATTTGTTTAGGGCATTATTAAATTGTTAATAGCCCATTAAAGAGTACACGCAGGCAAATTGAGGGAGAGAAATTCTGCCGACTCTTTTGGTGCTTAATTCTCATGGCAACAAACTATGGATCCTAAAATGGAAATAACTTCAATAAGATAAATATATATTTATATATAAATAAATAAGCAAATATTTATAATTCTTCTGGTACTATTCTATGGAATTGAGAGAAAAAACAAGTCAAATGGAATTGGTCGGTATTGCCGATAGCTGTATACCCTTAGCCAATGTTCGATTATTTAAATATATTTTTAATTCTGCTATGATTATTCAAATTGTTAAACCTCTATGGAGTGGGCTAAGAAGCATCGGACATAAATAAATATGATATAAATATTGTGGCGTGTCAGGTCTGAACTATACCGACTACTTTCCTCACTTTATATGAGATATGTGATAATTTTTAGAAAAAATTAATGTGCGTGAGTTACCATATATAGTCGACGGTAGCATTCTATTTCCTACTCCATCTAATACAGATAAAAATATTAGTATGGGCAAAATTACAAGAAAATCAAATATTTATATCCAATTTTATGGGAAATCATAAATTCTTTATATTTATCTCAGGTTTCTTGTTTCGCAAGTTATGACAGATAAAAATATTGAAAATTGTGACCCTTTGTGAGGGAGGTACCAGAAGAAGAAGTCCATGTTCACACCGGACCATGTGTTAATAAAAAAAATTTGATTTGTATAATTTGAAGTCAATCGGACCCGTACATCATATTTTATAATGGGGAGGTAGGAGGAGTGGGCCGATATTGTCCGTTTTTGCACTTAACCCAGCACTGATGAATATACTAGGACTCGCAAAGTAGGGACAAAATCGGTTCGTTCTTTCACTTTCTGGGCTTTAAATTATTTTCTTTGAAAATTTTGACATTTTGTGTGGGAGGTACCAGAAGAGGTAAACCGATATTGCCCATCTCCGAAATCTAACTAAATTTGACAATAATATTACAATGTACCAAGTGTTGATTAAATCGGATACTCCCTTCGAGAGTTATCGTGCGCATCAGCCGGCCAGACACCGGTAGATCGGGCCCTAATGTCCCGAAACGTATTTGGTCCAAAGAGACTTAGGGTCTGAAATCGTTATTTCGACGTTTTGGCCGTATCAAATGATATATACTGTTTCCAGCCGTAAGGCTGAGGGTATAAAAATCTAAATGGATACTACAACCTATGACAAAACAAAAAAAAAAAAAATTACTTATGCAGGTCCGCGTCTTCGTATAGCCCCTATATAGCGGAACTTCTCAATATTCGGTATTTTAAAGGACATTATATTATAGACGCTATAGTCCAGAATTGTTTCTTCTAGCAGAGCTTTTAAAATGGTTCTGATCTTAGTTTATGTGAGGAAGTGAAACACTAAATCTGATGAAACATATATGTGGGAGCTATAGCTATATCTAAACCGATTTCACCAAATTTGATGTACTTGCTTCTATGTTGAATTCCGTTGGAATTGCTAAATTTCAGGTCAATTGGACTGGTATTTGTAATTTAGTTCACAATTAAACCAAAATCTGATATGGGAGTTATATGTAAATTTGAACCGATTCTCATAAATTTCAATAGGCTTCGTCCTTGGGCAAAATAAATATGGTTTGGAAAATTTCATCTCAATTGGATAATAAATGCGATCTGCATTTTTTTTCACAAGAATACATGGACAGACTGATTGACATGCATAAATCGAGCCAGAAAGTGATTCTATGAAGATCCTCAAAGTATCTCTAGATCTATCACGCTTCCTTCTCCATGTTACAAACAAGGGCATAATACCCTTACCCTTATGTGGTGTAGGGTTTAAAGACAACATTCTACACCTCATCTTGATGTTGGATAATATTTAAAATCTTTCCCCCTGTCATTTTGCTCTATATTTCCCTTGGTGAGGGAAAAAGACTTCATGGAGCAGTCTTCTATGGTTTAGAGTCATAGGGATAGGTTTTCTGCAGAAAAGAAAACATTGAGAACTCGTTTATTCGAAATATGTCCTTGAATATTTCATCTCTTCTAACAAAGGCTTTTGAGGCTTTTGCTTTCTGCAGAAGATTTTGAAAGATCATCTTTTCCAAAGACGATCTTGAGAGGATATTTTTTTCCAAAGAACAATTTAAATGGGTCTTCAAGGTTAAAGAAACCAATTCATAAAAAAAATACTTTTCAGAGGCCTCTTATGCGAATGAAGGTCTTCTATTTGAAAGACAACATTGAGGCATAGGCCTCAAATATACATATGCAAATCACATATAAATCATTGTGTCATATTGCCCAATAGAATACCGTGAAAAAGCCAACTCCCTGTGAGTAATTCACCATCGCACCGAGATAAGATACCGAAGCAGAAAATATAAACAAACAAGTAAAACAGCAGTAAGTTCGGCCGGGCCGAAATTTGAATACCCTCCACCATTTGGAAAGAATTAGACAATTTTCAAAAAAATAAAATCCATTAAATTTTTTTTACATCTAGGTGGAAAGTGCCAATGTATGGGGGTATATATGATATTGTGGACCTATTAAGATAAATCTATGTCTGGGTGTAAAGTATTCACAAGGAACTCATTGTGTGGATTTTCAGATAATTCCGTTGAAAAATTTGGGTAAAATCATCAAAATGCCGAATATCGGGGGGTACAGTTATATGGAGGATATACGATATCGTGGACCTATATAAATAATTCCCTTTCAGGCGGTAAAGTGCTCACAAAGAACTCCTTGTGTGGATTTTCAGACAATACGATTTGAAAATGTGGCTAAAATCATCAAAATACCGAATATCGGGGGTACCGTTAGGTGTGTGCTACACAATATCATTAACCTATATAAAGAATTCTCTGTCGTGGGGTAAAGTGCTCACAAAAAACTCCTTGTGTACAATTTCCGTTGAAAAATGTGGGTAAAATCATCAAAATTCCTAATAACGGGGGTACCGTTTTATGGGGGATATACGATATCGTGAACCTATATAGACAATTCTGTGCTAAGGTATAAAGTACCCACATGGAACTCCTTGTGTGGATTTTCAGACAATTCCGTTGAAAAATGAGGGTAAAATCATCAAAATACCGAATATCGGAGGGTACCGTTATATGGGGGCTATACGATATCGTGGACCGATATAGATAATTCTCTTCCGAGGTATAAAGTACCCATAAGGAACTCCTTGTGTGGATTTTCAGACAATTCCGTTGAAAAATTTGGGTAAAATCATCAAAATACCGAATATCGGGGGGTACAGTTATATGGGGCATATACGATATCGTGGACCTATATAGACAATTCTTTTTCAGAGGGTAGAATACTCGCAAGGGACTCCTTTTGTGGAATTTCAGACACTTCAATTGAAAAGTGTGGCTAAAATCGTCAAAATACCGAATACCGGGGGGTACCGTTATATGGGGGCTATACGATATCGTGGACCTATATAGATAATTCTTTGCCGAGGTATAAAGGAACTCTTTGTGTGGATTTTCAGACAATTCCGTTGAAAAATGTGGGTAAAGTTATCAAAACACCGAATATCGGGGGGTACAGTTATAAGGAGGATATACGATATCGTAGACTTATATAGACAATTCTCTCTCAGGGGGTAAAGTATTCACAAGGAACTACTTGTGTGAATTTGCATACAATTCCATTGAAAAATGTGGCTAACATCTTCAAAATACCGAATATCGGAGGGTACCGTTATATGGGGGCTATACGATATAATGGACCGATATAGCCCATCTTCGAACTTGACCTGTCTGCAGACAAAAGAGAGATCTGTGCAAAATTTTACTTCCTATCTTAATTCGTTTAGACTGCAGCGTGATTATAAGAGACGGACGGACAGGGCTAAATCGTCTTAGAATTTTATGCTGATCAAGAATATATATACTTTGTTGGGTCTAAAATAATTATTTCGATGAGTTACAAACGTAATGACGAACTTAATATACCCTCCATACTATGTATGGTGGAGGGTATAAAAAAGAAACGTAAAAACAAAATTGACAAATATCATACATGATCACCAGGTTCAAAACACGATACGGGACGTATAAGGCGCCTGCGAGGAGTCTCACCGCGTCGATAATGATTCGATGACGGGCCACCATTGCGAAGCAAAACGGAAGAATTCAGCGTTAGAACGGAAGTAGCCATTGACGTCGTTGTTGGCTTTGATTTGGTATTACAACAACCATTCGCAACTAAGCCAATATTATTACATTTTATTGTATTATTATTATTGTTGTTGGTGTAGGGCGGAGGAGGAGCAGGAAGTGGGGGAATATGGTGATGACTATTATTGTAATGATGGTGATGATGATGTGGTGTGGGTAACGTGGCATAGGAGTTGGGATATTTATTCGTCATGGCACATTCACTGCCACTGATTTGAGACAGATTCTCCTGTGAATGTGGCCTTCTTTGGTATTTCAGCAGGACACACACATCGTCGTACGTGGAGGCCACAATGTGTTGGGACCATCGTTTCGTGGCCGACGAGGATGAGGATAATTTCGATGATGCAGCAGATCTTAACGATTCACTGGATATGGACGATGAATTGGAGGCCATAATTGGCCAAATTTGCCGGCTTCACTGGGTTACAACACAAACGATTTGCTCTTAACTTGGCTTTTTTAATTTCTTTATTATTATTTTTTGTTGTTGTTATTTTGCCTTGGGATATTATTTAACTTCATGGCTTCATTATGATATTTTTATTTTATTTTTTTTTTCAATTTTCTTTTTCACTTTTTTTCGGGGTTATTGATTTATTTTGGGGGGAATTTTAGTTGGTTTTCTTTATTTTATTTTTTTGGTATTTATTTCATTTTATTATTTCATTGCTTCTGGGAAGCTTTTAATGCATTCCGTTTCTCGGCGAATTGATGGATTACGGACCCGATAAACCGTATTCACTTCGCAACGAATATTACGACGACCGCAACAATTCCCAACAACCTCTGGCCATAACAGCTGTTTGCCTGCTACTACGGCCTCACTCGTGCCTTGGCGCATTGCAAAGTACACGCCGAAGCTAGCGTAACGCACACAGACGCCATACAAAAAGAAACGTCAAACAACAACAAAAGAAGTAACTAACAACAATAACTGATTAATACCGCCATCGCGAATGCCACCAACTCAACTGGTGTGTCTGCCGCTTTTTGACACTGCGAGCGTAATAAATGTTAATTTGTTTTCTTTTCTCCGATAAAAAAAAATGAACAAAAACAATAACAGCAACCCAACCTGCCATACACTGCTCGGCATAATTTTTATTTTGTTTAAAACATTAATGAATACAAGTATGGATGGGTATTGTCGCACGAAAGTACATATTTGTCTCTTGAGGCGTCCGGTTATCGCGAACAGGCAACCAGTTGGGGTGGCAGGGAGAGAGAGAGAGAAAGAAGGCAGCAATGAGAGTTATAACTGGGGAAACAATTGGCAATGTTTTTATACCCTACACCACAAAGTGGTCAGGGTATTATGTCTTTGTGCATTTGTTTGTAACAGGCAAAAGAAAATGAGATAGACCCATAGTTCCTTTTGATGATCTGAATATAATCACATTCTGAGTCGATTTATGCATGTCCGTCCGCCCGTCTGTCCATGTATTTTTGTAAACAAAGTACAGTTCGCATTTATTACCCTATCCAGATGAAATTTTGCACAAATCATTTGTTTGGCCCAAGGGCGAACCCTATTGAAGTTGGAGATAATCGGTCAAAATTTAGATGTAGCTCCCATATATAACTTTGTTCGATTTGCCATTTATTGTCCACCAAACGTGTAATATCAGCCCGAATAGTATGGAATTTTGCACGTACGATCAGATTGAACTTCAAAATAAGTATGCCATAAGTATTCCATTTGATCGAAATCGGTTCAGATATAGCTATAGCTCCGATATATATTGTTCATCCAACTTGTTATTTTTGTCCTCCGCAGCCGTAATATGCACTCTGTAACAACAATATTTGGTGAAATTTATCAAATACAGCTCAGAAATACATTTGCTAAATTTTATCGAGATCGGTTGAGATTTGGATATAGCTCCCATACATAACATCGTCCGATTTACCTTTGATTGTGCACCAAACGTCTAATATTTGCCCAAAATTGGATGAAATTTGGCACTTACGATCGAACTGAGTCTAGAAGCTAGTATTTCAAATTTGGTGAAGATCGGTTCAGATATAGCTATAGCTCCCAAATATACTCTTCAATCGATTTGTCATATTTGTTACCCACAGCCGTAATATGCGATATTCAGGGAAATATATCAAATACAGGTCAGAAATATCTCTGCTAAATTTTATCGAGATCGGTTCCGATTTGGATACAGCTCCCATATATATTTTTTCTTCGGCATACTTAGTTCTTTGAACTTTAAATTATAACTATAATCATAGCGTGTATGATTGAATTCTCCCATAAAATCTTTTAATTGTTATGCGGAGCTCTACTAAATTAACAAAGTGGTATAGGGTATGATAAGGTCGGCCCCGCCCGACTTTAAGACTTTCTTTACTGGTTTCTATTAATAGAAAGAAAATAAGAGGTCTTTTGGTTATAGAAGACCTTAAGGGAAGATCCAACAAATTGAAGAACTACCAGACACAATAGTCCAACGGATTGGTATCCGGAGATTTCGGTGGCCATTGTGCGCTGGAAATGAAGCGAGAAACCTCATTTTGTAACCATCTTGGGTGCCGGTGCTGAGTCTTGTTGGAATGTCCAAGGTCTGTGGCCAAAATGTTTGAGTGCTCAAGGCTTTAATACACCCTCCAAAATATTTTCGTGATAATATTCAGCATTAATTCTGATGCCACGGTCGATTAATACGAGCGGAGAGTGATCATCGGCTGTTATGGCGGCCCACACCATCACCTTGGCCGCCGCTTAAAATCTGGCCACCGGACGGTTCAGTTGACCTCTTTGACAAGTAAACACGATCATTTTGTTTGTTTAACTCTTTTAAGTCTATTTTCTTTCCGTTGCGGTGTAAGTTCTTACACTTTTTGGAATTTCAATGGCTTTACCCCGAGCTGATTTTTCAATATTTGCCGAATGGAATATTGCAATATATTCAGGTCACGAGCCATTTTTCCTCCACAGCGACGCGGGTTTCGATCAAGTCGCTTCTATACTTTTCGAACTATTTCTGCTGATTTTGCTGTTTTCTTCCGTTCACTTCCTTGACGTCGGGTTATGTACGGTAACGAGCGATGGTACGAGACACAAACGATTTATTCACATTTAAATGCTGGAGTGCTCTAACGAAAGGCACTTCTGGTTTTCCAACCAAATATAAAGAAATCTCACTATCACGCTTGATCGCGCCATCACGAATAACATTTTGCTCTGGAAAATTCTCACCAAAATGCCTTGGTACGCTTGTAAACAGTATAATCAGCTGTCACTGGAATACTTTTAACAGCTGTCGGAGGAGTGGCTTAGAAATGATAGCAGTCTGAAGTTGGTTGCAGTTGCAACATAAAATTCTATGTCGATTTAGCGATCCGTCCGTCCGCCTGTCCATCTGTGGAAATCACTCTAGCTTCCGAACGAATAAAGGCAGGTTGATAAAATTTTACTCAAATGTAGTATGTCTGCAGGAATTTTGGCAATGAAAATGGGTACCTCCCTATAATGGTACCTCCCGATATTCGGTATTTTGATGATTTTAGCGACATTATTCATTGGAAATGTTTCAAAATTGGTAATTAAAATTGGTAGTAGATGCTACAGCCTATGACAGAAAGTTGTCTGTGAAGGTTCACGTCTTCGTATATTCCCCATGTAACGGTATCTCCCGATATTTGGTATTTTGATGATTTTAGCGACAGTATTCACCGGAAATGTTTCAAAATTGGTAGTGGATACTACAGCCTATGACAGAAAATTGTTTGTGCAGGTTCACGTTTTGGTATAGCTCCCATATAATGGTACCTCCCTATATTCGGTATTTTGATGATTTTAGCTACATTTTTTACCGGAATTGTTTCTAATTTGATATTTGAAGTTCGTAATGGATACTACAGCCCCAGACAGAAAATTGTCTGGCAGGTTCACGTCTGTGTATAACCCCCATATAACGGTACCTCCCGACATTCGGTATTTTGATAATTTTAGCGACATTATTCTGCGAATTTGTTTTTCAAGTTTCGCATTCGAATATTGTGATGGCTTATGACAAAAGTCATAATATAACGGCTACATTCGGTATTTTTATAATTTTTTAACGGATTTACTGCTTACCTACTGTTATACGCTCAGCCATGTGGCTAGAGAGGGCATATATCATTTGATACGGCCAACAACGTGTCTTATCACAGAAAAAAAATTATCTCACAGAACAAGAAAGGATCATTCCATTTTGTTCAAAGTTTGCAAATCCCAATAGGTTAGATGTGAAAATGGACAATATAGACCGACTCCTTCTAGTACCTTCCTTAAAAAAGTGTCAACATTTTGAATAATCTCAACGCTTATAAAATATGAAATAAGAGTCCAGTTGTCTTTAAATTTCGCAAATCCGAAAGGCCTTTCACAGTATGGATCAAGATATTCCATAGAAAGGTTACCTCGAGACATTCTATTAAGAGATGACATTTTAGAGGTTTCCTACAGACAGAAGACGGTGTATAGGTCTTGAGTTCTTTTATTTTAAGAAGAGCTCTCAGAGCTTTTCTGTCGCTAGAAGAAATTTCAAAGTCTTCACAAAGGAGACATTTTAAGGGTCGTCTGTCTTTAACTTTTTCTATCATAGAAGAGCTTTTAAAATTCTTCATCATATAGAACTCCTGTGGGAGATTTTGTCTAAAAAGAGCTTTCACAAGCCTTCTGAGCTTTCACAAGCTCTATATAGAAAATCGTTAAAAAGAGATGTGTCTGCAGAAAAGATTTCAAAAAATCCATCTGCTTTTAAACGTATTCTGTTCGCTGAAGAGCTTTCATAGGCCTTCTTCCAGAAAGGTTGTGTGTCGCCATAAGGGCTTGTCAAAATTGATTTGGCTGTAGAAGAAATTTAAATGGGTTTCTTTATATGTAATGTCGTTCGAAAGTCTTCTGAGTTCTTCAATTTCAAGAAGAGCTTTCAAACTCTTCAGTCGCTAGAAGAACTTTCAAAAGATTTTTGATCTTCAGAAAGCTTACAAAGGTTTTCTGTTTTCAGAAAAAAAAAAACTTTCTTAGATCTTCCTTACATAAAGGTCCATTCAAAGATCTTCTGCATATTGAAGAGCTCTCAAAGGCTTTCAAAACTTTTAAAACTTTTAAAGCTATTCTGTCTTTATAAAAATATTTCAAATATCTATAGACGAGCTTTCAAAAGGTTATATGAATAGAATATAGCGTTTAAGTCTTCGCTATTCCAAGAATCGCTCTTAAAGCTCTTTGCGGTAATAGACGCCATTCAACGACTGCTATTGGCCCTCCATAATCTGTCAACTATTTCCCATTGTCGTTTTAATCAAGAAAGTGATAGTGCCAGTTTTCCCTTTTCGTCGTCTCCAATTATTCACTTAAAACTAGTTCTTATCGCTGCTGCTTCTGCCCCAACGACTATAAACCGCTAAGCGTTTTAAGTGAAACTCATTAGCAGATGATTTCAAATACGTGAGGATGAATGAATGTCTGAACGAATGAATATCTAATGGTGTCCATTAGCTGTAGCTATTTTAAGTACCTTGCAATTGCCGTTTATGTAAACTCGTTAGATTTTGTCGCTATGGTCTTGAAGCTTTCGTTTTGAGAAAATATCGAAAGTGAAATGGGGGTAGGTATGAAAGTGAAGGTTATGGCGACCAGTTGAGGTGGGTTAGTAGGGGCCTTTATGTTGTCAATGCGAATAATCCGTTGTAAAGTGGATCGAGCCATGCCCAACTGCTGAGAACGGCGTTTTTGGGATGTTCTTGGGGACCTCTCAACACTAGCTCGTACGGCAGCGATATTTTCGGCCTATCGCCTTGGTCGATTTTTTTATGGCCTCTTCGGATTAGAGAGAGCCATACCAGTCGAAAATTTTTCGTATAAACGCTTAATGGTGTTCTTAGAAGGCGCACTTCTCTCATTTTTTAATGTTTTAAAGGCACGTGGAGTTTTCACAATTGACTTCTTCTATTTCTAGAGCGCTCGCGTGACGTGTATTGGTTCATGGTAAAAATCTGCTTGGACTGACGCTTCAAACGCGGTATGTCATTAAGCGATGTGACATCTTTGTCAAAAGTTATGGCGTTGCCAGATGGGTCCGTCGAATATGGGCAACCCTGTATCATAAAAATAGTAGGATATGTGAAATTTGAAGACAATCGGACTCTTACATCATATTTTTCAAGATTTATGATTATTCAAAATTTTGTGGGAGAGGCACTTGCTGGAGTGGACCAATATTATCCGTTTTGACACGAGACCTAGAACTGTCGCAAATATTAGGATTTGCGAAATTGGAGAAAAATTAGATTATTGCTTCCCTTTCTGTGCAGAAAATATTTATTTTTGAAAATTTCGACCATTTGTGGGGGAGGTACCAGAAGGAGTGGACCGATTTTGCCTATCTCAACACCATATATTAGGTTAATATAAATATTGGGATGTGTGAAATTTGAAGAAAATCGGACTCTTACATCATATTTTTAAGAGTTATAATTATTCAAAATTTTGACCATTTGTGGGGGAGGTACTTGATGGAGTTGGCCGATATTATCCATTTTTACACCTGACCTAGCACTGACGCAAATATTAGGATTTGCAAAGTTGAAGCAAAATCGGACTATGATTTCCCAAATTTGGCCCAAAGAGACCTAGGGTCTAAAACCGTTATTTCGACTAGGCACGTTTTGACAGTATCAAATTGTATATACCCTCGGTAGCCATATGGCTGAGGGTATAAATATCAGTTCTGGAAACGATGTCTAGATTGGCTTGCATCCATGGAACGTCTTCGGGAGCCAGTTTATTTGTTGTTGTTGTTGTAGCAGTTTTACACGTTCTGTTGTTTTTTCCGACTAATCCGGTTCTTCCTCAATGTCCAGGTTTAGGAATTCTGCTACCTTTATGGGCTGTAGCCATAGATCCTCTGGACGGAGTTGGGTAGGTTTGGCAGGACAATTAAACAAGTGCAGCGTGTTGTGCGGGCCTGTATCGCACGCTGGGCAGACGTTCCGCACATCCTCATGTATACATGTTCGTGAGTTTATTTGTTAATGACCTCTAGCAGACACTTGGAAAGGCTTCTAGATAAAAAATGCCACCATAAGGGCTACTACAAGCTGTATATTTATATTTACAGGATTTCTAGCTATTGGTGACCTCAGAAGAGTTTAATCTTAAAAACAATTTCAAAGTGCCCTCTACCGGCATTCTCAAAAATATTTTCAATTTACCCAGAAGAGTAAATCTCATGGTTGTACCCCTCGCCTTGAATTCTCTTTAGTTCTTGGATGAAAGGCCCTTTTAGAAGGGCCCATCAATCTATCCACATAGGGTAGCCACTTCCTCTTTTATCTCCGCACATGTTACATACATATGTATGTACTTGCTTTCCGGGAGAAACATTGTAGCTATTATTGGTCTAGTGTTGATGTTGTTGTCGTTCTGCTCACATTTCCAATTCATTTCGTTTTCTTCATACCAATAACAACAACAACAACAACGAAAAACAAGTATCTACTCAACAAGTAACCGGCAAGTATCGTCGTCGTCGATGTTGATGTCGCTGTTGCTTTTGCTGCTCCGTCATTCATAGAAGCATTGAAACTATTGCCGTTGCCTTGCCGGCCCGAGGCCTTATCAGTAGCAAATACTTGACGTTGTGTCGTTGCTATTCCATGCCAGCCAGCTACGCGGTCGTACATGGGCATGGTTGGAACATAGCTGTGTGACGCAGTCATTGAAAGATATCAACGGGGCATGTTGACAATGGCAGAAGCGATGGCTGGAGTTGAGGATTATTTATTTTGGATTTTATTTGTTGTTTTGACATTAGTTGTTGTTGTTGTTGTTTTTGTTGCTGTAATTGTCTTTAAACGAAATCCATCAACATGCCATCAACGTAAAATGGTTTCCATTACAATTGTATCGCACGGATGGATGAATGGATCAAGCGGCACTACGACTACCACTTCCTACACTCACGCACACGTACCTACACTCCAAATTTGATTGATTGAAGTGGGGGAAGTCTGGTGGGAGATCAATATTTATTTCGAATCTCTCACGATGGAGAGGGAATGAATTGTAGTTTTTTTTAGCTTAAAACAAATACCCTGAGGTCATGTCACTGATCTACAGAGCCACTTGTGTGTACGAGCATAATTACACGAATTTTGACTGCTACTGTAAGCGATAAGTAATTTCAAGTGGTTGATGTCGATGTCTATTGGATCCGGTTTATTATCTTTTGAACAAGTATTGTTTGGGGTTGAAAACATATGATTTCGAGGAAGATTAGTCCGTGAGTTTTTGTAGACCTAGAAGGAAGATATTTTATGCGTGGAAGAGAAAGAAGACCCAGACCCAAAGGTTTTCCGTAGAAAGATGTCCATAAGACCTTATCAACGGTAGAACAGCTTTTCCAGGTGTTTTGTCTTTAAATGAGCTTTGTTAGATCCTTTGTCTCTATAAAGCTTTCTAAATGTTTTCACTTCTAGAAGTGTTTAAAAAATGTTATTGTCTTTAAACCTTCTTTCCTGGGTCTTGTGTCTATAGAAGTGCTTTCAAAAAAAAAGTATTTATTTCTAGAATAATTTTATAAGATTTTCTGCCTTTGTAATTGATTTCTTATGTCCTCTATTTATAGAAGAGCTTTCAACTATATTCTGTCAGAAAAAAAACGTTGTTTATAGGTAAGCTTTAACATATGTTCAAAGATGAGCTTTTTAAGTTAGTCTTCGCTAAAAGAGATATTTAAAAAGTCTTCAGTCCATAAATATGCTGTCAAGGTTATTCAGTCAAACGAATTTTTATAGAGAAGTTATCAAGTAGGTCTGTCACTGAAGAGCTTTCGAAGCTTTTCTATGCTAAAAGAGCTTTAATAGATCTAGCTTATATGCTTTTAATATTTTCTTATTATACCCTCAGCCATATGGCTACAGAGGATATATATCATTTGATACGGCCAAACGTGCCTAGTCAAAATAACAGTTTTAGACCCTAGGTCTCTTTGGATCAAATCCATTTCAGAACATTTGGAGTCGATTTAGCGATGTCCGTCCGTCCGTCCGTCCGTCTGTCTGTCTGGTTGGTGCGCACGATAACTCTCGAAGGGAGTATTCGATTTGGTCCAAATTGGGTACATCGTAATATTTTTGTCAAACTTAGATCGAGTTCGGAGTAGGGCATTATCGGCCCACTCTTTCTGGTACCTCCCCCACAAAAGTTCGAAATTTTAAAAAAAATATATTTTTTGCACAGAAAGAGAAAGGATAATACAATTCTTCTCCAACTTTGCATATCCTAAAATTTTGCGTCAGTACTAGGTCAGGTGTGAAAATGGACAATATCGGTCCACTCCATCAAGTACCTCCCCCACAAATGGTCAAAATTTTGAATAATTACAATCTCATTAAATGTGATGTAAAAGTCCCATTGTCTTCAAATTTCACACATCCTAATATTTGTATTAACCCATGGTCTGGTGTGAAGAGGGAATACATCGGTCCACTCCTTCTGGTACCTCCCCCACAAAATATTGAAACTTTGAGTACCCATGAACGCCAAATTAACATCCGATTCCATTTAGACTTGGCACATCTGTCGCAATATTTATATCATATTTTTGGGTCCGATAGGAAATAGGCTATATTGGCCCATTCCTTCGGGACCTGCTCCATAGATGGTCAAACGTTTGAATAATCTTAACACTAGTCAAAATATATTTAAATAATCGAATATAGGCTGAGGGTATATATCTGGCGGCAATACCGACTGATACTTTTTAACTTTTGTTTTAAATGAAAATCTATCAAAGTGGGTCTATTGTTGAAGGGTTTCTGTCCAAAAAA
Source organism: Musca domestica (assembly GCF_030504385.1). NCBI lineage: Eukaryota > Metazoa > Arthropoda > Insecta > Diptera > Muscidae > Musca > Musca domestica. The sequence continues at coordinate 934,677 of NW_026712219.1, forward strand.
AAGATTTAATGGATTTTGCGTATATTGTAAAGTAATCAAAGCTTAATCTAGAAAAGCTTCCAGAGGTCTTTAATCTAAACTCTGGAAAAGTAACTTTCAAAGATTGTCCGTTTTTAGATAAGCTTTCTAAGGTATTTTTTCCCTTAAAAAAAGCATTTGTAGATCTTGTAAAGTCTTCTTTATCCAAATTTTTCATTCATATAATAACTCTTAAAGGATTTTGTTCATAGAAGAGGTTTCAAAGACAATCACTAGTCAGAAAAGCTCTTTGAAGGATCGTATGTCTGTAGCTGAGCTTTTAAAGAACTTCTAAATATATGAAATGTGTACCGAGTCTACTGTCCATAAGAGTTTGCCAAGGGTATTCAAGGAGAGAGAGAGAGAGAGACGGAGAGTTTCATGGGATCCTGTCAAAGAAACAGCTTTTAGCTTTATAGAGTTGCGATCTTTTTAAGCTGCCTTCATGTACTTTGATGTTTATTTAAAGCTAATAGAAGCAACTTTCTATGCATTTTAAGATTAAGAAGACCTTTTATTGTTCTTTTATGTGCGGATATGTCTTCCGCTTTCTGTCACTGAAGAGATTTGTTTGAGGTTTCTTTTTTAAGGATTTTCTATCTAGAAAAGTACATAATAATCTAGAATAGCTTTTAAAGCACTTCTATCTATAGGAAATGTTTAGAAAGTCTTCTGTCCATAAGTGATTGCCAAGGGAGGGGGAGAGAGAGATTCAAAGGTTTCTTGCCAATAAAAGAGCTTTTATATGTCTTCTACACATAAAAAAACAATAAAATATCTTGTTAATCTAGAAAAGCTCTCAAATTCCTAAAAATTAGCTTTTATTACTTGTCTACCTTTAAAGAAACTTCAATGTGCATGAATACAAATTGAAAAGGTCACCGGTCTATAAAAATTTCAAAGGTCTTCCTACCTTTATAAGAGCTTATGAGTTAGAAACATATTCTGTATATAAAAGAGCTTTCAAAGGGTTTATTTTCATAAAAGAGCTTTCAAACGTGTTTTTCTATGAATAAAGACCCTTTATAGGACTTCAGTCCCTGGAAGATCCTAATAATTTTTTATATCTCAAGTGGAGCTTTTCAGGGTAGTCAGCCGCTGGAAAAGCAATTAAAGGTTTTTTTGGAACTACAAGAGCTTTCAAAGACATTTTTCTCTAGAAGAGCTTTCGAAAGCTATTCCATGCTGGAACAACTATGACATTTTTTTGTTTCTACTAGAGCTTATAAAATGCTTCTGGTTGTATATATCATTTCAAAAAAATCTGTCTACAGAAAAAACGTTCAAACGGTGTCTGTAGGTAGAAGAGTTTTTATAGAACTTTCTCTCTATGAAGAGCTGCAGGCCGAAGATCCAATTAAAGTCTTCTCCAGATCACCGACATTTTTCCAAATCAACGGAATATGTATTCCAGTTCTTTCCGAAAGCGAATACCTTTTTGAGATATTTTGAAGAATAAACACTATCCCAGGTCTTTTCCTGTCTAAAGGCCTTTTAAGGACATCTGTAGACCAAACTCTTTTTCGTGATCTTTCGTAGTTTAAAGACATTTTCCAGGACTTCTGTAGACCGAAGTTCCCTTGTATACCCTCCACCATACTATGGAGGGTATATTAACTTTGTTATGCCGTTTGTTACTCCTCGAAATACTCATGTCAGACCCAACAAAGTATATATATTCTTAAACAGCGTAAAATTCAAAGTCGATTTAGCCATGTCGGTCTGTCTGTCTGCCCGTCTGTCTGTTGTAATCACGATATTTTTCGAACGAATTGAGATAGGAGGCTAAAATTTTGCACACATTTTTATTTTGCCAGTAGGCAGGTTATGTTCGTAAATGGGCCATGTAGGTCCAGGTTTTCATATAGCCTCCATATAACGGTAACGGACCAAAATTGTTTCAACTTTGCTTTTTGAAATTTGAAATGGATACAACAGCCTTAGACAGAAAATTGTCTGTGCAGGTCCACGTCTTCGTATAGCACCCATATAACGGTAGCTGCCTATATTCGGAATTTTGATGATTTTTGCGACATATAACGGTAACGGACCAAAATTGTTTCAACTTTGCTTTTTGAAGTTTGAAATGAATACAACAGCCTTAGACAGAAAATTGTCTGTGCAGGTCCACGTCTTCGTATAGCACCCATATAACGGTAGCTCCCTATATTCGGAATTTTGTTGATTTTAGCGACATAATTCACCTGAATTTTTTCAAATTTGGTATTTGAAGTTCGCAATGGGAAATACAGTCTGTGACAGAAAATTGTCTGTGCAGGTCCACGTCTTCGTATGGCACCCATATAACGGTAGCTCCCTATATTCGGAATTTTTGATGATTTTAGCGACATTGCTTACCAGAATTGTTTCAAATTTGGTATTTAAAGTTCGCAATGGGAACTACAGCCTATGACAGAAAATTGTCTATGCTTGTCCTCGTTTTCATATAGGCCCCATACACTGGACCTCCCAATATTCGGTATTTTGATGATTTTAGCCTCATTATTCACCGAAGTGGTTTCAAATTACGTATTTAGAGTTCGCAATGGGAACTACAGTCTGTGACAGAAAATTGTCTATGCAGGTCTAGGTCTTCGTATAGGGCCCATATATGAGTTCCTCCTTATATTCGGTATTTTGACGATTTTGGGTACAATAATCACCGAAATTGTTTGAGATGTCGTATTTAAAGTTCGTAATGGATGCTACAGCCTACGAAAGAAAATTGTCTATGCTGATCCAGTCTTCGTATAGCTCCGATATAACGGTTCCTCTCTATTTACGGTATTTTGATGATTTTAGCCTATTCACCGTTTTTTTTTTTCAATTTGCGAATTGGAATATGGTAATGGCTTATGACAAAAAATGTCAATGCAGATCCACGTCGTCGGTATTTTAAAATTTTAATAGATTTTTTAACGGATTTTATTTTTTGAAAATTTCCAAATGGTGGAGGGTTTTCAAAGTTTGGCCCGGCCGAACTTACTGCTTTTTAACTTGTTAGATATTTTATCAACTACTGACCTTTGGAAAGTCTTTTTATAGCCTTGTATTTTACTTTTAGAGCCGTTTTTTTTTACTTTTAGACTGAAAAGCCCTTCGAGGTCTTCTAAATAATGGATAGAATAATTTTTTTATTCTCTAAGGAGAATGCCACATGTATTTCCTTTAATATGAATAGAGCTTTTAGAGTGTACTATGTGAAGAAGGCCTTTCAAATTTTTTCCATATATTTATTAAGGACACTTTGAAGGTCTCATATTTACAGTATTTTACGGAATAATTGTTTAAACGGAAATTATTTTCTTAAGCCATATCCTTTTATATATTCATTGCACATTCTCAAAGGGTTTGTTATTGCTTTCACCATTTTGCCCAGCAATTACAAGCCAAATGAACAACATAACTGTCCTTTTTGACTTCTGGCATGATGCCTGTGGATTTCATTCAACATTTTATTTACCTCAGAACAGAAAAAGGATTAAAATATTTAACTTCCCCCCTTTAAGGGTATTTAAAATTTCAACCACAAATTTAGTATTTGAATACGAAAATTAAAATAACATTAAAAATTCTCCATAGAAGTTGTTAGCCCAGCTGGATGTTTGACCGTCCTTCTGTCCGTCTGGTCAGCCATCCATCCATATGCCATCTAACGTTCAAAGATGATGACGAAGACCAAGAGAGCTTCCAACTGAATCAATTCAACTATGACCAGAAACCATAAACCAATTTGTTTTTAATTAAAATGTTTGTTCATTTGTCATTCAATTTCCTGTCGGGCAGTCAGGTAGGACAGGTTTCATACATTTAGACTAACAAAGACATTCTACCATAAAGGATCACAAATACCGAGAAAGGTTTTTACATTCGATGGCAAAGGAAACTAATTATATTTGAAGCAATTTTTACAGGTTAAAAGGACATTTCCGAAAAGATTAGGAGAGAAGAGGCAGACCACAGAAGGAGTACGAATTCTTCTATTTCCAGATCAACTTTTGAGGTTAGTTGGCATGGGGAAATTCACCTTTTGAGCTTTGGCTTTGTGCAACCATTTTGTGGGTAAACAAACAAATACTCAAAAGGGGTAAGTGGCATCAAAAAGGCATGGTTGGCCTTAATCGGAATTAAAAACAAACATACATACACACAGGCACATGCATATGTTATTATTTGAAGAATGAATAGGAGAGTTGGTTGTAATTATAAAATAGTTAAGGGTTTTTGGATTAAACAAAGAGAAAATTTGGCATTTAGTACACTTAAGCACAAATTTTCATGACGACGTGTATCCCATTTATTACAGAAAGGTACGAATTTCCAAAAATAACCTACATTCCTCAGTCTCAGAATGGAATAGTAATCTTATTTCTAAATTTTAGAATTCTAGCTCCATCGGTTTACCCAAATCGAATTTGTGCCAAATTTAGTACCATTTAGTACTTTTCGTGCACATAAGTACAAATTTCGAAAACTACCTACATATCCCAATACTACACTCCGCCATTAATATTCATTTTAAAATTCCGGATTCCAGTTCGATCCGTTGTTCCAAATTCAAATTTTAATAAATTTAGTACAGTTAAGTACTTTTCATACAGATGGGTACACATTTCCAAAACTTGATACGAAATGGTGCAAAATGTAGTATATTTTAGTACTTTTCGTACACTTAAAACGTGATTTTATAAAAACCCTTTCTAAGAGTTCTTGATCTTTGTCAAATACAAACGAAAATTATTAAAGGGTACTAAATATGTTACTTTAGTACCTTTTAATACTTTTCGTACCAAGAGTGACCTCACCCAAAATCAGGATTCAGCCGTTTCGTCTGGGCTTTGATAAATCTATAAGTCATTCAATTACTTTACTCTTTTTTATACTCTGCACCATAGTATGGAGGGTATATTAAGTTTGTCATTCCAACTCGTTTTTCATAACACCACGAAATTCTTGATCATCATAAAATTCTATGTCGATTTAGCGATGATCGTCCGTCTGTCCGTCTGTGGAAATTACTCTAGCTTGCGAATGAATTGAAGTAGGTTGATCAAATTTTACTCAAATGTGAGTTTGGTCTGCAGGGCTTTTGCTATAGCCTCCATATAACTGTACCTCCCTATATTCGGTATTTTGCTGATTTCAGCGACATTATTTACCGGAATTGTTTCAAATTTCGTATTTGAAGTTCCGAATGGGTACTACAGCCTCTGACAGGAAATTGTCTATGCAGGTCCAGGTCTTTGTTTAGTCTCCATATAACGGTACACCTCGATATTCGGTATTTTGATGATTTTAGTGACATTAGTTATAGGAATTGTTTCAAATTTCGTATTTGAAGTTACTAATGGGTACTACAGCCTATGACGTGGAATTGTCTATGTAGGTCCAGGTCTTCGTATAGTCCCCATATAACGGTACACCTTGATTTTACGTATTTTGCTGATTTCAGTGACATTATTTACCGGATTCGTTTCAAATTTCGTATTTGAAGTTCCTAAAGGGTACTACAGCCTGTGACAGAAAATTGGCCATACAGGTCCAAGTATTCCCATAGCCCATAAATATTGGTATCGCCCTATATTCGGTATTTTGATGATTTAAGCTATATTATTCACCGGAAGTGTTTCAAATATTGTATTTATGGGTACTACAGAATGTGACTGAAAATTGCCTTTGCAGGTTTCATATAGACTCCAAAATAATAGTAACTCTTTTATAACTCCTTTATTTTTAAAATTTTAACAAAATTCATAAGGATTTCTATTTTTAACTTTTTATTTACTTTTTCGAAAATTTTCAAATTGTTTCCGAAAGATGGGGAGTATTCAAAGTTGGGCCCGGCCGAATTAACTGCATTTTTATTTGTTTAATATAGATTGGTTTCGAAGTTTTTCGGGAGGAACCTTGGGGGTGAAGGCAATAAATTGTTTTTATACATCAAGTCATGGCTTGGTTAAAAAAAAAATTGGCCAATGATTATTGATATGATCCGATTGGATATTAGCCGTGATGTTTTCACTACCTCGATTTTCAAGCCTGAACGGATCTGCTTGTCTTTAATCACAAAGCCTCGCACTTCTTAACTCATGGTGTGTCTTATCTTTAAATTAGCCAGTTTGTTAATGCCTGAAAGTATGCTTCATTTTACTAGACTCCATGGTAAACAAACATTACATTAAATTACACACCACACACGAAGCGAGCAAAAGCTTTTCATAATTTATAGCATTACATTAAAAAGTTCGAAACCATGCAAAACTAAACATGCTCTATTATTGTTTTTATACCCTCCACCATACTATGGAGGGTATATTAATTTTGTCATTCCGTTTGTAACTCCTCGAAATGCTCATGTCAGACCCAACAAAGTATATATATTTTTGATAAGCGTAAAATTCTAAGTCGATTTAGCAATGTCCGTCCGTCTGTCTGTCTGTCCGTCTGTCTGTTGTAATCACGCTATCTTTCGAACGAATTGAGATAGAAGGCTAAAATTTTGCACACGTGTAGATTTTTCCAGTAGACAGGTTAAGTTCATAAATGGGCCATGTAGATCCACGTTTTTATATAGCATTTTGATGATTTTAGCGACATTATTCACCGGAATTGTTTCAAATTTGGTAGTTGAAGTTCGAAATGGATACTACAGCCTATGACAGAAAATTGTCTGTGCAGGTCCACGTCTCCATATAGCCCCCATATAACGGTACCTCCCATTATTCGGTATTTTGATGATTTTAGCGTCATTATTTACCGGAATTGTTTAAAATTACGTATTTAGAGTTCGATATGGGAACTACAGTCTGTGACAGAAAATTGTCTATGCAGGTCCAGGTCTTCGTATAGGCCCCATATATCAGTACCTCCCTATATTCGGTATTTTGACGAGTTAAGGTACAATACCCACCGAAATTGTTTGAGATGTCGTATTTGACGTTCGTAATGGATGCTATAGCCTGTGACAGAAAATTGTCTTTGCTGGTCCAGGTCTTCGCACAGCTCCGATATAAAGGCACCTCCTATATACTATATACGATATTTTGATGATTTTAGCTACATTATTGACCGTTTAATTCAAGTTTTGAATTTGAATATTGTAATGGCTTATGACAAACAATGCCTATGTAGGTCCACGTCGTATAGACCCCAATATAACGGCTATATACGTTATTTTTTAAATTTTAACATAATGTTTTAACCCTTAATAGCCTGACTTTTTTCTTTTCAATGAAAAAATGTTATATGTTGTATTTTAGGACTCTTAACGACGTATGTTCTACGACTTTTCACAATTTTGAGTTTTGGACATTTTAGGGGAGGTTTTGTGTGTTGGTTCTTTGAAGAACCACCAGGCACTCCTTTGACAAGTAAAATGTATATGGTTTATATATGAAATTTTTTTATTTTCATTTAAATTATATATATATATATATATTTCAGTTAATTTATTCAATGTTTTGTATGATATTCTAGAAAGCAGTTTTTTGTTGATTAGAAACATAATTCTACCTCACATTTAAGGCAATACACTGTTGTTCTAGATGTGCAATTGGGCATTTTACAACGAGGTTTGCCTGTTGTTAGGTATTTCGGGATGTGCCCAACATTATCAAACCGCACGTCACTAGGCGGCATTACTACCCGAACTCGTTTTGGCACATTTTCAGGGGTCTCACATCCTCCAGTGCTTCTTGGACGTCCTTTCCTTATGAATTGTGTGCCAGATTTTACTAAAACTTTGCTGACGTCTACGATAAATTCGTGCAAAGTCAGCATTTTATCTGTACGAGGTGATGAAGAGAATTGGCGTTTATATAAAATCCATGCATTTATCATGACCATGTCTATCATATAGTATATAAGACGATTTGTGCATTTGCGTGACTTTATTCTTATGCGGCTTCTACCAAAGCACGAATCCATGAGATCAACACCTCCCATGTACTTGTTGTACTCGTGGAGTATCTCAGGGTAATTATCGATTGGGTAATTTTTCTGGCAATTTGCAGCCAGGAATTCGGTTACGTCGAACTGTTCCAAGCCCATAGATTCCCTGGGTGCGTAAATAAGCCAATAAAGGAATAGTTGTGTAATAGTTATCGAAGAAAATTCTGTAGTTCTTGAAAAGCGGAACTTTACGAGCAAGCCGCACCACAACATTTGCTGCTGCTCCCAAGTCTGGTTCATTGTCCAAAATATGGTCTTCATTGCCAGAATAAATTTCTAAATTATAGCAGAATCCCATATCGTCACACATCAAAAATAACTTATTTCTCAACGGGTGAGGCTTGTCTGGCTAGTATTGTTTCAAATAGTGCTTAATTTTTGTCGCACAAATTTGTTTATCCACACACAAACGACTGCTTTTTGGAACAGAGACAAAGTTTCGATTTAGGGCATCAATAAGCGGACGAATTTTATATAAACGATCAATGTTTGATGAATCAGTGTTTTGTGGACGCAATATTCGTCGTCGTGAAGGAGCTGATTCTTGAGCTGACGGACGTGGCATCTTACTGTTGTCATTTAGATGCAAAAACTGGCGTACCTTGTCATATCGATTTCTCGTCATGGTATTCATAATAGCCGGTATGCCAAATTCACCCCAATACGTCCTGATACTTGGGTACTTGAAGACGGAAATAAAATATGTAATGCCAAACAAGCGTTTTATTTCGTCTGGCCTTGTATTTAGAGGTTTCGATGAATCCTTTTGAATTGCGTACAAATTGCTTTGGTCTACAATATTAGAAATTAAATTTTACAAGGTAAGAAAAAAATTTGAAAGGTGAATCTAGTGCCATTATTTCTGTTGTCAATTCAGAATCGCTGCCAAACTGAAGCCAACTTGCATGATTCTGCATATGGTTTTTCTTCCAGATACATTTTTTAGACTCGGAAGAGTCCTTGTCAATTGTGATATCTTTGTAAAATGATGCATTTTGATGCCAGCGTGTGCTATCTCCAGTAACAACAATGTCTTCATTTTGAATACTCTCATCAGCAGTTGGTTCCACACTCACAACTTGTTCAGCATCTAATTCGTTCACATTTTCGAACACATCATCCTCCAACTGATCAGTGATATTCGCTCATCATTTGTCACTATATTGAAATCGGGATCGTCTAGACTGTCGTCGTCAAAATCTGATATATCGCCAATTTCACTTACTGACCATTCAAAATCATTGACGAATGCTTCAAACTCTTCAGCCGTGGTAAAATCTTTGTATTTACGTGGCATTTTTCTATGAAAAATTACAAATTTACACTAAAATTAGAAAAAGACGCTAAAGCACTAACGAATTTCACTTCTCTAATGAGTGCCTACTGGTTCTTTGAAGGACCGAAGGACTTTTACACGAAAAATACAAACAAAAAAAAAAAAAAAATTATATTGCTAAAGAGATACTTACATGGTTTGAATATAGTGCACAAATAATAAAAATTAATTTTATTTGGTTCTTTTGGAGCAAAAGTTTTGATTTCAATTAATTTGAAAAAGCACGATTTGTTCACTTTGAAGCTTTTTTGTGTTTTTCTGATAAACGTCAAAAATCAGGTGTTTAGCACCGAAAAGCATATGATTTTCTTTTTCGTTAGATGGCATACATTATAAAGAGAATATTTGCTGAATAAACATTGCGCAAAAAATGTAACAGTTTTGAAAAACAAGCCTCTAAAGTTGAGGTTCCTGAAGGGACCACCAGGCTATTAAGGGTTAAGGATTTTATTTTTGGAAAATTTTCAAATTCAATCCAAATGGTGGAGGGTATTCAAAGTTCGGCCCGGCCGAACTTACTGCTTTTCAACTTGTTATATTTTATTTTTCCACAATTTTCCCACTCCAGCCCCCCCCTCCCCACAGCCTTCCTAACTGAAACTGTAAAATAATTATGCCTAACAGGCATAATGTAAGTCATATGTGTCACACTATGCAAACTGATATCTATAAATAAATAATTATGTAATTCAATTGTTGTTGTTATTGTTTGTTGTTTTTGTTGCCACAATACATTTACAAAACTAATAATGACTAATTAACTACACATGTTTTCTGGGTGATGGTAATGTTTTGTTATTTATTGTTACACGGAATTTATTATTTTCCAACTAAATTTCCACAATTCAAATAAAATGAATGTTTATGTGTGTGTGTCGGGCAAAAAGGAAAGCAAATAAAACACCACACACGCACAATTATCCGCGCCATAACATAGCGCCGAAGGAATCCAATTCAGTTTGGCGCCTCGTAAAATTTCGTTTGGGGTTTTCACAGATAATCGCCTAAGTCGACTTGTCGACTGAGTCACAATAATTTTATTGTATGCGTGAGTGTTATGCAGTCGCGTGTGTGAGAGAATAACACGAAATCGTATTTAAGATATTCCAAGAAAAACAATTTTTTTGTAGTTAAATGATTATCCCGAAAAATAGATATAATCACTTTGATCATTTTCGCATGTTGGCTAATTGGGCAGTGAGGTGAGTGAGTATTGGCTGTGAGGTGGAAAATGTAGATAAATAAAATGTTAAAACTAAACCCAATTACAGTCGTAATGTTATTGGAAATGTTTTGACCGGGGAATAATATTCACATATTTGATGAAATGGTCTCTTCATTATTTAAAATGGAAATATGAATTTAAAATTTGTGAAAAATAAGTTAAGGTAAAAAGTACCAGTCGGTTTAGCCTACAAATGTATACCCTCAGCCAATGTTCGATTATTTAAATATATTTTGATTTCTGTTATGATTATTGAAATTGTTGACCGAAGAATTGGGCCAATATTTTCCATTCCTATCGGATCTAAATATATATTATATAAATATTCCGACGTGCCAGGTTTGAACTCCATCACTTTATATGAGATATCTGATGATTTTTAGAATAAATTTTTAAAAAGTGCGTGAGCTGCCAGATATCGACCGACCGAAGTATTCCATTTTCATACTTCATCTAATACAGATAAAAATATTGGTATGGGCAAAATTACCAGAAAATAGGACATTTATATCAAATTTTATGCGAAATCATAAATTCCATATTCACCTCAGGTTTCTGGTTGAGAGAAATATTTATAAATAGCAAGCTGTAAATAATCGCTGAATTGTTTCGCAAGTTAAGACAAATAAAAGGATTGAAAATTGTTACTCTTTGTGGGAGAGGTACCAAAAGGAATGAACCGATATATTTCATCTTCACAGCAGATCGTATGTTAGTAGAAATAATGGAATGCTTGAAATGTGAAGAGATCTGGATGCTTATTTCGGTTTTTACAATCGCTTTGGTTATAAAAAACCTTGATTCTTTATAACAGATCTTGTTTTGACGAAAATTTCGAGATGTATTAAGTCTGAATGGAATCGCGTTCGCTGAATTTCGCGTTTTATTAGCCTCATGGATATTCAAAATTTTGACCCATTGTGTGGGAGGTATCAGGAGGAGTGGACTGATATATTCCATCTTAACAACAGATCTTGTGTTACTAGAAATAATGGGATGTGTAAAATATGAAGAGAACGGGATACTTATTTCGGATGTTATAATCGTTTTGTTAAAAAAAAAAAATAAATACTATGTGGGGGAGATACCAGAAGGAATAGCCCGATCTTTACCATTTTTATAAAATATCTTGTGTTGATAGAAACATTGAGATGTGCCAAGTCTGAATTAATTCGGTTGTTAGTTTAGCGTTTTATGAGCTTAATTAGTATAGGAAATCTGAAACTTTTGTGGGGGTGGTACTAGAAGGAGTGGACGAAATATATTCCATTTCCACACCAGACAAGCAGACTATTTTATAATAAATATAATTATTCTAAATTTAGACCCTTTGCGGGGAAGTACTTGATGGATTTGACCGTTATTATACATTTTCTCACCTGACCTTGCACTAATAGATATATTAGGATTTGCAAAGTTGGAGCAAAATCGATCGAGTCATCCTTTTTCTTTTTTGTAGACGACGAATATCGCCAGATCGACTCCAAATGTCCTAAAAAGGATTTGGTCCAAAGAGACCTAGAGTCTAAAACCGTTATATCGATGAGGCCGTATCAAATCAGCCATATGGCTGAGGGTATAAAAATGCAATTTTAATTTTCTCTTAAACAATCTCTTTATATTATTTTGCTCAGCTCTGGTGTATAGTATCAGTTTATGAGGATCTTCTAGGGGTGTTCGTGTTTGTCCTATCTATGTTGCTCGTGCGTTCGAAGGGAGTATCCGATTTGGTCCAAACTTGGTACATCAATAATATTTTTATCAAACTTAGATTGAGTTGGGAGATGGGCAATATCGGTCCAATCCTTCTGGTACCTCCCCTACCAAATGGACGATTTTTTCAAAGATTATAATTTGCCCCATAAAAAAGAAAGACTCAACTGATCCTAATATTTTTGTCAGAACTAGGTCAAGTGTTAAAATGGCCAATATCGTCTCACTCCATCAAGTACCTCCCTCAGAAAGTGTCGAATTTGGAAAAAAATATAACTCTTATAAAACATGAAATGATTGTAATAATTGTTGTTGTGAAATAATTGTAGGCTATTGTCTTTAAATTTCACATATCACAATGTTTTTACTATCGGTAACACCCCCTCCCCCAAGCTTCAAAATTTTCTAAGAAAATAATTAACCTCATTAAAAAGGGGTCCACTAATTTTGCTTCGGATCAAAATTTGGAATAGCCATGAATTTGGTAAAACCGATTGTCTTCAACACCAATTGTCTTCAACATAAGATTTGGTGTAAAGATGAAATTTATCGGATCAGTCTTTCTGGTACCTCCCCCACAATTGGTCAACATTTGGAATATTACTTTTATAAAATAAAATGTGGAATAAGAGTCCGATTGTCTTCCTGTTTCACATTTCACAATATTTGTATTAACACAAAATCTGGTGTGATGATGAGATATATCGGTCCACTTCTTCTGGTGCCGCCCCTACAAGGGGTCAACATTTTCTAAAAAAATAATTTACCTCATAAAAAAGAAAGGTTCAATCGATTTTGCTCAAACTTGGCAAATACTAATATTTTTGTCAGTGCTAGAACAATAGCGAAAATGAACAATATCGGCCTATTCTATATATATATATATATATAAATATATATATATATTTTTTTTTGTTTTTTTGAAAATGTTGATATATACCTGCAGTACCTGATATATTGGCCAAAGCATTCCACTCCATCTAATACTGATAACGACATATATAGAGGTACAAAATATGAAGAATAGGCCGATATTGTTCATTTTCGCTCTTGTTCTAGCACTGACAAAAATATTAGTATTTGCCAAGTTTGAGCAAAATCGATTGAACCTTTCTTTTTTATGAGGTAAATTATTTTTTTAGAAAATGTTGACCCCTTGTAGGTGTGGCACCAGAAGAAGTGGACCGATATATCTCATCATCACACCAGATTTTGTGTTAATACAAATATTGTGAAATGTGAAACAGGAAGACAATCGGACTCTTATTCCACATTTTATTTTATAAAAGTAATATTCCAAATGTTGACCAATTGTGGGGGAGGTACCAGAAAGACTGATCCGATAAATTTCATCTTTACACCAAATCTTATGTTGAAGACAATTGGTATTGAAGACAATCGGTTTTACCAGCTTCATGGCTATTCCAAATTTTTATCCGAAGCAAAATTAGTGGACCCCTTTTTAATGAGAAGTGGATAATATTGGAATATTTCTTCGGAATCTCCTCTAAAAAGGTCAAAATTTTGAAGAGTCACAAAGTAAGTCAAAACTTATTTTAATAAACTGATATAGACTGAGGGTATACATCTGCCGGCCAAACCTGTTTTTTTTAATGCATTAGGAATTACAAACATTTCCATCCATTTTACATAAGTTCAAGGTAAATCAAGAGGAATTTCCAAAGAAATGTAATATTTTTTATTCATTAAATTTGTTTTATTATTACGACTACCATAACATTTTTGAAAGCCAGTGAGCAACAAGACATTCTACAGAAAATTAATACAAAAAAAAAGAAATAAATAAAACTTTAATAACAGAAAAATGAACACCCCCGAAAAATATCTAAAATAGTAAGGCAATGGAATTACATAGAACTCATGCGAACACAATTCAGGAGAACAGTGGCTGGCTAACTGTTGCAGTTGTAAAAGCAAAGTTTCATTTCATTCAAAAGTTGAATGAACAGCAACGGGGAAAACAGTGAACATTCCATCTATCTCCTTTCCCCCATTTCCCTTGCTTCCTGCCTTCCATTCCTTGCGAGTCAAAACTGAAACTTTTTCCAAAGATTATGAAAAGAATGAAAGAAGCATTTGCCAGGATGCAGCAAAGGATTGTGCATTTTATCGTATGAGTTGATATGGTTGATGGAGTATGGAAAAGAATGCAGAAAGCAGAACTCTTAAAAACAGAACAAATTATAAATTAATAACAAATACTAAATACAACAAACAAGTCGAAGATGCTGATGGAGAAGAAGAAGGGGAAAGAGAATATCAATGCCGTGGGTAAATTGTCAGAAAATTGAATTGTCAGAAATGTTACTTTGCTAAATGAATTGGATAGGAGAAAATTTTTGCTTCCTGGGGTGGTGGTGCTTGGAGGGTGATTTCGAAGAGAAAATTGATATAATTAATTTCATATGATTGAGATATTTTTGTATTTAATTTGTAAATATAAATGGAAGAGGATGATATTCAATGTGATTGAGAATTAAAACTGAGATGATTTCGAATCGATTTTGTAGTCAGATGTTGGTTCGGATATGGGAAAGTGGTATGCTATGTTTCCATATTTTATGTATAGAAGAGTTATGTATAGAAGAGCTTCAGTAGGTCTTCTATGTATAGAAGAGGTCTTCTATGTATAGGAGAGGTCTTCTATGTATAGAAAAGGTCAACAGGTCTTCTATGCATTGAAGAGCTTCAGTGGCTCTTTTATGTATAGAAGAGCTTCAGTGCCTCTTCTATGTATAGAAGAGCTTCGGTGGCTCTTCAGTGGCTTCAGTGGCTCGTCTATGTATAGAAGAGCTTCAGTGGCTCTTCTATGTATAGAAGAGCTTCAGTAGATCTTCTATGTATAGAAGAGCTTCAGCAGATCTTCTATGCATAGAAGAGCTTCAGTAGATCTTCTATGTATAGAAGAGCTTCAGTAGATCTTCTATGTATAGAAGAGCTTCAGTAGATCTTCTATGTATAGAAGAGCTTCAGTAGATCTTCTATGTATAGAAGAGCTTCAGTAGGTCTTCTATGTATAGAAGAGCTTCAGTAGGTCTTCTATGTATAGAAGAGCTTCAGTAGATCTTCTATGTATAGAAGAGCTTCAGTAGATCTTCTATGTATAGAAGAGCTTCAGTAGATCTTCTATGTATAGAAGAGCTTCAGTAGGTCTTCTATGTATAGAAGAGGTCAACAGGTCTTCTATGTATATAAGAGCTTCAGTGGCTCTTTTATGTATAGAAGAGCTTCAGTGGCTCTTTTATGTATATAAGTACTTCAGTGGCTCTTCTATGTATAGAAGAGCTTCAGTGGCTCTTCTATGTATAGAAGAGCTTCAGTGGCTCTTCTATGTATAGAAGAGCGTCAGTGGCTCTTCTATGTATAGAAGAGCCTCAGCAGGTCTTCTATGTATAGAAGAGCTTCAGCAGGTCTTCCATGTATAGAAGAGCTTCAGCAGGTCTTCCATGTATAGAAGAGCTTCAGTAGATCTTCTATGTATAGAAGAGCTTCAGTAGATCTTCTATGTATAGAACAGCTTCAGCAGATCTTCTATGCATAGAAGAGCTTCAGTAGATCTTCTATGTATAGAAGAGCTTCAGTAGATCTTCTATGTATAGAAGAGCTTCAGTAGGTCTTCTATGTATAGAAGAGCTTCAGCAGATCTTCTATGCATAGAAGAGCTTCAGTAGATCTTCTATGTATAGAAGAGCTTCAGTAGATCTTCTATGTATAGAAGAGCTTCAGTAGGTCTTCTATGTATAGAAGAGCTTCAGTAGGTCTTCTATGTATAGAAGAGCTTCAGTAGGTCTTCTATGTATAGAAGAGGTCAACAGGTCTTCTATGTATAGAAGAGCTTCAGTGGCTCTTTTATGTATAGAAGAGCTTCAGTGGCTCTTTTATGTATATAAGAGCTTCAGTGGCTCTTCTATGTATAGAAGAGCTTCAGTCGCTCTTCTATGTATAGAAGAGCCTCAGCAGGTCTTCTATGTATAGAAGAGCTTCAGCAGGTCTTCCATGTATAGAAGAGCTTCAGCAGGTCTTCCATGTATAGAAGAGCTTCAGTAGATCTTCTATGTATAGAAGAGCTTCAGTAGATCTTCTATGTATAGAAGAGCTTCAGTAGATCTTCTATGTATAGAAGAGCTTCAGTAGATCTTCTATGTATAGAAGAGCTTCAGTAGATCTTCTATGTATAGAAGAGCTTCAGTAAGTCTTCTATGTATAGAAGAGTTTAAGCAGCTCTTCTATGTATAGAAGAGCATCACCCGGTCTTCTATGTATAGAAGAGATTCATTCAAATCAGACCCCCTAGTTGGATAGTATTTTTTCCGAGAAAATCATATTTTTATTAAAACTACCTCTCCTACAAATTTTGACCAAAGTCAGCAGATTCAAAACCCTTAATATTTACCCTCACCACAAAAATTTAGCATTGTTTCAGTCATGATAAGCTATCCCACTTTCAAACCTAAGCATTATACACTTCCACTGAGCTGAGTGGCTGGCGTTCTCTCATTTCACTTCAATGAATTGAAGTTGGCTTTTCCCAAAGGGAGCGAGGGGTGCCAGTCAACCCCTCCAACTGGCAATAAAAATAAATGGCCACGGTTAAGTGTGGCGGTGGTATTGTCTTTCAACAGGATTTCGAGGTTTTGTTATCATCCGTCATGAAAATGCTCTCCGTTGCCGTTGAGGTAACTGATTGTTTCCCCCACCCCCCCGGAAGGTGGTTCGTTGGTATATTTTCATATTTCACGTGAGCACATTTGTCCGGTGGAGCTCTTTGCGGCCATCAATTCAGTTGTGTGTGTGTGTGTTGAAGTGCAATTAAAGACGAATAGCACCGAGAAGAATATGAAATAACCCAAAAAATATAAAGGACAAAAAAAAGGCGTGGAACGGCAATAAAATACAGCTTAGAAATGGGTGACCACATTCCACAGCTGTGAAAAATTAACAATGTTTTTTTTTCAGAAGGTCTTCTCCTATGTATAGAAGAACTTTAGAAGGTCTTCTATGTATAGAAGAACTTTAGAAGGTCTTCTATGTAAAAGAAGAGCTTCAGAAGGTCTTCTATGTATAGAAGAGCTTCAGAAGGTCTTCTATGTATAGAAGAGCTTCAGAAGGTCTTCTATGTATAGAAGAGCTTCAGTGGCTTTTCTATGTATAGAAGAGCTTCAATGGCTTTTCTATGTATAGAAGAGCTTCAGCGGCTCTTCTATGTATAGAAAAGCTTCAGTGGTTCTTTAATGTATAGAAGAGCTTCAGCGTTTCTTTAATGTATAGAGGAGCTTCAGTGGCTCTTCTATGTATAGAAGAGCTTCAGTGGCTCTTCTATGTATAGAAGAGTTTCAGTGGCTCTTCTATGTATAGAAAAGCTTCAGTGGCTCTTCTATGTATAGAAGAGCTTCAGTGGCTCTTCTATGTATAGAAGAGCTTCAGAAGGTCTTCTATGTATAGAAGAGCTTCCGAAGGTCTTCTATGTATAGAAGAGCTTCGTGGCTCTTCTCTGTGTAGAAGAGCTGCGGTGGCTCTTCTCTGTGTAGAAAAGCATCGGTGGCTCGGTGGCTCTTCTATGTGTAGAAGAGCTTCGGTGGCTCTTCTATGTGTAGACGAGCTTCGGTGGCTCTTCTATGTGTAGACGAGCTTCGTTGGCTCTTCTATGTGTAAAAGAGTTTCAGTGGCCCTTCTATGTATAGAAGAGTTTCAGAAGGTCTTCTATGTATAGAAGAGCTTCGGTGGCTCTTCTCTGTGTAGAAGAGCTTCGGTGGCTCTTTTATGTGTAGAAGAACTTCGGTGGTTCTTGTATGTGTAGACGAGCGTCGGTGGCTCTTCTATGTGTAGACGAGCTTCGGTGGCTCTTCTATGTGTAGAAGAGCTTTGGTGGCTCTTCTATGTATAGAAGAGCTTCGGTGGCTCTTCTATGTATAGAAGAGCTTCGGTGGCTCTTTTATGTATAGAAGAGCTTCGGTGGCTCTTCTATGTATAGAAGAGCTTCGGTGGCTCTTCTATGTATAGAAGAGCTTCAGTGGCTCTTCTATGTGTAGAAGAGCTTCGGTGGCTCTTCTATGTATAGAAGAGCTTCGGTGGCTCTTCTATCTGTAGAAGAGCTTTGGTGGCTCTTCTATGTGTAGAAGAGCTGCGGTGGCTCTTCTATGTATAGAAGAGCTTCAGTGGCTCTTCTATGTATAGAAGAGCTTCAGTGGCACTTCTGTGTATAGAAGAGCTTCAGTGGCACTTCTGTGTATAGAAGAGCTTCAGTGGCTCTTCTATGTATAGAAGAGCTTCAGCAGGTCTTCTATGTATAGAAGAGCTTCAGCAGGTCTTCTATGTATAGAAGAGCTTCAGCAGGTCTTCTATGTATATAAGAGCTGCATTGGATCTTCTATGTACAGCTATTTTTATACCCTCGACCATTTGTATGGTCGTTCCGTTTTTAACTCCTCGAAATATTTATAATAGGCATAAATTTCGTATTGGGAGATGTTAATGTTTACTACAACCTATGGAAAAAATTCTGTATGCAAGTCCTCGTCTTAGTATAGCCCCCATATAACGGTACCTCCCGATATTCGATATTTTCATGATTTTAGCGACATTATTTATCGGAATTATTTCAAATTTCGTATTTGAAGTTCGTAATGGGTGCTACTGCCAATGATAAAAGTTTTTGTTTGCAGGTTCACGTCTTTGTATGGCCCCCATATGACGGTACCTCTCAATACTCAGTATTTTTATGATTTGTGCGACATTGTTCACCGGAATTGTAACAAATTTTGAATTTAAAGTTCGTAATGGGTATTACAGCCTATGACAAAAAAAATCGTATGTAGGTTCACTTTTTTGTATATCCCCCATATAACGGTACATCCCGATATTTGGTATTTTAATGATTTTAGCGACTTTATTCACAGGAATTGTTTCGAATTTGGTATTTGAAAGTCGTAATGGGTACTACAGCCTATGACAAAATTTCGTAAGCAGGTCTACATCTTGAAGTTTTTTTTTGAAATTTTCAAGTTCCTTTCAAATGGTGGAGGGTATTAAAAGTTAGTCCCGGAATTACTTAGGTGCTTTTTTACTTGTTTTAACTTTAACTTACTTAACTACTTAACTTTCTCTACAACAATGTACAGCTCCTCCACATGCTCATGATATAAATCTGTTTATTACGTACATAAACTTGCCCGGATTTTCATGTGTTTTCCCCGAGCCTATTTACATTTCATTATCAGCATTCAAAATCATTATCAGCAGCCACCGTAAGCCAGTGAAATAAGGCTGATAATTGTGCCGAGGATGATTGTCTTTGGCAAATGGGAAATGAATTTAATGTGTTGTCAGGGAAAATAAAGAATTCCTCTACATCCATTTAGCCAAACCCCAAGGCCATTCATTTGAAAAACTTCTCCCTGCAAATGGATGCAGCGTTTCCAACTACATTCTTGCCAAATTGATATCTTTTAGCAAATGTGTACACACTGTCATTTGGTAATTGTATTGCCACCATCAACAGCAGCAACAGCAATAAATGCACAACAATAGCTCATCGAGGGTCTGGGTGGTGGGGAAGGAGTGACTTGAAGCTGTGACAGCAAAAGAAAAGCTGTCTAATTAACGTTTTTTTTGTGTCAGTGTGACAACAATGTAACTGTATTTACTCGAACGCTTAAGTATCTTATCTGTGGGAGCACACTTTCATACAAACACAAGCACCCACACACACACACACAAAAACCACACAATACACCAATGAGACAGACACATCTTCATGAAGCAAAACATTCAAATGTTTTCATTAACTGAATTCTCATTTTCATTCCGTTCAGTGCTTACTGAGGACAATCCTTCCTGGAAGTCCTTCCTGCCTGCTGTTGTAACTGTTAAGGTACTGCTGTGCGTGGTGTGCTGCTGCTGTTGTGTCTGTTGTCTCATTTGTTTTATTGAAGTTAAGTACAGTCGTTAAAAGTCCGGAAGGAGTATACGAATGCGATGGTTAGTTAGAAAAGGGTAAAATGTGATTTGCTGTAACGCACAGAATTGAGGACAAAAGGGTTACAGGTAGTGAAAGATAGATATTGGGAATAATTGTGCAAAGCTGGACGCTCATAGAAAACTCATTCACGGTGAACCCAAAGTACAAAAGTAAAATAATAGAGAAGCAACTAAGTTTTACCCTCCAACTAGCTAAATTGCAAAAAATACCGCTCAAATACATACCGTTATATGGGGGCAATACGAAGACGTGAACCTGCATACAAAAATGTTAGTCAAAGCCTGTAGTACCCGTTACGAACTTTAAATGCGTAATTTGAAATAATTCCGGTAAATAATGTCGCAGAAATCATGAAAATGCCAAATATCGGGAGGTACCGTTATATGCGAGCTACACGAATACAATTTTTCTTCATAGATTGTAGTACCCATTTCGAACTTTAAATGCAAATATTAAAGAAAAATCCGGTTAATAATGTCGCTAACATCATCAAAATACCGAATATCGGGAGGTATCGTCATATGGAGGCTATACGATATCTTGAACCTATGTATGTTCTAGAGTATAAACTGCTCGCAAGAACCTACTTTCCAGACAGTTCCATTAAAAAATGTTGCTAAAATCATCAAAATACCAAATATAGGGGAGTGCCTTTATATGGATAAATACGACACCGGGGACATATATAGACAATACTCTACCGGGGGTAAAGTACCCAAAAAGGTAGAAAAAATGTGGCTAAAATCATCAAAATACCGAATATCGGGGGTACCGTCATATGGGGGCTACACGATATCGGGGACCTATAAAAACAATTTTCTTTCAGGGAATAAAGAACTCACAAAGAACTCCCTGTGTAGAATTTCAGACGAATGCATTGAAAAATGTGGGTAAAATCATCAAAATACCGAATACGGGAGGTACCGTTATATGGGTATACACAATATCGTGGACCTGTAAAGACAATTTTCTTTCAGGGGATAAGGAACTCACAAAGAACCCCTTGTGTAGAACTTCATACAATTTCATTGAAAATGTGGTTAAAATCATCAAAAGACCGAATATGGTGGGAGGGGGGGCGGTAGGTACCGTTATATGGAGGCTATACGATATCGTGGACCGATATAGCCAATCTTCGAACTTGACCTGCCTGCAGACAAAATACTGATCTGTGCAAAATTTTGGCTTCCTTTCTTTATTCGTTGTAACTCTAGCGTTTTTACAACAGACGGATGGACAGGCGGAGAGACGGACGGGCAGGTCTAAATCGTCTTAGCATTTTACGCCGATCAAGAATATATACTGTTGGTTTTAAATAATTATATAAAAGTAAACAAAAAGGTCCATTAGGAATCTTATTTCTAAATTTCAGGATCCCAACTCTATCAGCTCTTCCAAATTTAGTACGATTTAGTACACCTAACTACGAATTTTCCAAAACTACCTATATTCCTCAGTCTTGGAATACAATGGTAGCCTTAAATTTTAAATTTCAGAATTCCAGCTCTATCGATACAATCACATCAAAATTGTACCAAATTTAGTACCATTCAGTACATTATGTGGAAATATGTACAAATTTCGGACACTTCCTCCATAATCCAATCCTAAACTCTGCTAGTAATAATAATCTCAAATTTTAGTATTTCGTTCGTCCAAATTCAAATTGTACTAAACTAACTCTGTACCTTTCGTATACATGAGTACACACACACCCCCAGAACTACCTTCTTACATCGACTATACTCCTTTACCTTGTATCTCATTTCAAATTTCAAATATCCATAACAATCTGCACGACACAATTTAATAAAAATCGGTTCACTCAAATTATAAATGTACAACATTTAGTACATTTTAGTGTATTTTCGTACAAATAAAAATAAATTTCCAATAATACCTTCATATCCCAATCCCACAATCCGACAGTAATGTTATTTCCAAAAATTCAGGACTCCAACTCTATTGGTTATTCTCAAAAAAAAAAAAAAAAAAAAAAAAAATCGAAATGCTACTAAATTTGGTACCATTCAATACTTTTCCTGCAAATAAGTACATATTTTGGGGCACTTTCTGGATTTCAGCTTCAACCGTTTCTCCAATTTCAAATTATACTAAACTTAGTACCATTTAGTACTTTTCGTATACATACCTTACATCCACTCTACTCCTCTTCCTTGATTCCTATTCGAAATTTAGAGTTTTTAGCTCTAACTGTTCATATAACAATTTTAGTACATTTTAGTACTTTTTGTAAACTTATGGTTCGATTTTTAAAAAAACTCTTTGCTACATCTATCATACACACCATGGGTGACATTCATTACAAATTTCATAGTTCTAGCTCTGTTGCTTCCTCAAATACAAAGGATACCATATTTAGTACTTTTTAATATTTTTCGTACCGTTCTAGTACGATTTCCCAAAAAACCAGCATTATCTGTAAAAAACAGCCTTATGTTTAAACTGGCCAAGTTTTTATACCCTCAGTCATATGGCTACAGAAAGTATATATCATTTGATAAGGTCAAAACTTGGTTAGGTGAAATAACAGTTATATACCATAGGTCTCTTTGAATCAAATCCGTTTTAGGACATTTGGAGTCTATCTAACGATGTCCGTCCGTCTGTCTGGCTGGTGAGCTCGATACTCGAAGGGAGTATCCGATTTGGTCCAAATTTGGTACATCGTAATATTTTTGTCAAACTTATTTCGAGTTCGGTGATGGGCAATATCGGCCACTCCTTCTGGTACCTCCCCCACAAAAGGTTGAAGTTTTCTAAAAAAACAAACAATTAGCACAGAAAAAAAGGATAATCCGATTCTGCTCTAACTTTTCAAATCCTCATATTTGCGTTAGTTCTAGGTCAGGTACAAAAATTGATGATATCGGTCCACTCCATCAAGGGCCTAGCCCACAAATGGTAAAAATTATAAGAATCCGATTGTCTTAAAATTTCACACATCCCAATACTTTTATAATCCTAAGATCTGGTGATAAGATGGAATATATCGGTCAACTTCTTCTGGAACCTACCCCACAAAAGGTCGACATTTTTAAAATATATATTTTTAGCACAGAAAGAGAAAAGATAATCCGATTTTGCTCTAACTTTGAAAATCTTTATATTTGCGTCAGTGCAAGGTCAGAGGTATCTCCCCCACAAATGGTCAACATTTTAAATAATTACAACTCTCATAAAATGTGATTTAAGAGTCCGATTGTTTTCAAATGTCACACATCCTAATATTTATATTAACCTAAGGTCTGGTGTTAAGATGGAATATATCGTTTCATTCCTTCTGGTACCCCCCTCCCCCACAAAAGATCAAAATTTAAAAAAAAAAACTAATTCTGAACAAAAATGAAGCAATAGCTTCGTAAATCCTAATATTTGCGTTAGTTCTAGGTCAGGTGCAAAAATTGACAATATCGGTGCACTCAATCAAGGGCCTCCCCCACAAAGAGTAAACATTTTGAATAATTATAATTCTTATAAAATTCACACATCCCCATATTTTTATAAAACCAAGAGCTGGTGCGGAGATGAAATATATTGGTCCACTCCTTCTGGTACATTCCTCACAAAAAGGGATCTCCGTTATAGGGGGCCTATACGAAGGCGTGGACCTGCGCAGATAATTTTCTGTCATAGGCTGTAGCATTCATTACGAACTTCAAATACAAAATTTGAAACAATTCCGGTAAATAATGTCGCTAGATTCATCAAAATACCGCATATCGGGAGGTACCGTTATATGGGGGCTATACGAAGACGTGGATCTACATGGCCCATTTTCAACCTACTTCATTTCGTTCGGAAGCTAGAGTGATTTCCACAGACGGATAGACAGACGGACGGACCGACGGACTTTGATTAATCGACATAGAATTTTATGCTGATCAACAATATATATATATATATACTTTGTGGGGTCTAAAATGTATATTTCGAGGTGTTACAAACGGAATGACATACTATGGTTGAGGGTATAAATACAAAAATAAAAAAAATAAAAAAAAAATAAAAATTAAACCCCCTTTAACAATATTATGAATGTCCTGATTTTTATTTCACTTTCCAACTTGTATTTTCACAAACACTCTTTTGTGGTGCCAAACCACCGTTCTATTTGATATTACCGAACAAAACTTTGCCAATAATTTTCCCTTGAGCAATTTTCATTATCGAAATCATTACCATGTACCGACCAAACAAATGAATATTTTTGTGGTTGAGATAAAAAAAAACATACAAATGAAAAAGCAAGGGGCAGAAGGGAAATTCGAATTCCATTACGAATTGCAAGTTTTCATTTGAGTTTCTCGGTGTGTGTGTGTGTGTGTGTGAGTTTGTTTATCAGCCCACAAGAAATACCTTTTTAAATTCCATTGAATTCCCTTGCTCGCTCGTTCGCTCTCGTTCCCCTCCCCATCCCTTTTGTGGCATTCATTTAATGCTTTTCAACTTACCTCCCAAATCAAACGAAAATCCTGTTGTTCGACTCGCAGCAGCTCGCAGGTGGTTTTTGTGACCACAGTACTGTCGCGCGGTAAATCGTGAAGTATCGATTCTCCAAATGTGGCTCCAACGCCCAGATTACACAATGTCACTGGCGACTGTAAGAAGAAGAAGAAGAAGAAAGAGAAGAAAACGGGAATAAGAACAAAAACGAAAACATTTGAAGGGTATTGAACTCGAAATAACTTTTTCGTTTCACTCTTTTTTTTCAATAAAAGATACACTTTCAAAAGAAATGGAATTTTGTTGCGAACTTTATTGCCCCGGGGGCAAATGAACTTCTTACACGCAGAGATTGCTAAAAATAAATAAAATAGGTTTTGAGGTTGCTTTAATTAAATCGATAGAAGCGAAGTAAGAAATGTTGGATGTTAATTTAATCAAGGGACTGTTTCTGCTTCTGACGATTTGAAGGGGAACTCAGAAATTAAAAAAAAAAGATAAAAAGTATCAGAATCGGTTTTGCCGACAGATGTATACCCTCAGTCAATGTTCGATTATTTAAAAAACATTTTGGTTTCTGTTTTAATTATTAA
The DNA here is from genome assembly GCF_030504385.1 of Musca domestica. Classification (NCBI taxonomy): domain Eukaryota; kingdom Metazoa; phylum Arthropoda; class Insecta; order Diptera; family Muscidae; genus Musca; species Musca domestica. The sequence continues at coordinate 959,978 of NW_026712219.1, forward strand.
AATTTATGATCCTCCTCTATGGATTAGGTTCCGAAGGATTTAGCCAAAGTTGTCCATTTCATATCGGATCTACAAAAAATATTATATAAATAATGAGACTTGCCAGTTTTGGACTATGTTAGTTACTTCTTTCACTTTATATGACATATAGAGTGAGATAAAAACAAGTTGGAAAGCAGTAAGTTCGACCGGGTCGAACTTTTAATACCCTTCACCATTTAGAATGAACTTAGACATTTTCAAAAAATAAAATCTTTAAAAAATTCTGATAAAATTCTAAAAATACCGAATATAACCGTATTTGGGTCTATATGACATGGACCTACATAGGCATTGTTTGTCACAAGCCATTACCCTATTTAAATTCGAAACTTGAAATAAACAGTGAATAATGTAGCTAAAATCATTAAAAATACCGTATATAGGGAGGTACCGTTATATCGGAGCAGTGCGAAGACCTCGATCAGCATAGACAATTTTCTGTCACAGGCAGTAGCATCCATTACGAACTTCAAATACGATATCTCAAACAATTTCGGAGGATATTGTAACTATATTCGTGAAAATACCGAATATCGGGAGGTACTGATATATGGGGCCTAAACAAAGACCTGGACCTACATAGACAATTTTCTGTTACAGACTGTAGTTTCTATTACGAACTCTATATACGTAATTTGAAACAATTCCGGTGAATAATGACGCTAAAATCATCAAAATACCGAATATTGGGAGGTACCGTTATATGGGGGCTATATGAAGACGTGGATCTGCACAGACAATTTTCTGTCAGAGGCTGTAATATCAATTACGAACTTCAAATACCAAATTTGTAGCAATTCCGGTGAATAATGTCGTAAAAATCATCAAAATACCGAATATCGGGAGGTACCGATATATATGGGCTATATGAAAACGTGGACTTACATGACCCATTTACGAACTTAACCTGACTACTGGAAAAATAAACATGTGTGCAAAATTTTAGCCATCTATCTCAATTCGTTCGAAAGATAGCGTGATTACAACAGACAGACAGACAGACAGGCGGACATCGCTAAATCAACTTGGAATCTTATGCCGAATTTGGTTTTCTCGATTAGAAAACATTCATTGTCCAGCAGTTTGTAAGCAAACAAAATGATCGTGGTTACTTCCCAAAGAGGTCAGTTAAAAATGTGCACCTTCGGTTGGCCACCAGAACTCAAGGCCCGGCCATGGTGATGGTGTGGGCCGCCATAACAGCCGATGGTCGCTCTCCGCTTGGTATAATCGACCGTGGCATAAGAATAAATGCCGAATATTAACGCGAAAATATTCTGGAGGGTATATTTAAGCCTAGGGCACGCAAACATTTTGGCTGCAGACCTTGGACATTCCAACAGGACTCAGCACCATTGCACTTAGCGACATTGCATTTCCAGCGACAATGGCCACCAAAATCTGTGGATACCAATCCGTTGGGCTATTGTGTCTGGAGTGATTTGGAAAGCAAGGTTGGCACTAAAAATTACCAAAGTGTCGATTACCTCAAGAAAGCGTTACGCCGGGAATGGGCCAAAACCCCACAGAACAACATTCGCATTTTAAGACTGTAATCCGTTCCAAAGGTGGCTAACTTGTACAAATCTAAAATGATTCTAAAATTTGGTGCTATTTCCGACATTTTTTGCTTTGATTCATAAAAAAATAATAAAAAAGTAAATATTTTGGCGTTTTACTTTTTTGCAGTTTTTTATTTCACCCTGTATGTGATAATTTTAAGGAAATGAAAAATTATAAGATAATTGAACATTTATATCCAATTTAATGCTAAATCATGAGTTCCGTATTCACATCAGATCTCTGGTTGAGAGAAATATTTAGATATCGCAAGTTGTAAAGAATCGCTGACCGGTTTCGTAAGTAATGACCGATAAAAGTATTGAAAATTGTGTCCTTTTGTGGGTGAGGTACCAGGAGGGCTTCGCAGATACATATTATCTTCAGAACAGATCTTGTGTTAGCAAACATGTTTGTATGTGTGAAAATTGAAGAAAGTTGGATGCTAACTTTGCTTTCTTTAAGCTTCTTGTTTTTCAAAATCATGAACCCTGTGCATGGGGTAGGTACCAGAAAACAATGGTCCGATCTCTACCATATATCTTGTGCTCATGGAAATATTGGGATGTACCAAGTCTGAATAGAATAGGATGTTAATATCGCGTTTTATGAGCTTCATAGATATCAACTTATTTTACGCTTTGTGACGGAGGTATCAGAAGGACTGGACCGATAGATTCCACCTTCGCAGCACATCTTGTGTTAGTATAAATAATGGAATGTGTGAAATATGAAGAGAACCTGAGGCATATTTCGGATTTTATGATCATATTAGTTATTCGAAACTTTGATCCTTTGTGGTAAAGGTACCAGAAGGAATAGTCCGATATCTACCATCTTTTTACCAGATCTTGTGTTGATAGAAATGGAGGTACTGGATGGACTGGACCAACATTGTACATTTTCTTACATGACCTAGCACTTACGTAAATATTAAGATTTACAAAGTTGCAGCAAATTCAGATTATATTTTCTCTTTCTGTGCTGTAAAATATTTTTTGAAAAATGTTCACCTTTTTGGAGGGAGGTACCAGAAGGGGTAAACCGAAACCGAAGTTTGATAATAATATTACAATGTACCAAGTTTGAACCTAATTGGATACTAAAATCAAGAAATATCACGCGCACTAGCCAGCTAGACAGACTGACAGACGGACGGACATCGACTGCAAATGTCCCGAAACGGATTTGGTCGAAAAAGATCTAGGATCCCAAATCGTTATTTCGATGTGGCAATATGGAATATGTATACCCTTGTAGACATACAAGGAATGGTTTTCTGGGAGTTCAAATTGGAATCGTCTAACAGAAACACACTATAAATCAAGTAACAACTCTTTAATATTTTTTCGTAATTTGGTTAATGTATAATTATTTAATTGAAGATTTTTGGGTGAAAAATTTTCCAGTAAAAAAAGTTCAGATTATAAAAAAATCGTCGTCCAAAAAATAAAAAAGAAAAAAAAAATAAAAAAAATAAGTAAAGGATATAAAAATGATGCATCCTGTTCGTTGTGCAAGAGATATAGGCAACAATTTTCCCCACATTTTGCAATTGCTAACAGAAAATGTACTTCATTCATCTCCCACCTGCTGCAGAACTACACTACCTTCCATTGAAGTAATTTATATTGATTACATTTCCTCCACCCCCGCCACGGACAGTGGTACATATAAACATATTTATTTATATTTGTTTTCAAGTAGTCGCATTTTAATTCCATTTTGTATTATTCGTTTATTTGGCTTCTCTTCTGCACGCTGCAAAAAGGAAATCTTCTTAACGGCCAAATGAAACCCCATAAAAATCGCATGGTAATTTTTATTTATTCCTTGGCATTCCGTTTTGCAAGCAAATAAACCAAATGGGATTTTTATGTTTGTTCTGGTTGATGTGAATCAGCCATAAAATGCATTTCTTTACACCAAAATGGAATTCATTTCATATTGGAGGGGTATTGATTTTTCGGTTTCGGGGAAAACAGTGTCACGGTTAATGCAAGGACACGGACTGATGAGACGTGATGGAATATTGAAATGAAATGGAAATAGTTAAAGTGGTTCAGAGAGAAATATCAATTCATAGTCACCATCCAGATACTCTGTGGTTTTGGTTCGATAAGACGCAGTCCTTTAGAGATAAGAAACATTCTGGACTATTGAAGAGGAGATACGAATCAATAGCAAATAAAATCCTTTCAGATTGATCAGAAAATTTTCTCTCGGGCTAAAACCAGTATCTCTGAGATAGGTTCGATAATCGATAGGACCGATAAAAACGGATCTGTCAATAATATTCTCCCGTCCTGATAGAGCTCATCTGCATATTTTCTAGCAATTATCTTTTTTTCTTTTGCCAAAATAGGACCTAATCTCAAAAAAAATCTCAAATCATACCCGCAGATCAATATCATCCTCAAAGATTAAATTAACTTAGGTCTTATTACAATATGCTGTTTTATACTACAATCCAATATTACTACTTACAATACTATACTATACTATACTATGCTATACTATACTATACCATACTATACTATACTATACTATACTATACTATACTATACTATACTATACTATACTATACTATACTATACTATACTATACTATACTATACTATACTATACTATACTATACTATACTATACTATACTATACTATACTATACTATACTATACTATACTATACTATACTATACTATACTATACTATACTATACTATACTATACTATACTATACTATACTATACTATACATACAATACTATACTATACTATACTAACTATACTATACTATACTATACTATACTATACTATACTATACTATACTATACTATACTATACTATACTACTATAAGGGCATGCCAGGACCATTATCTCTCAGATAAGGGCATGTCAGGACCATTGTATCTCAGATAACGGTATGTCTGGACCAATATCTCTGAGATAAGGGCATGACAGGACCATAATCCTTAAGATTACGGCCAGTGAGGACTTTTATCTCTGAGATAAGGGCCGGCCGGGATCATTATCTCTGAGATAAGGACCAGTCAGGACCATTATCTCTGCGATAAGGGCCGTCAAGACTATTATCTCTGAGATAGGGGCCGGTCAGGACCATTATCTCTGAAATAAGGGACCGGCCAGGACCATTATCTCTGATCAGGAACATAACCTCTCAGATTCTACCTCTTTTCAGAACCTTTATCTCTCAGATAAGGGCATATCAGAACATTTACCTCTAAGAAAAGGGTCGGTCTGGGCCATTATATTTCAGATGAAGGCCGGTCAGGACAATTATCTCTGAGATAAGGGCCGGTCAGGACCATTATATTTCAGATAAAGGCCGGTCAGGACCATTATCTCTGAGATAGGGGACGGCCAGGGCCATTATCTCTGAGATAAGGGCCGATCAGGACCGTTGTCTCTGAGATAGGGGCCGGTAACCACCATTATTTCTAAGATAAGGGATGATCAGGACCATTACTATGATATAAGGGACGGCCAGGACCATTGTCTCCGTTCAGGATCTTTACCTCTAGGAAAAGGGTCGGTCAGGACCATTATGTTTCAGATAAGGGCATGTCAGGACCATTACTTCTGAGATAATGGCCGTTCAGAACATTAACCTCTAAGAAAAGAGTCGGTGAGGACCATTACATTTCATATAAAGACCGGTCAGGACAATTATCTTTAAGATAAGGGTCGATCAGGACCATTATCTCTGAGATAAGGGTCGGTCAGGACCATTATCTCAGAGATTAGGACCGTTGATGACATTTATCTCTCAGATAATTATCTCCGATCACAACTATTTTCCCTAAGTTTCTAACCTTTTTTATTCTCTTTTCATGCTAAAAAAAACTCAAATTAAATATTCTCTTTTTCTACCTTGAAAATCAATTACCACTTCAAAACATTTTTGCATTGTCCTTCAAGGTATGTGCACGTACCGACTTAATTTCTCGTTAAAGTTTCAATTCTCTGCAGGAAAAGTTATGCAATTTTTATAATTTCAGGAATTACAATTAATTCTCCATTGGCATCTCATCTATTGATTTTTCCCCTTTTCTTCAATTCCTGCAATTCCCTTTCATTGTCCTTCTTGGACAAGGCAAAAAAGGTCGTAAAGTCTTTTTATGGATTTTTGCATAAATGAATAACTAATATTCACCGAGTGGATGCCTATTTCTGGTTATCCTTTAAGAGGGATTTGAATATTTAACAGGTGGAGCAAAAGTCAATATTTATTTTTTTCTCCTTCTTTTTGTTGTTATTGTTGCATACATACATAATTTATTGGGCAAAGGGTAGATGAAGGTCTTTTAGAAAGAGGAAAAATAAAAAAAAAATATTATGTAATGTCAACGATATAGGTAAGAGTTCGACTGGCAGGAATTTAAAAATAATTGGCTGAAAAAATGGATATTGGTTCTTAAAAAATAATCTTCAAAATTCTTTTTTTTGTTGATTTATTGACCCCCCTCAAAAAAACAAAAAATACATTCAGTTGGTCCCAGAAAAAATATTTTTTTTTTAATTCACATTTATTGTGCTCTAGAAAAAATCTGAGCCTGTAAGTCTCAATGTCCTTGAAAAATATTCTAATTTTAATTAATTGGTCTGCGGGTTCCTTAAACATTGTTCATTGATTCTCCGAAAAAAGAAATAAAATCATTTGGTCCAAAAAAAAAAAAAATATTTTTTTATTTATTAAGCTCCAGAAAAATCCGGATCCTGTAATTCTATGTCCTTGAAAAATAATCTTTAATATCGAAATTTAAATCTGTCGGTGCTTGAAAAAATACGCTTAACATATCCATGTTATTGACATGTTATTCCTAAAAATATATTCCTAGAAGGTCAGGTTTATTCATCTGTAAGTCCTTGAAAAAGGTCCGTTATAGGTCCTGGAAGAATATTATTAACAATACACATTTCTTGGTCCACAAAAGTTTAAAAAATCTGCGCCTGTGGGTGCTTTAATAAAATATTCTTAACAATTCCATGTATTCTGGTCTGTTGGTCAAATGAAAAATATTTCTAAAAATGTCAACCTTTTTTTCGGCTGGTCCTTACAATCTCGTCACCTAGGTAGAAAGGTTTTTTTTTGTCATAGAAGTTATTTTTAAATCCACGTTTGTTGGTCCTTGGAGAAATATTTTTAAAAATCCACAAATGTTTGTCTTTGAAAAAAAAAAACATATTTTTAAAAATCCACGTTTGTTGATCCTTGAATTTAATATTCTTTAAAATCAACGTGTGTTTGTCCTTTGTAAATATAGTCCTTAAAAATACACTTTCTTTGGTCCTTAAAAAATTCACGTTTGTTGGTCCTTAAAAAAATATTCCTTAAAAATCTACGTTGGTTGGTCCTTAAAAAATAATCTTTCAGATTTCCACGTTTGTTGGTCCTTGAAAAAAATTATCTTTAAAAAATCCACATTTGTCCTTGGAAAAATAGTGTTTAAAAAATCCACGTTTGTTTGTATTTGAAAATAAAATATTCTTTAAAATCCACGTTTATTGGTCCTTGGAAAATATTTTTTTTGAAAAATTCAGGATTGTTGGGCCTTCGAAAAAATATTTTTTAAGACAATTTACGTTTGTCGGTCCTTGCAAAAAAATTCCTTTCAAACAAGTTAAAAAGCTATAAGTTCGGCCGGGCCAAACTTTGTATACCCTTTACCATTTGGTACAAATTTGGCAATTTTCAAAAAAAAAAATAAATAAATAAATAAATAAATAAATAAATAAAATAAAATTAAATCTGTTAAAAAATCCTGTTAAAATCTTAAAAACACCGAATGCAACTTGCATAGGCAACTTTTGTCATAAGCTATTACAATATTCAAATGCGAAACTTGAAAAAAAAAATCTGTTTATAAGGTAACTAAAACCATCAAAATACCGAATATAGGGAGGTACCATGGGGGTTATAAAACATGGACCTGCATTACGAACTTCAAATACAAAATTTGAAATAATTGCGGTACATAATGTAGCTAAAATCATCAAAATACCGAATATCGGGGGCTACCGTTATATGGAGGCTATACGAAGACGTGGACCTGCACATACAATTTTCTGTCATAGGCTGTGGTATCCATTACGAACTTCAAGTACCAACTTTGAAATAGTTCCGGTAAATAATGTCGCTAAAATCATCAAAATACCAAATATCAGGGGGCACAGTTATATGGGGGCTATACGAAGGGGTGGACCTACATGGCCCATTTCTAAGAAATGCACGCTTTGTCCTTAAATTATTTTTAATAATAGTTTTTTTTATTATAACCCACGTTTGTTCGTCCTTAAAAAATTGAATTCTTCATTTTCTGTTGGTTCTTGAAAATATATATATTTTTTAATTCCTGCATGATTAATCTGTGTGATAAATATTTAGGTTATCACATGTTCTCTCACATGTGTCCATTGTGGTTTTGGATCAATTTCTATGTAAACATTATGTAACACGTTTCATGTTTTTGGCTAAATTTTCTGTTGCAGCCTTTGCGTGTCATGCAATGCCACAACATGACTAATATTGGCCATTTTACCTCAATTTTTAGTCTGGCCGCCAGGTCCGGCCATTAAGTTGCCAACTTAAGTAAACAATGTTTTAAGCCATCTAAGTGTGTTTAGTGGGCCAGAGAAGGTGAGTGTGCGTGTGTGTCAGAGTATATTGTTGTTGTTTTTATAACTCCAAATGCTCAGTCTATGGCCCATTCTATAACAATTTCCTTATTCTCCAGCAGATGGATGGTCATAAAAATACACGAACACACAAACATTCCACAAAACGAAATGAAATTTTAATTTCATTTTAAAAACTCCGGAGTAAATTGTTTACGTTTTATGAATTTGCCATCCATGCATCATTTATATCGCCGGTACTTTGTCGTATTCGAGGAAGTACTTTATGAATGGATGGCCGACCGAGCGACCATTAATATTTGTGTTTTAATGTTCCGGCATACCTAATTATTATGAGCTTTAGACCATCTTGGAAAAACGGGGTGGAATGAAATGGAATGCCATGGACATAACTTCGAAAGGTGTGGAAATGCTTTTTAAAATGCTGTGTACTGTCGTTTCAATTCGAATGGCCAATGAAAACGTACGCAATTTCTCACAAAATTGAAGTATAACATTTATGGCTGTTGTAAATATGTACTCAGTGAGTTCGTAGTTCGAAATATTTGATACAGAGGCATTTTTGGAGCCTCAAGGTCTTTTATAAGGAATAGAAGACCTCAAGGTCATCTATAGGGAATATAAGTCTCCTATAGGGACCTTAAGGCTTCTATACGGAATTCCGTTCAATAGGGAATGGTAGACTTGAAAAAAATAGAAGACCCCAAGGTTTTACAAAGACAATAGAAGACCACACGGTCTTCTGAGGACAATAGAGGACCTGAAGGTCTTCTTAAGAACATAGAGAACCCCAAAAACTATTTTCCATCCCAAATGTGCTTTAAAAATCAGCTCTATATTAACAAAAGAGTAAAATAATTGACTAATTAACCCAAAGGGGTCAAGTAAGAATGGATTTTTGAAAAATCGTAGTAGAACGATACGAAAAGTATTTGAGGACGCAGTACAGCCAGAACTCTTAAATTGTGAATGAGGGTCACTGATGTAGTGCATAATAGATGTACCAAAGGGGATTTGGAAATTCGCATTATAGTTTACGAGAAGTACTAAAATGTACTACATTTGGTACCACTTGGAATCATGTGAACGGTTAGAACTTAAAACTTAAAATTTGAAATGGGAATCAAGGTCGAGGAATAGAGTCGATGTGAGGAGGTAGTTTTGGAAGTGTGTATTCATGTATTCGAAAAGTACTAAACGGTACTAGATTTAGTACAATTTGAATTTGGAGGAACGGATAGAGCTGGTATCTGAAAAAATTAAATTAACATTTCTTGCGGATTGTAGGATTGGGATAAGCAGGATTTTTTTCGAAGTGTGTATTTATGCGCACGAAAAGTACTAAATTTGGTACAATTTCGATGTGAGTGAACCGATAAAGCTGGAATCATGAAATTTAGTAATTAAATTACTATTTCATTCCAGAACTAAAGAATATGGGTAGTTTTGGAAAATTCGTACTAATGTGTACTAAATGGTACCAAATTTGATATAATTTACTTTTTAGGTGAAACGGTATAGTTAGAATCCTGAAATTTTATATAAGATTTCTATTAGACTGTATGATGAAGGTAGTTATGAATATTTGTACTTAAATGTACTAAATGGTACTAAATTTGGTACAATTTGGATTAGGGTGAACCAATAGGGTTGGTATCCTGAAATTTGGAAACAAGATTACTTTCGGATTGTGGGATCTTTGGAAATTTGTACTTATATGTACTAAAATGTACTACATTTGGTACAATTTGGATTTGGTTGAACCGATAGGGCTGGAATCCCGAAATTGGGAAATAATTTTTCTATTGGATTATGTGATGCCAATTGTTCTGGATATTTGTACTTATGTATACCAAATGGTACTGTACTCGATACAAATGGGGATTGTGGAATGGGAGTCACTGATGGAGTGCAGGATAGATGTTCCAAGGGGTTTTTGGCAATTAGAACTTTAATTTCACCAAAAGTTCTAAAATGGTACCATTTGGTGTTATGTGAACGGATAGAGCTAAAAACTTAAAATTCGGTATTAAAACCAAGGTTGGAAAGTATGTTTAACATAGGAAGGTGGTTTTGGAAAGGTGTACTAAGTGTGCGATCTGTACTTGATTGAGTGGACCGATATTGTCCAGTTTCACACCTGACCTAGCACTGATGCAAATAGACCTAGGGCCTAAATCGTTATTTCGATTAGACAAATTTAGACCGTGTCAAGTGATATATACTCTCATTAGACATATGGCTGAGGGTATAATGAACTGGTCAAATCAAAATTTTTCAAAATGGACTATGTAGACCCACGTTTTGGTATTGGCCCCATATAATGGTTTCTCCCGATATACGGTATTTTGATGGTTTTAGCAACATTATTCGCCGGAATTATTTTAAATTTGGTATTTGAAGTTCGTAATGGATACTACAACCTAAGACAGAAAATTTTCTGTGCAGGTCCACGTTTTCGTAAAGCCCCCCCCCCCCCCCCTATAACGGTACCTCCCGATATTTGCTACTTTGACAAATTAGGGACATTATTCACCGGAGTTCTTCAAATTTCGTATTTAGAATTCGTAATGGGCACTACAGCCTATGACAAAAAATTGCGTATGTAGGTCCACGTCTTCGTATGGCCCCGATATAAGGGTAACTCCCAATATTCGGTATTTTAATGATTTTAGCGAAATTATTTACCGGAATTGTTTCAAATTTGGTATTTGAAGTTCGTAATGGGTACTACAGCCTAAGACAGAAAATTGTCTGTGCAGGTCCACGTCTTCGTATAAGGGTACCTCCCAATATTCGGTATTTTGATGATTTTAGCTACATTATTCACCGATTTTAATATTGTAATGGCTTAAAAAAAAGTTGCCTATGCAGCCAAATTCGTTCCAAATAGTGGAGGGTATTGAAAGTACGGACGGGCCAAACTTACAGCTTATTTACTTGTTTTTATACCCTACACCACAAGGTGGTCAGGGTATTATGTCTTTGTGCATTTGTTTGTAACTGGCAAAAGGCAACGAGATAGACCCACATTTCCTTTTGATGATCCGCATAGAATCACATTCTGAGTCGATTTATGCATGTCCGTTCGTTCGTCCGTCTGTCTATGTATTTTTGTGAACAATGTACAGTTCGCATTTATTACCCGATCCAGATGAAATTATGCACAAGTCATTTGTTTGGCCCAAGGACGAACCCTATTGAAATTGGAGATAATCGGTAAAAATTAAGATATACCTCCCATATATATCTTCGTCCGATTTGCCTCTTATTGTGCACCAAACGTGTAATATCAGCCCGAATAGTATGGAATTTTGCACATACAACCAAATTAGGCCTGAAAATAAGTATGCCAAATTTGATCGAAATCGATTCAGATATAGCTATAGCTCCAATATATATTATTCATCCGATTTGTTATTTTTGTCCTCCGCAGCCGTAATATGCACTCTGTAACAACAATATTTGGGGAAATATATCAAATGCAGCTCAGAAATACCTTTGCTAAATTTTATCGAGATCGGTTCAGATTTGGACATATCTCCCACATATAACTTCGTCCGATTTACTTCTTATTGTGCACCAAATGTCTAATGTTTGTCCAAATGGGATGGATTTTGGCACTTACAACCGAATTGAGTCTAGAAGCTAGTATGTAAAATTTGGTGAAGATCGGTTCAGATATAGTTATGGCCCTCATATATATTGTTCATCCGATTTGTTATATTTGTTACCCACAGCCGTAATATGCACTCCGTAACAACGATATTCAGGGAAATATATGAAATACAGCCCAGAAATATCTTTGCCAAATTTTATCGAGATCGATTCAGATTTGGATATAGTTCACATATACATCAAATGGGCAATACAAGTCCGAATTTAAAAGATACACATGCTTCGGCATATTTAGTTTTTTGAACTTTAAATTATAATTATAATCATAAAAAACTTTTAATTGTTATGTGGAGCTCTACTATATTGGCAAAGTGGTGTAGGGTATCATAAAGTCGGCCCCGCCCGACTTTAAGTCTTTCTTTACTGGTTTATAATAAGAAAACCATCTCCATATAAATACACACTTCGAAACCGCGGTGTTTAACATGTTTTTATCTTTGGACAATTATTTGGAGAATTTTTTCCATGTGCAATCTAAAAACAAACAACAAGATAAAGAAGAAGGTTATGAAACATAAACTCCCCAAAGAAACAAATTATGTTTTTATTTCTGATCTGTGGTCGGGTTTTAATGATCAGAGAGAGGCAGACACTGACGAATTGTTTGGACGATATGACGAATGGTGGCACATAAAACTGAAGAAAACATTTTATGTTCTTTTCCTCGTTTTTTTTTGGTTCATTTATGCCAAAAACATTTACGGCGCAAAAAGAAAAACAAAAACAACAGCCCATAAACAAATACAGCCCATAAACAAAAAAATAAAATTAATTAAATTAAAAACAAATTTTCCAAAAGTTCATTCGCTGAGATGGTGGGTCACTCATCATGGACCAGCCATCCATGGACATGGCGGAACATTAAAGAAGTCAGATGTTATGGTGTAAGCTAGCACTTGATGTTGTTGTGATTATTATCTGTAAATGGGGGAATTAGGTCAAATGTCATGAAATTTGTTGTTTACTGTGATTTTTTGTTGTTACATACCGGATTAACACAAGCGTATGAAAAAGGTTCCTTTAGATCATCTTTCACCAAACAGCTATTATTTATTTGTGGGGATGAGGTGCTTGGAGATAGGGTTGCCAATTTGGTATTTACTGTATACATGTAAACATGTATATACATCATGCATGTAGTAGGGAGGGTATATTAACTTCGTCGTACCGTTTGCGACTCATCGAAATAAAAATACATTTTAGACCTAACAAAGTATAAAAATTCTTGATCAACTTAAAATTCTGAGGCGATTTAGCCTTGTCCATGCATCGGTCTGTCTGTCTATTGTAATTACGCTAGAGTCAGAACGGTATTTGATGATTTTAGTCATATTTTTCAATGGAAATGTTTGAAATTCTACACAAGAAGTTTTTTGTGAGGACTTTAACCTCTGGAAGAGAATTGTTTATATAGGCTCACGATATCGCATAGCTCCCATATAACCTTGCCGCCTGATATTCGGTAGTTTGATGATTTTAGTCAGATTTCTCAAAGGAATTGTCTGAAATTCTACACAAGAAGTTTTTTGTGAGGACTTTAACCTCTGGAAGATAATTGTCTATATAGGTCCACGATATCAATTTTTATACCGTCAGCCATATGGCTTTGATACCAGTAGAATTTTTTTATACCCTCCACCATACTATGGAGGGTATATTAAGTTTGTCATTCCATTTGTAACACCTTGAAATATACATTTGAGATCTCACAAGGTATATATATTCTTGATCAGCATAAAATTCTATGTCGATTTAGCGATGTCCGTCCGTCTGTGGAAATCACTCCAACTTCCGAACGAAATAAAGTAGATTGTTATAATTTTACTCAAATGTATATTATGCCTGCAGGACTTTTGGTATTGAAAATGGGCCATGTAGGTCACGTTTTGGTATAGCCCCCATATAACGGTACCTCCCGTTATTCGGTATTTTGATGATTTTAGCGACATTATTCATCGGAATTGTTTCAAATTTGGTAGTTTAAGTTCGTAATAAAGACTAAACATTGTTTGTGCAGGTCCACGTCTTCGTATAGCCCCCATATAACGGCACCTCACGATATTCGGTATTTTGATGACTTTTAGTGACATTTTACCGGATTTTAGCGATATTTACCGGAATTGTTTCAAATTCCGCATTAGAAGTTCGTAATGGATACTACAGCCTAAGACAAAATTGTCTGTACAGGACCACGTCTTCGTATAGCCCCATATAACGGTACCTCCCGATATACGGTATTTTGAGGATTTTAGCGACATTATTCATCGGAATTGTTACAAATTTGGCATTTGAAGTTCGTAATAAATACCACAGCCTAAGACTAAAAATTGTCTGTGCCGGTCCAGGTCTTCGTATAGCCCCCATATAACGGCACCTCACGATATTCGGTATTTTGATGACTTTTAGCGACATTATTCACCGGAATTCTTTCAAATTTGGTATTTGAAGTTCGTAATTGATACTGAAGTTTTAGGCAGAAAATTGTCTGTGCCGGTCCACGTCTTTGTATAGCCCCCATATAACGGTACCTCCCGATATTCGGTATTTTGATGATTTTTGCGACATTATTCACTGGAATTATTTCAAATTTGGTATTTGAAGTTAGTAATGGATACTACAGCCTAAGACCGAAAAGTGTCTGTGCCGGTCCAGGTCTTCGTATAGCCCCTATATAATTGTACCCCTCGATATTCGGTATTTTGATGATTTTAGCGACATTATTCATCGGAATTGTTTCAAATTTGGTATTTGAAGTTCGTAATGAACACTGTAGCCTAAGGCAGAATAGTACCTCCCTAGATAATAGCACCTCCCTATATTGATGATTTTAGCTATATTATTTACCGATTTTTTCGAGCTTCACATTAGAATATTGTAATGACTTATGACTAAAATTGCCTATGCTGGTCTACGTCGTCGTTTAGACCCTAATGTGACAGTTACATTTGGCATTTTTAAGATTTTTTTTTTTGAAAATTGCAAAATTCATTTCAAATGGTGGAGGGTATTTGAAGTTCAGCCCGGCCGAACTTTCAACTTTTTTACTTGTTTTTACCATTTTTTGTAGTTTTTCCATTGACCACCTAAATTTTCAATTTTTGCCGTTTTCCATTTATTTACCACAGTTATGAAAACATTTCAATTTCAAAGATTTCTTTTTGTGGTTGCAATGTTTTGTGGCTCGTTTTTTTCATATGAATTTGTCATAGTTCCAAACATGTTGCGGATCATGTCATTTTTAATGTTTATTTTATGCCCCCCTCACAAAAAATATATTAGCATTATTTTTATTACTATTTTTTTTTCTTTTCCAAAGGCCACAACAAACGTCAAAACAATAATATTAATAATAGTGTTTTTATTCATTGCAATAATTTAGCAAAAAACCAACATTGTCTCTGTGCGGAGGCTTCTTTGTATGAGTGTGTGTGTGTCGTTATAGTTTATATATTTACATTATTTTGAATGGATTGTTATTATTATTCGTCTATTCGTTCATATTTACCTTTGCATAACGTCGAAATGATTGCTCCACATCATACAGGCCGCGACGTGATAACATGTTTGCCCAACTTGGCTGGCGAATTGAATTCAATTGGCCGGGCCGCCACGGGTTGGCTTCACTTGTTTTCGAGGGGGGTTTTGCAGCGAATGAGTCGTGGTTGTCACACCAATTTGTTTTTTTTTATTTTTGGCTTGGCTTCAGTTGTCAGTTGGTCTCACTCACTTGGTTTGACCAATATATTTGGTTCGGTTCGGTTCGTTTCGATTCAATCGTCAACAAAAATTAAATATTTGCACAGAGAAATTCACATGAGTTGGCGTGTCGCTGTGGATTGGCAATTTCGGCAAAATGTCGGTCTGTCTCACTGTCTGCATGTGTGAGTGTGAATTGTATTTTCCAAATTTATTTATTTTGTCTATGAAAATATTAAATTACTGCCGGTATCTAAAATGCATTTCAATTGCAACACATATGAATGCAATTGATATATTCGCACACATACATACATAAAGACATACACATATGTACTTGCATTTTATTTGTAGTTTTATTTTTGCAGGTTGAGTAAAGCTTTCATTAAAGGGTACTTATAAATGCAGGAAAAACTGTTAAATTTTAGTAGGAAATCATTAAGGCGGTAAAAGGCCCATAAGGCAACGTGGAGGATATAAATGTGGTACCAATACTGCAAATAAACCGTCAAAGGCGGTGATAAGTAATTGTACTAACAGGCTGGGGGTGTAAGGTCATGAACTCCAGCAGCTTGGACTTATATTAGTTCAACGGATTTTTCGAAATAGGGGAAATCTTGTTGTTGTGGTGCGGGTGAAAACGGAGGGAGGGGAATATCTTGCGAAGGAAATTAAATATTAGGTTTAAATCATAGACAAATTAGGTATAGACTAAAAAGTTGTCTCATCTGTTATCTTCGAAAAAAGTGCTTCAATAGATGTCGTTCATGCTGTGAGAGAGATTCAGTAGACTCACTCAATTCTCTCAAACTACAAAATATTGAATCTTTTTATGATTCTTTATTATTTATCAATTAAAAACGAAACAGTAACTTTGTTTACATTTACATAATCCAAATATGTCGTGAAATATAAAAATATAGAATTTAAATAGCAGAAAAGTGAATAAATTGTTTTCGAAGTCGAGTGACTTCACTAGCCCTGAGTGACTTGACTGGCCCAAGATCAACAATAGTGACATCTGCCGGAAGGGAAAATTTTAAAACTTTTTTGTCTATACCTTCATTTGTCTATGTTTAAATACGACGTATTCATTCTCTCATTGAGAGATAGAGAGAGACAATTGATGTGGGATCGATACCAATATTTTTATAAGGCCTGTATAATGTGTCTAAGATGACCTATAGAAAGTTATGTAAAAAACATTAGTATTCAGTTAAGGAGACTTTTAGGAGGTCTTAAAAGTACCATTATAACTGGTATTTCATAAGAAGTAAAAGATCATCAAGGAACATTTACAGAGACATGGAAAAACATATCATATGTCCTCTGTTAACAGAATTGCTTTGTTATATAAAAAATTTGAAACGTTTGTGGTGAATAATGTTGCTGAAATCATCAAAATACTGAATATCGGGAGGACGTGATTCTGCATACAATTTTTATACCCTCCACCATAGTATAGATGGTATATTAAGTTTGTCATTCCGTTTGAAACATCTAGAAATAGACAAAGTATATATATTTCTGATCAGCATAAAATTCTATGTCGATTTAGCAATGTCTGTCCGTCTGTCCATCTGTGGAAATCACTCTAGCTTCCGAATAAAATGAAGTAGGTTGATAAAATTTTACTCAAATGTGTACTATATCTGCAGAACTTTTGGTATTGAAAATGGGTCATGTAGGTCCACGTTAAGGTATAGCCCCCATGTATCGACACATCCCTATATTCGGTATTTTGAAGTTTTAGGTGGCACTGTTCAATGGAATTGTTTCAAATTTCGTTATAATAGCTCGTAATAGGTACTACATTCTGTGACAGAAAATTGACTATGTAGTCTTCCACGTCCACGTCTTCGTATAGCCCTATATAAACGTATCTCCCAACATTTGGTATTTTTATGATTTTAGCGACTTTATTAACCGGAGCTGTTTCAAATTTCGTATTCCGAGTTCGAAATGGGAACTACAGTCTATGTCAGAAAATTGTCTATGCATCAGTACTTCCCTATATTCAGAATTTTGACGATTTTAGGTTCAATATTCACCAAAATTGTTTGAAATTTCGCATTTGAAGTTCCTAATAAGTACTACAGCCAGTGACAGACAATTTTCTATGCAGGTTCACGTCTTAGTATAGGTCGCAATATAACGGCTATATTCGATATTTTTAAGATTTTAATAGAACTTTTACGGTTTTTATGTTTTGAAAATTTCCAAATTCGTTCCAAATGGTGGTGGGTATTCAAAGTTTAGCCCGGCCGAACTATCTGAGTTTTTCTTGTTATTTGAAAAAAGAAAATTTTTTTGAGGTCCTTCACAGCGACTTCAGCTGATCTGGAACAACTAGATTTCTTTCTTCTTCCGATTGTAACTCATCGAAATAATTATTTTAGACCGAACGAAGTATATATATTCTTGATCAACGTAAAATTCTAAGACGATTTAGCCCTGTCCGTCCGTCCGTCTGTCTGTCCGTCTGTTGTAATCACGCTATAGTCAAAACGAATTAAGATAGAAAGCTAAAATTTTGCACAGATCTCTCTTTTGTCTGCAGGCAGGCCAAGTTCGAAGATCGGTCCACGATATCGTATAGCCCCCATTTAACGTTACCCCCCGATATTCGGTATTTTGATGATTTTAGCCACATTTTTCAACGGAATTTTCTGTAATTCCACAAAAGGAGTCCGTTGTGAGTACTTTACCCCCTGAAAGATAATTGTCTACATAGATCCACGATATCGTGTATCCCCCATATAACTAAACCCCCTATTTTCGGTATTTTGATAATTTTAGCCACATTTTTCAGCGGAATTGTCTAAAATTCTACACAAGGGGTTCTTTGTAAACACTTTACCCCCTGACAGTGAGTTCTCTATATAGGTCCATGATATCGTATATCCCCCATATAACGGTACCTCCTGATATTCGGGATTTTGATGATTTTAGCCACACTTTCAACGGAATTGTCTTAAATTCTGTATAAGGAGTTATTTGTGAGTACTTTAGCCCAAGACATAGATTTATCTATATTGATCACAACATTGTATATCTCCCCATGTGTCGGCACTTTCCGATATTAGGTATTTTAAAGATTTTGAGAGGATTTTTAATGGATTTTATTTTTTTGAAAAATTTTTAATTCCTTCCAAATGGTGGAGGGTATTAAAAGTTCGGCCCGGCCCAACTTTTTACTTGTTTCTTTTCCATACTCTTTTTCGCAGTCTCTTAAAAGCTCTCCCTGCAACTTATCTACATACATTCCCCAAATAAGAATGGTATTCCCAATTACTTTAGTTTTTCAATTGTTTTCGTCCCGTCAATTTTAGTTGTTTTCGGTTTGTTTTTTTTTAATACTTTGTTGTTATTCTTTCAAGTATTCAATTTCTTGAGCCTTTGGTGATTTATTGCAAAACTGTTTAGCGTTTCTCTTAATGTTATACAAATTAGCCATGGTCAAGGCCAGCAGTAATTGGGCAAACAATTTAAAAGGCCGAAAAAACAAGAAAAGCTCAGGTTTAAATAGCTTCGGACATGAAACACATAGTTTTGGTGCGTATGTATTTTAAACAAATTGCCAAGCGATTTGCATGCCAATTAATAATCATCAGCTTTATTACACATCCCTACTTCATTCGCTGTTTGGTAACAATTCTAGCCATCCTTAAAAGCAACAAAATGCGATAGCCGCAAAATATGTTTTTTGAAAAAATTAGAAAGTGTTAAATGACTTCTTAATTACAATGTAGCTGCTCATTGCATTTCATTTGAGCCGAAGTCTTGACAGAAATTCAAAACTTTGACCAGCCACTTCGTGACGTAGATTTTTTTGGCTATTTTTTTCGTTTTCGTACATAGCTATATTTAGCACCGCTCTGTAATTAAAGTCGTTAGTTTGTTTCGAGTTCCGTGTTATTATTGAATTTCATCTGTTTTCAGGTTTACATTTTCTGTTGGCCATTTTCTTGCATTTTGTTTTTTTTTTTTTTTTTTGGATTTTTAATTGATCAATTTTCTCACATTTAATGGCCAGTAACGAAGGCTATTAAAAGCACGTTTTTATTTCGGTTTTTTTTTTTTTTTTTGTTATTTATTTTAATTTGGCAAATTTGTTCTCCAGTTACGTTAACATATTTCGGTTTTATTAAATTACAACAAACAGTTTTATTTGAATAGTTTTTGTTTTCGAAAGTTCAGTTTGTAACCGCCGCCGGCACAGCGAAGTAGCGAAAATTCAACTGTTTCGTTTATTACCCGCACTTGTTTACACTTGCTGGAGTACTGAACACTCCGCTGGAGTCAATGTTGCATGAGAGTCCACCAAAGACAGCCAAACCAAGACCAACAACAACAGCAGCGATGACAACAACACAGACAGCCAAACGAGACCAGACCAGACGAGATCAACATTCAAGCTGCCGGTAAGCTGCCTTTGCAGCCTTAGCCCAGCTCCATGGCTAGGCAGTCAGTCGTCATTCAATCGCTGCATAATCACTCACCATGGAGTTTTTGGTGGGTTCGGCATGGTCTGAGTCTATTTTTTGGGGTGGCATGTCGTCGTCGCTGCTGGTGTCTACTTAGTTTTCCACAGGTGTGCATGCGTGTGAGATTTCAATGGATGGATGTTGTTACCACACGTTGCTAGACGCCATGTTGCAAACAAGCTAACAAACCCAAACAGCATTGGAAACATTCACACAATGGGTTAGGTCAGTGATAGGAGGGAGAAAAAAAGCTTGGTGAATGATCTTCCCTGAAAAGAGGATATATGAACAGAAAAATCGTTCCAAAGAACATTGTATCCAGGGTATGTTAAGTTTTTTATTCCGTTTGTAACACCTCGAAATACACATTTTAGACCTCACAAAGTATATATATACTTAATCAGCATAAAATTCTATGCCGATTTAGCGATGTCCGTTCGTCTGTCCGTCTGTGGAAATCACTCTAGCTTCCGAACGAATTGAGGTAGATTGATAAAATTTTGCTCAAATATATGTTATGTCTGCAGGACTTTTGGTATTGAAAATGGGCCATGTAGGTCCACGTTTTGGTACAGGCCCCATATAACGGTACTTCCCGATATTCGGTATTTTGATGATTTTAGCTAAATTATTCACCGGAATAGTTGTAAATTTAGTATTTAAAGTTAGTAATGGATACTGCAGTCTATGACAGTAAATTGTCTGTGCAGGTCCACGACTTCGTATAGCCCCCATATAACGGTACCTCGCGATATTTGGTATTTAAACGATTTTATGGACATTTTTCACCAGAATTGTTTCAAATTGGGTATTTAAAGTTCATAATGGATACTACAGCCTACGACAGAAATGTCTCTGTGCAGATCCACCCCTTCGTATAGCCCCCATATAACGATACCTCCCGATATTCGGTATTTTAATGATTTTAGGGACACTTTTTACCAGAATTGTTTCAAATTTGATATTTGAAGTTCGTAATGGATACTACAGCCCACGACAGAAAATTGTCTGTGCAGGTCTACGTCTTCGTATAACCTCCATATAACGGTACCTCCCGATATTCGGTATTTTGATGATTTTAGCGAATTTATTTCCCGGAATTGCTTCAAATTGGGTATTTAAAGTTCATAAGGGATACTACAGCCTAAGACTAAAAATTGTCTGTGCAGGTCCACGTCTTCGTATAGCCCCCATATAACGATATCTCCCGATATTCGGTATTTTGATGATTTTAGCGAATTTATTCACCGGAATTGTTTCAAATTTGGCATTTAAAGTTCGTAATGGATACTACAGCCTACGACAGAAAATGGTCTGTGCAGGTCTACGTCTTCGTATAACCTTCATATAACGGTAACTCCCGATATTCGGTACTTTAATGATTTAAGTGACATTATTCAACAGAATTGTTTCAAATTTGGTATTTGAAGTTCATAATGGATACTACAGCCTATGACAGAAAATTGTCTTTACAGGTCCACGTCTTCGTATAGCACCCATATAACGATACCTGAGATATTCGGTATTTTAATGATTTTATTGACATTTTTCACCAGAATTGTTTCAAATTTGATATTTGAAGTTCGTAATGGATACTTCAGCCTACGACAGAAAATTGTCTGTGCAGGTTCACCTATTCGTAAAGCCCCCATATAACGGTACCTTCCGATATTCGGTATTTTAATGATTTTAGGGACACCTTTTACCAGAATTGTTTCAAATTTGATATTTGAAGTTCGTAATGGATACTACAGCCCACGACAGAAAATTGTCTGTGCAGGTCCACGTCTTCGTATAGCCCCCATATAACGGTACCTCCCGATATTCGGTTTTTTGATTTTTTTCGACATTATAACCGATTTTTTTGAAGTTTCGCACTTGAATATTGTAATTGCTTATGACAAATGTTACCTACGCAGGTTCATGTTATCTTATAGACTCCAATATTCGATATTTTTAAGATTTTAATAGAATTTTTTTTTAATTTTTATTGTTTTTTGAGAAGTGCCAAATTCGTTCCAAATGGTGGAGGGTATTCATAGTTCGGCCCGACCGAACTTAAAGCTTTTTTAGTTGGTTTTAGAAAAGGATACTTTAAATTTACTTTCCCTCAGAAGACATCTAAAAGGTCCTTTTTAATAGAAGAAATTTGGTATGGACCTATGATAGATCCGTAGCAATAGAAAACCTCAAACTGTAATTCCCTTTGAGAACCTTGAGAAAGGCGATCGTTTGGAGAGAAAACCAAAAAATGTATGTTCCATCTTCTTCCGTAGTTTATTTTAAAAATGACATTTTCCAAAAAGGTCCTTCAAAAATTCATTGGAAGACCTTTTTCTAAAGAAGACTTAAATTATCCTTCACTCAAATGAGGCATTATAAATGTTTTCTCTTGTAGACTACTTTGTATTGGCATACTTCCACTAAAGACCCCGAAAAAACTCAATTTTCTCATTAGGAGGTTGAGAAAATCAGCTTACAGTAAAGACTTTAAAATGTCCTTACTATGCAGGAGACCACAAAAAGGTCCTTAAGAAGGGCTTCTTCTCCAGATGAGGTTTCAGAAGGATTTTCTTTAATTGAAAAGGTCTTCTTCCATAGTAATCGTTTAAAGCAGGTACCCTCCATGCAAGACCGCGGAAAGGAATTTTTACCCAGATGACCTCATAAGAAAGATATTCAATGAATCCTATTCAAAAAATCCTTCCGTAGGAGATGTATTCAAAGAAGATTTCCTCCCATAAAGGTACCCTAAGGAAGTCCTTTTCTCCAGAAGAGAATATCTTCTTCTATAAAGGTCTCTTAAAGAAGGTAACATCCATAAAAGTCCTTGAAAGGCTACAAATATCTATTGCGAAAGTCCTTGAAAAGAGATTTTTTCTTAGAAGTTCTTGAAAGTATTTTTTTTTTCATTTAAGACTTAATGAAGGTCTTATTGTGTGGAAGAATTTCTTCTTTAGATGACCTTGAAAAACGTACAGGGTTGTCCATATTCGTCGGACCCATCTGGCAACGCCATAACTTTTGACAGAGATGTCACATCGCTTAATGACATACCGCGTTTGAAGCGTCAGTCCAAGCAGATTTTTACAATGAACCACGCGAGCGCTCTGAAATAGTTGAAATTTAAATTCAACAGAAGAAGTCAATTGTGAAAACTCAACGTGCTTTTAAAACATTAAAAAATGTGAGAAGTGCGCCTTCTAAGAACACCAATAAGCGTTTATACGAAAAATTTTCGACTGGTAAGGCTCTTTCTAATCCGAAGAGGCCATATAAAAGCCGACCAAGGCGATCGGCCGAGAATATCGCTGCCGTACGAGCCAGTGTTGAGAGGTCCCCAAGAACATCCCAAAAACGCCGTTCTCAGCAGTTGGGCATGGCTCGGTCCACTTTACAACGGATTATTCGCATTGATTTGCATTTGTTCCCGTCCAAAATTCAATTGACGCAAAGGATGTTGCCTGCGGACAAGCCTCGTCGATTGGAATGGACCCAAAGTTCCGTCGAATATGGGCAACCCTGTATTAAGAATTTTTTTCATAAAAGACTTCGAAGGAGAGAACTGTCCTATGTTTTGAAGGTTTTGGAATGGCCTACTTGCTTCTAAGATTAGGAAAAGTTTTTCTTCCAGAGCAGGCCTCAAAATGTGTTTTTCCAGAAAAGGCAAAGAAGCCAAGATTATTATCATAAAAAATTTTTCAAAGAAAACATCGAAAAGAGCTTGTTTTTTAGATGGATTTGAAAAAGTTTTCCTTTATAGATTAATCTAAAAAGATTTCCTTCCACTGGAGATCTTGGAAAAGTCGTCTTCAACAGAGGACATTAAACAAGACATCTTCAGTAGAAAATCTCGATGAACACTTTACTTCAAAAAATATTTCTCTCATGATCATCTTCCTTAGATGCCCTAAAAATGTATTCTTCCCGAGAAGGGTTTTATTGTTGCACTTGCAAAGAAGAAGAAGAAATGTCTTCAGGGTGTCTCCTTCCTAGAGGCGATCTTCAGGGGAGGTCTTAAGAAAATCATAGAAGTTATTTGAAAGACCCTATTTCCATCAACGACCTTTAAAGGTCACATATCCTTGGCAGTTTTTTATGGACGACAATTCAAACCTATTATTTGGTAATGAGTTTTTTGCTACAGAGGTCTTCTAAGGATAGAAGTCCTGTTAATGGATCTATATAGAAAAATCTAGTATCCAAAGACCTTCAGAGGCCTTTCTAAAGTTCGAAATATTGTTCTCCTTTAATATTGAATTAATTGCTAATACGCCCCATTGTGCATCTGCTGTAAGCAGTGTGGCTGAGCGTGTCTTTGCATCGAGGTGACAATAACTAAACAAGGCATGCCATGCAATCTATTCTCCGTCTTAAAATTTATTATTTAAGACGTTGTTATTTTGGCCATATACAATTTTTGTTGTTGTTGTTGCTGTTGTAGACACTTGGCATATTTTTTGGGTGGTTATGGAAAAAGTGCAAATTATTGTTTGGCGAAATGCAGCTGCCTGTCTGCTTGCCTGCCTGCCTTCATGGCAACTAAAGTTTATGCCATCAAAGTCCATATAAATTTGTCAGTTTTCACATACCAGCCCTACCATACTACTGCTTCAATATAATAAAGTTTCCAAAATTTTGATGTTGAAAATGGAGGAGCGGGGAGAGGGTGTTTCTTGGTGTGACACTGATGATGATTATGACGTTGTCTCTCTAATAATAAATGATAGAAAAAGTTCATTTTTCATGAATGACTGAATTGAGATCACCAGGGAGATAGCTACAGCACACCAGCTGCGATAATTTCTTGAACTTAATAGCAATAATAATTTCGTGATATTAACTTGTTAAAATATTTGTTGGGGGGAAAAAATTATTATTTATCAGGGGAGTTCCAAGAACAACATGGGGCATTATTTATTCGTTAAATTGTGGTAAATTTATGCTCATGTGTGGGTGGAGTTTAAAGAATTCGTATGAGGAAGTAATTTTTATGCGATAATTTAAGCCATATGTCTGAGGGTATAAAAAAATCCTCAGTCATATGGCTACAGAGGGTATCATTTGATACCGGCAAAACGTAACTAATCAAAATAACGGTTTTTGACCCTTGGTATCTTTGGACCAAATCCGACTCAGGATAATTGGAGTCGATCTAGCGATGTCCGTCCGTCCATCTGCCTGTCTGTTAGGCTGGTGCGCACGATAACTCTCAAAGGGAGTATCCGATTTTGTCCAAACTTGGTATATAATAATATTTTCATCAAACTTAAATCGAGTTCGGAAATGGACCATATAGGGACTCTTTCCGATACCACCCCACAAAAGATCGAAATTTTCATTTTTTTTTCAAAGAAACTAACTTTGCAAATACGAATACTTACATCAGTGCTAGGTCAGGTGCACTCCATCAAGTATCTCGCCCACAAACTTTGAAAATCCGAATACTTATATCAGTGTTAGGTCAGGTGCAGAAGTGGACAATATTGGTCCACTCCATCAAGTATCTCGCCCACAAACGGTCAACATTTCGAATAATTATAACTCTTATGGAATATGTTGTTAAAAGTCCGATTGTCTTTAAATTACACAGATCACAATATTTTTGTTAACCCAAGATCTGGTGTGAAGATGGAATATATCGGACCCCACTTTCTGGTACCTCCCCCACAAAGGTTCAAAAATTTTGAATATCCATAAAGCTCATAACACGCGAAAGTAACATCCGATCCCATTTAGACTCAATTTTGTCTACTTGAGATCTGCTATAAAGATGGTAGAAATCGGACCATTCCTTCTGGTACCTCCCCCACAAAGTGGTCAAAATTTTAAATATTCAAAACGACCATAAAATTCGAAATAAGCATCCACTTCTTTTTATATTTCCCACATCCCATTATTTCTAAAAACACAAGATCAGCTATGAAGATGGAGTATATCGGTCTACTTCTTCTGGAAACACCCTCAGCTCAGGGTCAAATTTGTGAATATCCATGAAGCTCATAAAACGAAAAATTATCATCCGATTCCATTCAGACAAGATATTTCATAAAGATGGTAGATATTGGATAATTCCTCTTGATACCTCCCCCACAAGGGGTTCAAGATTTTGAAAAATAAAACACTCAATGAAAGCGAAATAGGCGATTTCACACAAACAAACATTTTTGCGAACACAAGATCTGTTGTGAAGATGGGATATAGACTGGCATATCCCATCTTCACAACAGATCTTGTGTTACATCCCCCCAAGGGTCAAAATTTTGAATATCCATGAAGTTCATAAATCACGAAATTATCATCCGATTCCATTAAGACTTTACATATCTCAATATTTGTATCAACAAAGGATATGTTATAAAGATGGTAGAGAACGGACCATTCCTTCTGGTACCTCCCCCAAAAAGGGTCGAAGTTTTCAATAACAACCCGTAAAGAAAGTTTTAAAGCTGGGCGGGGCCACGCTATGATTATAGTTCAAAGGACTAAATATGCCGAAGCATTTGTATCTTTTAAATTCAGACATGTATTGCCCATTTGATATATATGGGAGCTATATTCAAATCTGAACCGATCTTGATAAAATTTGGCAAAGATATTTCTGAGCTGTACTTCATATATTTCCCTGAATATCATTGTTACGGAGTGCATATTACGGCTGTTGGTAGCAAATATAACAAATCGGATGAACAATATATATGGGAGCTATAGCTATATCTGAAGCGATCTTCACCAAATTTGACGTACTAGCTACTAGACTCAATTCGGTCATAATTGCTAAATTTAATCCCATTTAGGAAAATATTAGATGTTTGGTGCACAATAAAAAGTAAATCGAACGAGGTTTCATATTGGAGTTATATCCAATTCCGAACCGATCTCGATAAAATTTTATCAAAGGTATTTCTGAGCTGTATTTGATACATTCCCCAAATATTGTTGTTACAGAGTACATATTACGGCTACGGAGGACAAAAATAACAAATCGGATGAACAATATACATTGGAGCTATAGTTATATCTGAACCGATTTCGATAAAATATGGCATACTTATTTTAAAGCCTAATTTGGTTGTATGTGCAAAATTCCATACTATTCGGGCTGACAGTACACGTTTGGTGCACAGTAAAAGTCAAATCGGCCGAAGATATATATGAGGGCTATATCTAAATTTTTACCGATTACCTCCAATTTCAATAGGGTTCGTCCTTGGGCCAAACAAATGATTTGTAAAAAACTTCATTTGGATAGGGCAATAGATGCGAACTGTACTTTGTTTACAAAAAAACGTGGACAGACGGACGAACGGACGGACGGACATGCATAAATCGACTCAGAATGTGATTCTATGCAGATCATCAAAAGGAACTAAGGGTCTATCTCGTTTCCTTTTGCCTGTTACAAACAAAAGCAGGGAATAAAAATGATCATAAAATCTGAAATAAGCATCCGGTTCTCCTCATATTTCACATATCCCATTATTTTTTACTAACCAAAGATCTGCTTTGAAGATAGAATATATCGGTCCACACCTTCTGGCGGCTAAAGGGTAAAAATTTTGAATATTTATATATAACTGCGAACCCCTTCTGGTAGCTTAACCACAAACTTGTGAAACAAGTCAGCTATTCTTTAGAAGTAAATATGTCTCTCAACCTGAAACATGGAATGAATATGGAATTTATGATTTCGCATAAAATTGTATATAAATGTTCGATTTTCTTGTAATTTTGCCCATACCAATATCTTTATCTGTATTAGATGAAGTATGAAAATGGAATACTTCGGTCGACTATACGTGTTACCTAATGCATATTTTAACATTTTTTAAAAATTATCACATGTCTTATATAAAGTAAAGGAATTATTCGAGTTGAAGAGTTGATAACTCGATTTGTAATGAAAACTTTTGCTAGGATTACCACTCATTTCTGCTGAAATGTATCAGGAAGATAGAAGGTCGTTTGTGAAAAATTCTTTGAGACACCCACTTCATATACCCCCCTAGAATTTTAGCCATTATATTCCTCAATTGTCACCACCCCTACCCCAACCACAAATCTATTTTCCCACAACCAGTAACAATTTCCAAATTGACCCTGTGATAGGAATGACCCACTCTCTCCATAATCGCTGACAATGACCGTCATCAGAGCTGAAAAAAATCACAAACGAAACGCATAAAGAAAGTCATCCGCTAACAGGATAATAAACGAAATATCCAATTTGAAATAATTTTTTGATATCTTTGGTAATTCGATGACGATGGCGACAGTGGCATTGATGGTCACTTTGGTCATAACCGCACACATCCAATGATAGCAAATAAGGTCGGTCATCTTGGTGGTGACACAAAACCTCAATACTTTTATGTGTCTGTATGCGTGTGTGTGTGAATTTGTTATAATGCTGACATGTACGCTATTATCATTCGAAATGTTGTTGTTCAACCAGCCGCAAATGACAAGAATAAAAATAAAACAATACCAACAAACATCTCAAAAAGTAATAACAACAATAAAAACCATATCATTGCCATTATGTTTTTTTTTTTTGTTTAGTACAAGAATTGTAAAAATGAGACAACAACATGCCAATAGAGTGCATTTAGAAGGTCATTTGTGGAAGTATTTTTTAAATTTAAATGTTTTTTTTTGGTGAGGTCTCTGGAGTCACCTTGTTTTGTTGAGACAAATAATGAATAATGAACTTATATCTTTATATGATTTTTTTTAAATCTAAGTGAAGAAAGCAATATCTATAAAAATCTTCCGCATAAGGAAAATCAGAAATGCATTATCGAGTCCGCCTACTACAGGTTGAGTTGAAAAAACTGCAACCAACTTCAGACTGCTGTCATTTCTAAGCCACTCGTCCGACAGATGTTAAAATTATTCCAGTGACAGCTCATTATATTGTTTACAAGCGTACATAAGCATTTGGGTGAGAATTCCAGAAAAAGTTATTCGGAATTCAAGCGGGATAGTGTGATTTCTTCATATTTCATTATTCACCAAAATTGTTTCAAGGATAAATGGATACTACAGCCTAAGCCAGAAAATTGTCTGTGCAGGTCCACGTCCCCATATAACGGTACCAATATATATATATATATATATATATATATATATATATATATATATATATATATATATATATATATATATATATATATATATATATATATATATATATATATATATATACCTCCCTATATTCGGTATTTTGACGATTTTAGGTACAATACACACCGAAATTGTTTAAGATATTGTCTTTAAAGTTTGTAATGGATGGTACAGCCTGTGACACAAAATTGTCTATGCAGGTCCTGGTCTTCGTATAGCTCCGATATAACGGTACCTCCCCATAATACGGTATTTTGGTGATTTTAGCGACATTATGTAACGGAATTGTTTCAAATTTGTTATTCGAAATTCGTAATGGGAACTACAGTCTGTGACAGAAAATTGTCTATGCAGGTCCAGGTCTTCGTATACACCCCATATATTCGTACCTCCCTATATTCGGTATTTTGACCCAACGAAATTGTTTGAGATGTTGTATTGAATATGGTAACGGCTTATAACGAACAATGCCTATGTAGGTCCACGTAGACCCTAATATATATGGGGATATATTCGGTATTTTAAGAATTTAAAAAGATTTCTTGAAAATTTCCGGACTTAATTTTTGAAAATTTCCAAATTAGTTCCAAATGGTATATAGTATTCAAATTTCGGCCTGGCGGAACTTACTGATTTTTTACTTACTTATTGTTTTAATTTTCAGTTGTTAATTGTTGATGTTTTAATGTTGCTCTTGAATTGCGCCCAGGCGTAATATTGCATTTCATTGTCCAGAAGTTGCGACCACCAACATATGGAGGCTCATACAGCCAGCAGTACTCGTTTAACATTAGTGTTATTGAACGCGTTAGTTAACCCGGGGCGGAGAGGTGTGAAACGAGCGCTTTGGTTTCTGGTTGCCTGTCGGTAGTTGTAAAAAAAGTTTCATTGAATGTGCGCTTTGAAGAGCACTCGAACGCACTTACCTAGGCTCGACTGTTAGTGATGTATGTAGAGCGCAAAAATAAATACAAGCAGGCGCTGCCACCCACTTACGCCCATCGTCACACACACACACACACTAATACATGAGCCTGCAAAGAACAATAACGAACGATGCGTGAAGTCTGTAGTGCAGTTCGCTGCACCGCATTCATGTTGTTCTCATGTCGAACATTGATGATGACCAACTAGCCAACCATCGAACCGAGGCAAGCCAAACCAAGCTGATGCACAATGTCGATGGTCAATTGTTGATGACTGGTTGATGTTGCAACATCAATGACTTGTTGTAACAACATCATGTCAGCTGCACTGTCTGGCTTTGTTTTGTCAGTATTTCATGCCTAACCAAAGTAATTTTGCAGTAGCAGCAACCACTTGACCGAACAATATCGACACACACGCTTACGTGTGGATTCAATAACTATTATGTTGCACCGTGTTACGAAACACTAAAAACTACTAATGACGAAAATTAGTTGAATCTCATTCTTTTTATACCCTTAGCCATAGGGCTAGAGAGGGTATATATCATTTGATTCGACAAAAACGTACCTCATCGAAATATCGCTTTTAGACACTAGGTCCCTTTGGGCCAAATCCGTTTCACGACATTTGGAGTCGGCCTTAGGGTGACCGTCCGTCCGTCTGTCTGTCTATGTATCCGATTTGGTCAAAACTTGGGACATCGTAACATTATTATCAAACTTAGATTGAGTTTGGAGATGGGCAATATCGGCCCACTCCCTTTGGTACCTCCCCCACAAAAGGTCGAAATTTTCAAAAAGCATATTTTCTGTACAGAAAGAGAAAGGATGATTTAATTTTGCTCGAACTCTCCGAAGTTCAATATTTGCATCAGTGCTTGGTTAAGTGCTAAAATGGACAATATCTGTCCACTTCATCAGGTACCTCCCCCACAAAGGCTCAACATTTTGAATAATTCTAACTTTTATGAAATGTGACGGGGTCCGATTGTATTCAAATTAAACATATAACATTCCAAGGTATGAACCTGGTGTGGAAATGGAATATACCGGTCCATTCCTTCTGGTACCTGCCCCGCAATGGGGCAAACGATCATAAATTCCGGAATAAGCATTCGGTTCTCTTCATATTTCATACATCCCATAATTTCTACTAACACAAGACCTTTTGAGAAGATCGGATACATCGGTCCATTCCCTCTGGTGGTGCCTCCCCCTCAAAGGGTCAACATTTTGAATATCCATGAAGCTCATAAAACGTGATATTAACAACGTTTCTCAACATTTCTCTTAAAACAAGATCTGTTATATATATGGTAGAGATCGAACCATTTCTTCTGCTACCTCCCTCACAGAGGGTTCAAGATTTTGAAAAAAAAAACATTGAAATTAAGAGAAACAACAAATCGAACTCTCTTGGAATTCCATACATACGCACATTTTTTTTGATCTGTTTTGAAGATGATATATATCTGCGAACCCCTTCTGGTACTTCACCCACAAAGGATGAAATTTTTCAAATGAGATGAATATGGAATTTATGATTTCCCATAAAATTGGATATAAATGTTCGATTTTCTTGTAATTTTGCACATACCAATATTTTTATCTGCACCATATCTGGTACCTGCACCAGATTTCAACATTTTCAAAAAATTATCACATTTTTCATATAAAGTGAAGGAAGTAGTCGATATAGTTCAAACCTGGCATGGCACGATGTTTATATCATATTTATTTAGGTCCGATACGAAATGGACAATATTCCTTTGGAACCTACCTAATAGAGCTTCAACAATTTGAATAATCATAACAGAAGTCAGAATATATTTAAATAATCGGACATTGGCTGAGGGGATACATCTGTCAGAAATTTTTTTAATTGGTTTGGTGTCATTTTGTTACTAAAATTTGGGCAAATGATAGCCCCTCCATTGAACCAAGTTCTTGGCTTCTCTGTACCCCACTGTGCCGGTGATATGGTAATGGTGTTTGACAAGTACGTTTAGGTTTACAAAACTATTGTCCATTAAACATGAAGCCAAATGGCTCTTACTTTTGACAATGCTCCCGCACTGACTGAAATATTGGGAGGGGCAGGGGGGATATGGGTTGTGAGGTGGTCTAGCAGAAACATAACATATTGCACTTTGATTGAGTCCTTTAGAAAACCATTATTGAGAAGATATTTACTCTTTTAATATTGATCGGATTGCATTGGGTCTATCAACTCAAGTAGCACTTATGCACACACAAACGTACATACATGCTCACATTAATTTTTCAGTTTGGAAGTTCAAAGGTTTAATTAAATCAATGCCAATGACAAGTTTGAAAGTAAATGAGACAAAGTAAATTAAATCAAAGGAAAACTAATTAATGCGGAATAATCGGAACTAGAATAGAGGAGTTATGAACATGTCTGTGTAAGGACGTATTAGCAACAACTGTAAGATTTATTTGGAAATTTATAAAAGAGTAATGAGCATTGACTTTTTGGGCATACTCTTCCCAGGAGAAAAATATGTTCAAGAGTCGGATTAAAAGAAAAATAAGAAATTAGAGAGTTATTAACTTGGATTTCTTGTTAGTGGATTTGAATTTGGGTCTTAGGAATTTTTCCACTGAATTAACAACAAGTGAAAAACCAGTAAAGAAAGTCTTATGGTCGGGCGAGGCCGACTTTATGATACCCTACACCACTTTGCCAATTTAGTAGAGCTCCACATAACAATTAAAAGTTTTTATGGGAGAATTCATTACGATTATACGATTATAATTTAAATTTATTACGATTATAATTTAAAGTTCAAAGGACTAAATATGCCGAAGCATTTGTATCTTTTAAATTCGGACTTGTATTGCTCATTTGGTGCACAATTAATTTGAAATCAGATAAAGATATATGTGGGAGCTATATCCAAATCTGAACCGATCTCGATAAAATTTTGCAAAGATATTTCTGAGCTGTGTTTGATATATTTCCCTGAATATCGCTGTTACGGAGTGCATATTACGGTTGTGGGTAGCAAATACAGCAAATCGGATGAACAATATATATGGGAGCTATAGCTATATCTGAACCGATTTCGATCAAATTTGGCATACTTATTTTCAGGCCTAATTTGGTTGTATGTGCCAAATTCCATTCCATTTGGGCAAATATTAGACGTTTGGTGCGCAATAAAGGTTAAAACGGACGAAGTTATATATGGGAGCTATACCCAAATCTGAACCGATCTCGATAAAATTTAGCAAAGCTATTTCTGAGCTGTATTTGATATATTTCCCTGAATATCGTTGTTACGGAGTGCATATTACGGTTGTGGGTAACAAATATTACAAATCGGATGAACAATATATATGGGAGCTATATCTGAACCGATCTTTACCAAATTTGGCATATTAGCTTCTAGACTCAATTCGGTTGTATGTGCCAAATTCCATTCCATTTGGGCAAATATTAGACATTTTGTGCACAATAAAATGTAAATCGGACGAAGTTATATATGGGAGCTATATCTAAATCTGAACAAACCTCTATGAAATTTAACAAAGGTATTCCTGAGCTGCATTTGATTTGATTTCCTCAAATATTGTTGTTACAGAGTGCATATTACGGCTGCGGAGGACAAAAATAACAAATCGGATGAACAATATATATGGGAGCTATAGCTATATCTGAACCGATTTCGATCGAACTTGGCATACTTATTTTCAGGCCTAATTTGGTTGTATGTGCAAATTCCATGCTGATATTACACTTTTGGTGCACAATAAAAGGCAAACCGGTTCTGAAGGAATTTCACATCGGACCGAAATAAATATGATATAAATATTGTGACGTGCCAGATTTGGACCAAAGTCGGTTACTTCTTTCATTTTATATGAAATATGTGATAATTTTTTTTTAATGTTACGTGAGGTACCACAGAACAGAAGGGATTTGCAGAAGTTTATTATCTTTCTTTAGAATTAGAAAATCTGTGTGAAATGTGAATAGAGTTGGATGCTTATTTTGCAATTTATGATCGCTTTGGTTATTCAAAATTGTTAACCTTTGTGGGTGAGATGCCAGAAGAAATGCTCCGATATCTACCACGTTTATAACAGATCTTATGCTGATGGAAATATTCAGATGTACCAAGTCTGAATGGAACCGGATGTTAAGTATGCGTTTAATGATCTTCATGGATATTCAAAATGTTGAGCCTTTATGCGGGAGGTACCAGAAGGAGAGGACCAATATATTTCATCTTCACAACAGATCTTTTGTTAGTAGAAATA
Source organism: Musca domestica (assembly GCF_030504385.1). NCBI lineage: Eukaryota > Metazoa > Arthropoda > Insecta > Diptera > Muscidae > Musca > Musca domestica. The sequence goes on from NW_026712219.1 coordinate 994,436, forward strand.
ATGAAATGTGTGAAATATAAAGAGAATTTGATGTTTATTTCGGATTTTATAAACGTTTTGGTTATTCAAAACTTTGACCCCATCTGGGGGAGGTACCCGAAGGAATGGTTCGATCTCTACCGTCTTCATAACATATTCTGTATTGATAGAAATATTCAGATGCGCCATTTCTAAATGGAATCGAGTCGTTTTGTGGGCCAAAAAGGATATTCAAAATTTCAAACTTTTGTGGGGGAGGTACCAGGAGGAGTAGACCGATACATGCCATCTTCATACCAGACCTTGGGTTAATAAAAATATTGTGATGTGTGTAATTTGAAGACAATCGGACACTTTTTCTTATAAAAGTTAGGTAGGTACCTGATGGAGTAGACCGATATTGTCCATTTTCGTACCTGATCTAGCACTGATGCAAATATTAGGATTCGCAGAACAAGGTACCGGAGGTACCGGCAGGAGTGAACCGATATTGCTTTCAATCCCTTCCTTCAAAGGATCAAGAAACGAGGTTGTTTTTAAAAGAGTTTTTTTTCAAGGACCAACAAATTTGGATTTTTTAAAGAATTTTGTTTGAGTGACCAAGAAACGTGTGTTTTTTTAAAGAATATTTTTTCAAGGACCAAATTAACTGAGATTTTTTAAAGAGCATTTTTTCACGGATCAAATAAACGTGGATTTTCAAAGAATATTTGTTCAAGGACCAAATTAACGTGAGTTTTTTCACGAACATTTTTTAACGGATCAAATAAACGTCGATTTTTAAAGAATATTTTTTCAAGGACCAAATTAACTTGAATTTTTAAAGAATATTTTTTCACGGACCAAAAAATGTGGATTTTTTAAAGAATATTTTGTCAAGGACCAAATAAACATGGATTTTTTAAAGATTTTTTTTTTCAAGGATCGACAAACGTGGATTTTATTTTAAGGATCGACAAACTTTTTAAGGACCAATAGACGTGATTTTTTTAAGTCCATCAAAAGTGCTTTTTTTAAGGACCAGCAAACGTTTTTAAGGACGAACAGACGTGATTTTTTTTAAGTTTAACAAACGTGGATTTTTTAAGGACCAACAGACATACATTTTTTAAGGTCCATTAAACGTGTTTTTTTTAAGGTCCAACAAACGTGGATTTTTAAGGACCAACAAACGTGGATTTTTTAAGGACCAACAAACCGTGGATTTTTTAAGAACCAACAAACGTGGATTTTTTAAGGACCAACAAATGTGTATTTTTTAAGGATCAACAGACCTACATTTTTTAAGGTCCATTAAACGTGGGTTTTTAAGGATCAACAGACATACATTTTTTAAAGACCAACAAACGTGTTTTTTTTTGGAAGGACCATTAAACGTGGGTTTTTTAAGGACCAACAAACGTGGATTTTTTAAAGACCAACCAAGGGCCAAGATAGAACTTTTTAAATATTGGGACAAGGACTATCAGAGTCTATTTATTTGCAGTAAATATTTTCTTTGGAAATTATGGCATTTTGTAGGGGAGGTACCGGAACGGGTGGACCGATATTGCCCATCTCCGAACTTGATCTAAGTTTGAAAATAATATACGATGTACCAGCTTTCGATCTCTCTGGTTGGTTGGTTGTTTTTTTTTTTTTTTATGGACCAAAAAACGTGGATTTTTTTAAAGAACATTTTTTCAAGGACAAAATTAACTTGAATTTTTAACGGGTCAAATAAACGTGGATTTTTAAAGAACATTTTTCCATGGACTAAAAAACAATCGTGGATTTTTTAAAGAATATTTTTTCAAGGACAAAATTAACTTGAATTTTTAACGGATCAAATAAACGTGGATTTTTAAAGAACATTTTTTCATGGACTAAAAAACAATCGTGGATTTTTTAAAGAATATTTTTTCAAGGACCAAAAAAATATGGATTTTATAAAGAATATTTTGTCAAGGACCAAATAAACATGGATTTTTTAAAGATTTTTTTTTCAAGGATCGACAAACGTGGATTTTATTTTAAGGACCAACAAACGTGGATTTTTTTCAGTTCCAATAGACGTAATTTTTTTAAGGACCAACAAACGTGGATTTTTTAAGTTCCAATAGACGTAATTTTTTTAAGGACCAACAAACGTGGATTTTTTAAGGACCAATAGACGTGATTTTTTTAAGTTTATCAAACGTAGATTTTTTAAGGACCAACAAACGTGGATTTTTTAAGGACATACATTTTTTTAAGGTCCATTAAACTTGGATTTTTAAGGACCAACATACGTGGATTTTTAAGGACCAACAAACGTGGATTTTTCAAGGACCAATAGACGTAATTTTTTAAGTCCATCAAACGTGGATTTTTTTTAAAAATCAATAAACGTGAATTTTTTCAGGACCAACAGATGTGATTTTTTTAATCCATCAAACGTGTTTTTTAAGTTCCAATAAAGGTGAATTTTTTAAGGACCAACAGATGTGATTTTTTTAATCCATCAAACGTGTTTTTTAATGACCAATAAACGAGAATTTTTTAAGGACCAACAAACGTGGATTTTTTAAGGACCAACCAAGGACCAAGATAGGACTTTTTAAATATTATGACAAGGACTATCAGAGTAATAAGACATGGATTTTTGGATCTCCCAATATCGTACCAATTGTCTTTACTCGTTATTTTTCAATGAATATTTTTCAAGAAACCTTTAAAAAGGTTTTTGAGTGATTTTTCTTCCAAATAATAAAGATTTAAAAAAAAAAAACTTTTGAGGGACTTTAAATGGTAGTTTGAAATAAATTTTTTTAAAGGACTTTGGCATTATTTTAATAATATTTTCAAACGGACTCTCAGGTCTATCAATTAAAATTTTAAAAGGATGTTGTTAAACTGTCAACGAAATTATATTCTTTGCTATAGACGAGGATTTTCAAAAATAGTTTTTCTATGGCTATTGGACAATGAAACCTGGTCTTTTTAATGCCCAAAAGTATTTAAAAAAGTTGAAGAAGAAGAAAAAAAAGGGGTTTTCAAATATTTTTTTCAAGGAATATCGAAGCCATAATCTTGGATATATTGAAACTTAATGTTCAAAGTCAAAATACTTTCATTTTAAATGAATTATGTCAAAAGATTTTTGGAAGTCAAAACATAGTTTTTAACAGTTTTTTTAGAATTTTTAGATACAAAAATGTATAATTTTTTTTCAGGACTATTACTCTTCCATCTAAGGCGCAAAATCTTTCAATCAGACCCACCTATTATATTCTCTTCCAATGTTGTCTTCTAAACGAATCTTTCCAAATGGCTTGGGTATTACAAGTCATTAGGGAATCAATATCGATTCCAGCATAAATATGCGTGCAGCTTTATGGCAATCGAATTTCATGGAATGAATTGATTCATACAATTTAAGAGCTACATACATCGATCATTGGTCCATGAAAGGATTATTACATGCAATAACAATTTTAATTAAACAGCAAATATGTTGAGAACGAACAAAAAAAAAAAAAAAAAAAAAAAAGACAAAAACAAAAACAACACTTTAAGGTATTGCATCGAATCAATCTCAGTTGATTAACAGCCAGTCAGCCATGTGTCGTTATCGCCGTATCTCCGTCTCGGACTGGTCGTATTATTAATGAATACATTAACGTCATTATCGTCGTCAAGAAACGTCATGTAATTAAAAATGTAATTAAATTGCTTTCGAGTGTTTTAATGTTGTGAGAAAATTTCAATTCAATAACGCACACAGCGGCAAAGGAAATGGGCAGAGAGCAGCTACCGTCTCAGTTGGCCCTGTTCATTGATGTGTAAAAAATGTGCACTGAAAATGCAAAAAAAAAAAAAAAAAAAGAAAAGAGGGAAAATATGTTGGTATCAGCTTCCATGGAGTTTGCCTGAATTATATATTTATGATGATGATGCACTGTCACCAAAATTAAAAAAAAATTAATAACTACCTTGACAAAGTTTTGTGGGAAGCAGGGTTGGATAAGTCTTTATGCTTTCGCAAAAACGAGAAGGCTTTCTTGAGGTCATCCATAAAGAGATAACATTCTTTATGGATATATTTGGGATTTGTTCAGCCTATTTTCAAGGTGCATGTAGAACTATAAATGTGCGGTTGTATAATTTTATGAGAGCCATAAACGAATGTTGCTCTTCGATATTTTTGCCTATTCCCGGCGAAGTGCTTGCTTGAGGTGATCGACAATTTTGTTATTTTTTAGTGCCAACCTTGCTTTACAAAATACTCCAGACACAATAGTCCAACGGAGATCTTGGTAGCTATTGTGTGTTGGAAATGAAGCGAGAAACCTCATTTTCTAACCATTCTTGGGTGGCGCGTGCTGAGTACGATGGCGCTTAGTCCTGTTGGAGGGTCTGCGGCCAAAATGTTTGCGTGTCCAAGGCTTTAAAACACCCTTCAGAATATTTTCGCGATAGTATTCGGCATTTATTCTGAGGCCACGGTCGATTAATACGAGCGGAGAGCGACCATCGGCTGTTATGGCGGTCCACACCATCACCATGGCCGTCGCTTGAGTTCTGGTGGTCAACCGAAGGTGCACATTTTCAGCTGACCTCTTTGGCAAGTAAACACGATAATTTTGTTTATTTACAAACTGCTAGACAATGAATGTTTTCTCATCGGAGAAAACCAAATTCGGAAGTTCACTACTTTCGGCCAAGCGAAGCAACTCTTTAGCTCTTTTGAGTCTATTTTCTGTGTGCTGTGGTGTAAGTTCTTGCTCTTTTTGGAATTTCAATGGCTTTACACCGAGCTCATATTTCAATATTTGCCGAATGGAATAATGTCAAGCCATTTTTCGGCCACTACGACGCGGGTTTCGATCAAAGCGCTTCTTTACTTTTCGAACCATTTCTGCTGATGTTGCAGTTTTCTTCCGTTTACTTTCTTGAAGTCGGACTACGCTACTATTTGATTTTGTACGCTTGTAAAAAATATAATAAGCTGTCACTGGAATAATTTTAACAGCTGTCGGACGATTGACAGGGAAAAGACAGCAGTCTGAAGTTGGTTGCAGTTTTTCATCTCACCCTGTATATCCGTATCCGAGGGACATGTAGAGCTCTAAATGGGGATTTCTAATATAATTTAAGAGGACTTTCTGAGGATTTGTGTTTTTCTAGGCCTATGAGAGTTATAAACCTGCATTATTCGAGCGACCTAGAGCTATAAATCAAATTTTCGAAAGAGCTGCAGAGATATAAACCTGGATTTTATGGGCATATTTTTAAGGGGACCTGTAGATCTCTACAGCCCTTTAAACAATAATTGTGAGTTTTAAAGCATATTTTCGAGCTCTAAACTTGAATTCTTAAAATATTTTTAGAGGACTTTCTGAAGATTTTTGTTCTTTCAAGGGCTATTAAAGCTATAACCCTGTATTATTCGAGGGACCTGGAGCTATAAACACGGAGTTTAAAGCACATTTTCGAACGAGTTCCAGAGCTATAAACCTGTTTTTTAGGCATATTTTATGGCATATATATTCAGGGGATCTGTAGAACAAGAAAAGTAAAATTCCAGGACATATTTTCGAGAGACCTGCTGATCTATAAACATGGATTTATTAAACGTATTTTCTAGGGACCTATAAATTTTTCAAAGTAGATTTTTGCAACATATATTTGCGAAGCCATAAACTTGGATTTATGAGGTATATTTTCGTGGGAATTGAGATCTTTAAAAATGGATTTTTGAAACATATTTTTGAGAAAGCTGTAGAGCTGCAAAAGGGAATTTCCAAAGCATATGTCCGAGGGACAGTTCGAATTACAAATGTGGATTTTTGGGGCATATTTTCGAGGGACCAGCATATATTAAAGGCTTATTTGCAGCATATTTTCAAGGAACTTGCTAAGCCATAAACCTTGATTTGTGAGGCATATTATCGTGGGACCTGTAAATCTTTAAAAGAGGATTTTTGTAGCATATTTTCGAGGGACCTACAGATCTTTAAAGTAGGATTTTTAAGCATATTTTCGAGAGAGCTGTAGAGCTATAAACATGGTTTTTAAAGTAACTTTTTGGGGAACCCATTTGAATTTGAAAGCATATTTTCGAGGGACTTCTTGAATCATTAACGGATTTTGGTAGTAAATAAATTACAAAATGTTTTTTTTTTTGTTTTCATTTTTTCAAGAGACTTGCAGAACCAATAATGGATTTTTTTTCGAGTAGTTTCCGAATTATAATCGTGGAAATTCAAAATATTTTTCGATGACGTTCATATGTAATACTGAGATTTTTTTATTTTCCATGGCTTTTCGGGGCAATAGACGAGGAATTTTTAAAATCTTTTTTTCAAGGATTTTTGAAATAGTTTTTTTAGACTTATACTTGAGGATTTGTAAAAAACCGTTAAACCTATCAACCTGGATTTTTAGGTATCTCAACTTGGATCTTTATGGATTAATTTGGAAGGTCTCGAGACTCCAACGTGGTTTCTAAAGAATATTTCGTGAGGAACCTTTAATTTGTTGAGAGGGTCTTGAGACCTTTCAACGTGCATATTGTAAAATATTTATATAGGGTCTTGAGACATATCAACGTGAATTTCTTAAGTTCCTTTTTGATGGTCTTAGGATCCTTTCAATTTTTTAAGAAATAGTTTTAGAGAGTCTATAGAATATATATATTAGAATATTTTTAAAGGGTCCCCAGACTTTCAACGTGGATTTTTCGAGAATATTCATTCTCAGAAATTTAATTGCATACAAAAAAAAAAAAAAAAAAAAAAAAACAGCAAGTTCGGCTGGGCCGAACTTTGAATACCCTCAACCATTTGGAGCGAATTAGAAAATTTTCAAAAAATAAAATCCATTAAAAATTTTGTAAAAATCTTAAAAATATCTAATAACGGAAGATCTCCTTGAGTGGATTTTCAGACAATACCATTGGAAAATATGGCTAAAATCATCAAAATACCGAATATCGAGGGTACCGTTATATGGGGGATATACGATATCGTTAACCTATTGAGAGAGTTCTCTGTTCTCAGGGGGTAAAGTGCTCATAAAGAACCTATTGTGTACAATTTCAGACAATTCCGTTGAAAAATCTAACTAAAATCATCAAAATACCGAATATCGGGGGTACCGTTATATGGGGGGCTAAGTATATCATATACCTATATAATTAACTCTCTTCCAAAGGATAAAGTACCCACTAGGGACTCCTCGTGTGGAATTTCAGACAATTTCATAGAAAAATGTGGCTGAAATCATCAAAATACCGAACATCGGGGGGTATCATTATATGGAGGCTATACGATATCGTGGACTTATGTAGACAATTCTCTTTCAGGGAGTAAAGTACTCACAAGTACTTCTTTGTGTGGAATTTCAGACAATTCCGTTTAAAATTGTGGCTAAAATCATTAAAATACAGATTATCGGGGGGTACCATTATATGGGGGCTATACGATATCGTGGACTTATGCAGATAATTCTCTTTCAAGGGATAGTACTGTATCAAGGAAGTAATTGTGTGGATTTTCAGACAATTCCGTTGAAAAAATGTTTAAAATCATCAAAATACCTAATATTGGTGGGTACCATTATATGGGGTTATACAATATCGTGGACCGATATAGCCCATCTTCAAACTCGACCTGCCGTCAGCCAAAGGAGAAAGTGCAAAATTTTAGCTTCCTATCTTAATTCGTTTAGACTGTAGCGTGATTACAACAGACGGACAAGCAGATAGACGGACGGACAGGGCGTCTTAGAATTTTACGCTGATCAAGAATATATATACTTTGTTGGGTCTAAGGTGATTATTTCGATGAGTTACAAACGGAATGACGAACTTAATATACCCTCCATACTATGTATGGTGGAGGGTATAAAAAAAGTTGGGTGTCTTAGAACCTCTCAATGTGTATTTCCAAATATTGGTTGAACAATCCGTTGAATCCTCCTCGTTTAGTCCTGCAATCCTAAATTTTCCGAAAATATTATTTGAGAAACTTTTACAAAAATTAGAGATAACTGTAATTATATTAAGATTTTTGAACATTTCCCTTAGGGTCTTGTAGGTTTTCAAAAGGGAATTTGATAAATGTGAATTTTTAAGGGATGTTTTTTTCGATAGACCGATATAGACAATAGATGGGGATTGTAAAGAAATATGTTTAAGGATTCTGTAGGTTTTTCTTATAAGAATATTTTTTATTAGTATAAGTATAAAGGTGAATTCTTGAAAATAGTTTTTTTTTTACCGATGCTTACAAAGCTTTTCAGGGCATTTTTACTTAAGAATTTTCTGCAATTGTAAAACTCCCTTCCCCGAAGCTTTCTTTAAATGTTAGTTAAGAAAAGAGAACGGATAAACCCATGCAAAAGTGCATCGACTGTCATGACTGCAATGATGCCATCAACAAACGTCATGTTATTACAATAACAATTTATAACCGTTACATGCCTCAGATTTGTTGTTATTATTGTTGTTGTTATCGCATCTCTGCATCTCCAACCTATCATGTCATCTGCTCATTATCATTATTGCTCAAGCCAAAGTTAAAGCCGCAACGACAGCGCGATGGTAACCACAACCGCTTCCAACAACCGTCAGAAATTAAGAGCAACAGAATCACGAACCTGATTGCATCAAACGAAGCACACGTAGCTATGTGGGATGTAAATGAAAGTAGTTAAATGAGCGTACAAGGAGGATAGAAACATTAAAAAAATTCCAGAAATTGAGAGCAGCAGCATTTCAAGACAAAAGGATTGAACAGTCAAAAACTGTTAAAAAAGAAACATTAAACGTCGATTTTCGACCTCATGAACCTTTCAAAGTCTCGCAGAGAGTATCCGATTTGATCCAAACTTGGTACATTAATATGTTATTGTCAAACTTAGATAAAGTTCGTAGATGGAAAATATCGGTTCACTTCTTACGGAACTTCCCCCACAAAATGTCAAACTTTTCACAGAAAATATTTTACTGTACAGAAGGAGAAAAAAATATCCGATTTCACTCAAAAATTTGCAAATCAAAAATATTTGCATCAGTACTAGATCAGGTGAGAAAATTGAAGATGGTAGATATCGATCCACTTCTTCTGATTCCAACCCCCCCCCCCCCCCCCCACAAAGTGGCCAACATTTTGAATAACCATGAAACAGACAGAGCACGAAAAAAAAACATCCGGTTCTCTTCATATTTCACAAATACCGAACGCAATTTTAGATGCGAAGATGGATTATGTCGGACAACTCCTTCAGGTACCTCCCCCACAAAGGGTCAAAATTTTAAATCATTATATCTATGGGATATATACTATTGCCATCAACACAATCTGTTAAAAAGGTGGTAGAGATCGGACCATTTTTTGTGGTATCTCCCACACAAAGGGTCAACGTTTTGAATAACCTAAACGATCATGAAATTTGAAATTAACATCCAGTTTTCATTTTAGCGACATTATATAAAATTTGGTACTTGAAGTTCGTAATAGATACTACAACCTAAGACAGAAAATTGTCGGTGCAGGTCCAGGTCGTATAGCCCCCATTTAACGGTATCTCCCCATATTCGGTATTTTGATGATTTTAGCGACATTAGTCTCGGGAATTGTTTCAAATTTGGTATTTGAAGTTCGTAGTTGATACTACAACCAATGACAGAAAATTGTCGGTGCAGGTCCACGTCTTCGTGTAGCCCCCATATTCGGTATTTTGATGACTTTTAGCGACATTATTCACCGGAATTTTTTCAAATTTGGTATTTGAAGTTCGTAGTGGATACTACTACCTATGACAGAAAATTGTCTGTTCAGGTCCACGTCTTCGTATAGCCCCAAATAAAACGGTACCTCCCCATATGTGGTATTTTGATGATTTTAGCGACATTATTCACCGGAACTGTTTCAAATTTGGTATTTGAAGTTCGTAGTGGATACTACAACCTATAACAGAAAATTGTCGGTACAGGTCCACGTCTTCGTATAGCCCCCACTTTTGATCATTTTAGCGACATTATTCGCCGGAATTTTTTCAATTTTTTTTCCCGATATTCGGTATTTTGATGATTTAAGCTCATTATTCACAGTTTTTTATAAGTTCCGCATTTAAATATTGTAATGGCTTATGACAAAAGTTACCTTTGCAGCTAGATTTTAACAGAATTTTTAACGAATTTTATTGTTTTAAAGAATTACTAAATTCGTTCCAAATGGTGAATGGTACTCAGCTGTTTTACTTGTTTTTTTTTTTTAGATTTTTGTGAACTTGGGCTAATAAAGACTATCATAAGTTTTTGGTATTTTCTGGCATAGATGCCCAATACAGATAATTGCTACAAAACAAATATCTTCGCTTTAATATTTCTTAAATACAATAAAATCGAAAATTATTAGCCACATATTAAATAGTTTGCAACAAATATTATTACAAGAAAATCATACATAGACACGCAACATTTTCCAACTGCAGATTGCTGAAGGCCCCGAAACCTCCATTAAGGCTAGTTATCATCATCAGCATCATCATCTTAAAGGTGCTCTACCTAAGGCGTCCATATTTATTTCCTATGGATTAGAATAAAACACAAACACTCACAGATACAAATCAATTTCAATTCATGACGTGATTTTTGCTCCTCATGGATGCGGAGATGGGCTGATGTGGGTGGAAACGATTTTTCCCTGCCATTTGCGGTTGGCAATTTAGAAATTTACTGGTACTGACAGAATACACAAATCCAGTGGTAAACATCAAACACACATAGACATGCGACATTTGTGTGTGTGCTCGTCGTCTTATTCCTAGATAATGATAGCGATGCTGAATGTATTTGCGACTCTCTGTGAATGTCTATGGCTGTGTTATAAATTCATATGTTAAGTACATGTGTACATTACAGCTTACATTTGGCGAATGGCATGTATTTGCGTGTGTGTGTGTGTGATTGTATATTGTAATTATTTGTACATATATTTAATGAATAAATTCGTGGATAAACATCATTCACATCAAAGAAACAAGAACATTAGCTAGCGACCTAAGAGGACAATGGGGTGGACCGAAAGATACTTTCTGTTAACACAAAAATTTTCAAGAAGTCTTCAGCGTAGGAGAAAAATGGAAGGGAATAAAATTAGGGTGAACAGAAATTGGTTCAATGGGCGGCCAACATATATGTTGTATGTTTATGTGATATGTCCAACAGACGAAGATATAACCTATTAAAGGTCTACTATTTACAGCATGTTATCATAGCAACTACAACTTTTTAGTTAAGTTTTTAAGAAAATTTTTTGAAAATATTTTTTAATTTTCGGAGGATCTCGGAAAGCATAAACGTGGATTTTTAAAAATAATTTTATGAAGAATCTGGGGAATAATAAAAGCGGAGTTTTAAAAATAATCATTTTTCTGAAGAACATGGGGAACCATAAACGTGGATTTTTAAAGAATACATTTTGAGGGACATTAGACCTGCAACCATTAGCCATTTAAAATATCATTTTTGAAGGAATTGTGGAACCATACACTCAGATTTTTGAGAGATTTTTATCTACAAAAGTATCAAAAAAAAAAATTGAGGTCTTGTAGATCCATAAGAGGAATATAACAAGTTAAAAAGCAGTAAATTCGGCCGAGCTGAACTTTGAATACCCTCCACCATTTGGAACGAATTTGGAAATTTTCAAAAAAATAAAGTCCTTAAAAAATTCTGTTAAAATTTTAAAAATATCGAATATAACTGTAATATTGGGGTCTATAGGACATGGACCTACACAGGCCTTGTTTGTCATAAGCCATTACCATATTGAAATTCGAAACTTGAAATAAATGGTGAATAATGAAGCTAAAATCATTAAAATATCGTATATAGGGAGGTACGGTTATATCGGAGCTGTGCGTAGACCTGGTCCGTGGACCTGCACAGATAATTTTCTGTCATAGGCTGTAGTATCCGTTACGAATCTAAAATACCAAAGTTGAAACAATTCCGTAGAATAATGTCGCTAAAATCATCAAAATACCGAATACCGGAAGGTACTTATATATGGGGGCTATATGAAAACGTGGACCTACATGGCCCATTTACGAACTTAACCTGCCTACTGGAAAAATAAACTTATTTGCAAAAATTTAGCCATCTATCTCAATTCATTCGAAATATAGCGTGATTACAACAGACAGACAGACGGACAGACAGATAGACAGACGGACATGGCTAAATCGATTTAGAATTTTACGCTGATCAAGAATATATATATACTTTGTTGGTTCTGACATGAGTATTTCGAGGAGTTACAAACGGAATGACAAAGTTAATATATCCTCCATAGTATGGTGGAGGGTATAAAAAGAATATGTTTTGTTAGAGGACCTTTATGGCTGTGTAGGTGGTCTTTGAAGGTATATTTCATTAAGAGGACTTCATTGGGGACATGCCATCTTCCGTCAAAAGTTTTTCCGGAAGCCTTTAAGACATGAACATCTTACAGAAGCGTCCTCTAAGGAAAGAAAACATTTTGCAGTTCTTCAAGAGAATGGTGGTTTTTTTTTATTGAATGTATTTATGAATCTGAAAATCTTTAGCCTTTCTTTTTTTCATGAGATGGAAGATCCCTTATAGACAGAAGACTTCGCAGGTTTCGTCGAGAGCTAGAAGACTTTCGGAAGGTATTTTAAAAGCAAAAGGCTTTCGGGAGCCTGAATGTCTTCAAAAGGTATTCTAGAGCTATAAAGTCGTTCAGGAGGTGGTCTTCCAGACTAAAAGTAAATTATGTTGGTCTTCAAGATCTAGAGAACTTTAAGCATGTCGAAGGAGATTTAAACTTTTCTAGATTCACAGGAATTTTATAATGTCAGAAGAAGACCTTCCGGAAGACCTTCTAGTACAAGAAGACCTCCAGGAGATTTTTTGGGGCCAAAAATCCTTTATAAGGTCTTCAAGGCAGAAAGATTTTCGGGAGGTATTTTATGACCAGAGCACAATTAGGAGGACCAGAAGACGTTCCGATGTTTCGGGAGGTATTTTATGACCAGAGCACATTTAGAAGGACCAGAAGACGTTCCGATGTTTTTTTCAAAAAGAGAGGATCTTCAGTAGGTATTCAGAAGAACTTCAGGAGATTTATTTGGGTCAAAATAAACCCATGATGTCTTCAAGATGTAGAAAACGCTCAGCTGATCGTTTATGACCAGAAGACTTCAAGTTGCCGTTTTCTTAGCCAGATGTATTTCACGAAGTCTTCTAGACAGATTTTCATTCAGAAGGACCAGAAGACCTACCAGATGTCGGATTCAGGGTACACAGCTTTCAGGAGGTCTTCCGATCACTGGTCTAGGGTCAAAAGACCCTCAGGAGATCTAAAAGGGCCAGAAGACCTTCAGGAGATTTTCTCTCGTCCAAAGACCCTGGGCCAGTATGACTTTCATAAGGTTTTCTAGAGTGAAAAGACATTTAGACGACCGTCAGGAGGACTTCAAGAATCAGAAAACTTTCAGGAGATCTTTTAGAACACGAGGGCCCTTAGAAGGCATTCCAGGAGCAGAAAACCCATTGGAGGCCTTATATGGTATTGTGAAAAGAGAAATCCTTTAAGAGGTTCTCCCTTCAAGGACCAAACAAAGGTTCTGGGGGTCTTCAAGAACCAGAAGATCCCCATGAGATCTTCTAGGGCCAAAGGACCTTCATTAGGTTTTCTAAGGCCAGAAGTCACACACAAGGTTTTCTGGGACCTAAAGGTCGTCAAGAGGTCTTCTCGAGTCAAAAGACCTAAAAAAGGTCTTCTGTGGTCAGAAAACCTACAGAAGGTCATCTAGGACCCCAAGATGCAGAGGAAGTCGGCAATATTGGGAATATTTTAAAAGTTTTTATGAGGGTAGGAGGTCTTCCGGAGGTCTGGACCGGACCAAAAGATCCCAATGAGGTCTTCTAATGCCAAAGGACGTTCAGAAGGTTTTCTAGGGTCGGAGGAACCACAGAAGGTTTTCTGGGGCCAAAAGATATTCAACCTTCAGAAGGTCATCTAGGACAAGAATACCTTGACGATATCTTGCAGAAGAAGAAGAAGAAGAAAGGGAACATTTCTTGAAGTCTCCTCAGTTGAATAAATGCCGTAATCTTAAACCATCCACCCCATTCACCACTCAACAGGTATTTCAAACCATCCATGCTACGAACACATTGTGTGTGAAACCATCACTTAGAATATGTTCTAAATTCTTTCGTGGCGTTCTAAATTAGTGTTTATTTTTTGCTTTACAGCTTAACGGTTATTCTACTTGTTCTGTCTGCTTCAGCTCAGTGTAATTCGTATTATTATATGTGTTTCTGCAGAATACTCGTATATTAATGAGCTCAGGCCAACAATGTACGTTTGAGTTTTAATTATGTACTTCATTTCATTTCACATTTCTCACAGAATTTCTCCAATCTCAGTTAAATATCAAAGACACGCACACACACAAATACACAAACTCTCGTAGGCAGATTCTTTTGACTTTTAACTATCCAGAACTAGAACAATAATGATATGAACATTGAAATGCTGGAGCATTATCGTCAACGGAGGAAAAGGTGGTGGCATCGCCTCTGGCATTGGAACAATATTGTGCTTTGATTAATCAGTCAAGGTATTCATAAAATTATCTTAACATTTCACTTTAGTTTTAATTATAACAGCAAAAACAGACCAACACACACATGTGGTAGTGAGTGGGGGGGGGGGGGGGCTTCACGTATTTACACAAGTTAAAAAGCAGTAAGTTCGGCCGGGCCGAAGTTTGAATAGTTTCCACCATTTAGAACAAATTTGGAAATTTTCAAAAAAAAAAAAATAAATTAATAAATAAATAAATAAAAACCTTAACAAATTTTGTTAAAATTTTAAAAATACCGAATAAAGCCCTTATATTGGGGTCTATACGACATGGACCTACATAGGCATTGTTCGCCATAAGTCATTACCATACTAAAATTCGAAACTTGAAATAAACGGAAAATAATGTACCTAAAATCATCAAAATATCGTATATAGAGAGGTACCGTTATATCGGAGATGAGCGTAGATCTGGGCCAGCATAGACAATATTCTGTCATAGGCTGTAGCATCCATAACGAACTTCAAATACGACATCTCAAACAATTTCGGTGGGTATTGTACTTTGTACAATATTGGTATATGGGACCTATGCGAAGACCTGGATCTTCATACACAATTTTCTGTCACAGACTGTAGTTCTGTCACAGACTGTAGTATCCATTGTCAACTTCAAATACCAAATTCGAAACAATTTCTGTGAATAATGACGCTAAAATCATTAAAATATCGAATATTGGGAGCTACCGTTATATGGGGGCTATACGAAGACGTGGACCTTCACAGGCAATTTTATGTCCCAGACTGTAGTATCAATTTTGAACCTCAAATACCAAATTTAAAACAATTCCGGTGAATAATGACGCCAAAATCATTAAAATACCGAATATTGGGAGCTACATGAAGACGTAGACCTGCACAGGCAATGAAGACGTAGACCTGCACAGGCAATTTTCTGTCATAGACTGTAGTATCAATTTTGAACCTCAAATACCAAATTTGAAACAATTCCGGTGAATAATGTCGATTCAATTTCAGTGTGTAATGTATAGGGGGGCTATACGAAAACGTGGACCTGCACAGACAATTTTCTGTCATAGGCTGTAGTATCAATTACGAACTTCAAATACGTAATTAAAAATAATTCCGGTAAATAACGTCGCTAAAATCAGCAAAATGTCGAACATCGGGAGGTACCGTTATATGGGGACTATACGAAGACGTGAACCCACATGGCCGCTTTACGAACTTATCCTGCCTACTGGAAAAATAAACATGTGTGCAAAATTTTAGCCTTCTATCTCAAATCGTTCGAAAGATAGCGTGATTACAAGAGACAGACAGATAGACGGACATCGCTAAATTGACTTAGAATTCTACGCTGATCAAGAACTTATAAACTTTGTTGGGTCTGACATGGTGGAGGGGGAGGGGGGGGGGGGGTAAGTAGGGCTAAGGTTGTCGCAATTTCAAATGATTCTCCTTGAGTTTTGTTACTTCTTTCTATGGTGAGATAACAACTACTTTTATAACCCCCCTTATTGCCTACGTCCCTGTATCTACCTAAAGATAGACACACTGCTTGTGCTTTCAAATTACTATCTCACATGCCGGAACACTTACGATGCGAAATATTACCAACAAGACATGATGATCATCATCCCTCTTCCTGCCCTGCCCTGCCCTGCACTGCCTTCCATCAGGGCCATCTCGAAGAAGAGCTTGTCATCTGAGTAAACTTTTGCATGTAAGTTTGCTTTTCCTTCTTGTTTAAATAAAAAACCCACCACCAACAGTTCGTCTTCTTCTTCTGGAATAACACACATACCTGAAAGAAAGAAAGAAAAACAAAAACATTTATTAACTGTAATGAAATTCCATAATTTATATTGCAAAGAATACCAGAAACAACAACAACAGCAACTACAACATGGAAAATGTAATGAATGTTTCTTAAGTGGAAATTCTCATCTAGAAATTGTTGCCGGTGCTGGTGAATTTTTCGCCTTCACCATCACGGCTGATAATGCCAACGCAAGGCAATGTCCTGCATTTCAGTGAAAAAGGAAATGGAAGCTTCTGTTTTCACTCGAAATAGACGACAGTTTGAGACAAGGATGTGAAATACTATTTAAGCATTTCAATGACGCACAACACAGCAGGTGATATTTTTATTGGGTAAAGTATATTTTCCTAATATAAACTTAATGGGGAATATGTTATAGTTATATACATTAATGTCCGGGCCACTGACGTAGCAGTGGGGAAGTTTGAGGGGTCATTTTGATTGAGTGGGGGGGGGGGTAAACACACTGAAACCGATGTAAATACTCTGCGAAACTGGTACGGTGCTCTTTTGTAATACTCCCCTGCGACCTCAAATAGGTCTTCTGGGTATAATCTAAAATTTTTCTTTAGAAGATTTTTAAATATATTCTACTTATAGCTGACTTTTATGGGACGTTCTTTGTTTTTGGATTTTGTGTGAGTGGAAATAATTCTCTGTACAGAACCTCTCTGGAAATTTCTCCGAAAAATGTTATATGCATAGAAGGCCCTTAAAAACTCTTTAGGGTGTAGAAGACTATTCAAAAGTCCTCTGGAGAGAGGACCATTTATAGGTGTCTGTGAGTTCGCAAAAGAGAAAATTTGAGAGAAAATTAAAATTTAATTAAAAAATTTTTAAAAACAAGGAGAAATTGGAGGGCGAGCGGGTTCTTGTTCTTAAGCAGTACAGGTTGAACATTTTTGATAATTCTTATATAAAGATCTCTGAGGGTATTTCTGTCAATATAGGAAGACTTTAAGGAAGAGTTTCCGCAGGTCTCTAAATAGAAAATGTCTCTCAGATATTTGTACGTTTAGAAAACCTCTGAGAGGGGTCTTAATACAAAAACCCCTAGGCGTCCTTCTTATAGAAAATCAGTGAGAGCTATTTTTGTAAAAGGTAATTTGGGTATAGAATACTTCTGACAGATATTCTGGGTATAATGGAAAGTCTTCAAGAGCTTAAAGTTTCTGAGGAGGGTTCTCTATGGTTCTTCAAGAGCGAGGAGACTATTAAAAAAAATTTATGTGCCTGGCGACCTTTAAATTTTTTCTAGCTGCAAGATTTATAGGATTCCTTCTAGATACAGAAGACCTTCAGGAGGCCTTCTAGATCTGTAAATACTTCATGAGATCTACTAGAGCCTTGCGGTCATTTAAAATTTTCTAAAGTCATACGGCCATCTGGAGATGATTTGTTTTGGAGCAACAGGACCTTCTTCCTGAGGCAGAGAGATATATTTGTAAGAGGTAATTTTGGAATAGAACCCTTCTGACAGATATTCTGGGTCTTCAAGAGATGAAAGCTTCTCAGGAGGGTCCTGTATGGAAACCTTTCGCAGTTCTTCAATAGCCAGGAGACTATTTTAAAGATATTTATGTGCCTGGAGACCTTTAAATTTTCTCCAGTTGCAAGATTTATAGGATTCCTTCTAGATACTGAAGATCTTCAGGAGGCCTTCTATATCTGTAAATACTTCATGAGATCTACTAGAGCCTTGCGGTCATTTAAAGTTTGCTAAAGTCATACGGACTTCTGGAGATTTTTTGTTTTGGAGCAACAGGACGTTCTTCCAGGGGCAGAAAAACTTCAGGGGGTTTTCTTGGACCAGAAGGTCTACAAACAGAAATCTTTAGAAAACACTTCAGGAGTTCTTCTAGAAGTTTCTGCGGAGACCTTTTAATTTTCTGCAGCTGAAGGATGTGTAGGATACCTTCTAGATAAAAAAGACCTTCAGGACCTTGCGGTCATTTATTCTGGATTTTTTTTGAGAGAGATTTTAGGAGGTTTTCTGGTGCCAGATGGTCAAAAAAAAAAAAAAAAAATTTTAGAAAAACAAAAAAGAAAACAGAACGTTTCTCTAGCTTTTAAAAAAACAAAAAAACCTTTTAAAAGTGTCCTTTAGGCGCAAAAGATCTTCAAGGAACATTTTAGGACCTTCTAGAGCTACAAGGCCTGGAGAAGGTTTTCCAGGGACCGAAGAAGGTCTTAAAAACGAAGTTTTCTCAGAAGCCTTTAAGTGGTGGAAGATCCCGAACGGAAAGAAGACATCCTGGGTTTATTTGAGGACTTCCAGAAGGCATATAAATTCAGAAGGCACTCGGGAGCCTTAATGTCTTCAAAATTTACCTTAACTCTAGAGTAGCCATTCTGTTTTTTTAAAGAAATATGACCTTTTGAGGGTCTTTTAAATCAAGAGGTCTAGAAGAGGTCTTTTAGAGTTAGGTGTCTTTCAGAAGGTCGGAGGAGGTAGAAAATTTTCTACATCAAAAAGGACTTTAAGTATTTTTTTTAAGATGAAATGTCGCATAAGTCCCTTCTGAGTTTCCTGACCTACCGGGGGTTTTGTGGTTGTGGTAATTTCTGCCTAAGGCAATCAATGGGCAAAAAATATTCGGAAGGTATTCTAGAACCAGAAGACACGTCAGAGGGTTTCTACGTAGAGAAGGTCTTACTGTACCACGCGACCTCCAGGTGGTTGTTTAGGGCCCGAGGTTTTTTAAAAAGTCTTCGTGTAAAGAGGTAATTTGGGTATAGAATCCTTCTGCCAGATATTCTGGGTAAGATGAAATAATGAATAAAAGTCTTAATTGTAGAAACCTCGAAAGGTTTTCTTCACATAGAGGACCACCGGGAGACTTTCTTCCTATAGAAGATATAAAAGAGGCTTTCCTCACATAGACGACATATAAGAGGGGTTTTTCACATAGAGAATTTTTAATAATCTTTTTTCGTTTTTTTTTCCTTCTGAGGGTCCTTCTTTTTATAAAGGACCCCTAAATGATCTTCTACGTAAAGGGAATATCTGAGAGCTCTTCTTCGTAAAGTAGAACTCTGAGAGAAACATTTTCTTCATAAAGAACAGCTCTGAAGGGTCTTCTTTTTAAAGAAAAGCTCTTAGGGGTCTTCTTCCTATAGAAGAGATTCGGAGTGTCTTCCACGTAAAAAAAGCTCCAAGGGGTCTTATAGAAAACCTTCTCAAGAAGTTTTCTTGGTATTCAAGACCTGTGAGAGAATTTGTTGGTATATAAAAAATGTGGGGGGTCACGCTAGAATGCAAGACATTCATATAGAGGACCTATGATAGGTCTACTTCGTATGGAAGTTCTCTGAGGGATCTTCTTCATCAAGAGGAACTCTGAGAGGTATTTTCGTATAAACAACCTCTGAGACCTTCCACAAATACAAGACACCTGGAATGTCATCTTCGTATAGAACACCTGCAAGATTGACTTCTGCAAGATTGACTTTCCATCTTCATGTAGACGACATACGAAATGTCTCGTATAGGAAACCTGCGAGAGGTCGTTCTCGTATAGAAGGCCTGCAAGAGATCTTCTTCCTTTGAGGGGTCTTCTTTGTAAATAAGGGACCACTGAGAAATTCTTCCTCAAATACAAGACATTTCGAAATTCTTTTTCATATAGAAGACCTCTAAGAGGCATTCTTCCTATAGAAAACTTCCGAGAGATTATAAGGAACATTTGACAAATTCCTCTTCGTATAGAGAACATATGAGATATTTTCCTTTGAATACAGAATCTCTGAATGGTCTTCTTAATATTGAATAACTCTTAGAGGTTTCCTGCCATAGAAGACTTTTGAGCCCCTTTTTTCCTCTTTAAACTTAGAAACATCTGAAAAATTATGAAGTTACATACATTCTATACAATATTTTAGATAATATTGTATATAATTAAAACCTCTTCCATTTCTTTGAACGCCAAAACTAAAAATACATTAAAAATTGACAACTGTACAAAGATATTTCACCTTGATTACAGTGTCATCTGCAATTGACCAGATGTTACGGCATAATGGTTAAATTTGAATTTCAAATGAATGTTTCTTTTTGTTTTCTTTTGTGGCATGAGCCCATCTAAAAGTTTTCACTTCGTAGAAAAAACACCCAAATTAAAGGTTGGGTATTTGATGTAAATCGAAATCAACAGATTATTTATTTTGCCTTCAAATCGGTGACAGTCATTGTTTTCGGTCCTTAAAAGAATTGTAAAAAAAAACTTTTAAATTTTCACAAAGTTCAAATTCGTGGAAATCCAAAAAGAATTTTCCAATTGAATACGTCCATTGGTAACGCTCGTTTTTTGTGGCTTGGGGAAAATTAAGAAAATTCATAAATATCACGTAGCGCCAGAATGGAACGTGGTATGAGTATAAGCGAATTAGTGACGAAGTTGTGGGTAATGCCATAATAGAGGCAAATAAGACGGCATTTGTTTAGGACTTAAGGGTTTTTGCGAAGGGGTCAGTTTTTTCTAACAAATTTGGCGTGATGAGTTATTACTGTGAAAGAATTTATGAAATAGAAGAATATTAGAGTTCGTCGAGAATATTTTTAAAATTTTCTAGGGATGCTGTACACATTTTTTTTTTCAGAGAATGGTTTTTTATTTCTTAACTTTCATATGAATTTCCTATTTCTATTCAAGGTTTAATATTTGTTATACACCTAGCCATATGGTTAGAGAGGATATATATCATTTGATATAGCCAAAACGTGCCTCATCGAAATAACGGTTTTAGACCCCAGATTACTCTGGACCAAATCGGTTTCAGGACAAATGAAGTCGGCCTAAAGTGTCCGTCTGTTCGTATATCTAGTTGGGTGGTGCACACAACAACTCTCGAAGGGGATACCCGATTTGGTCCAAACATCGTAAATCGTAATATAATTATCGAACTTAGATCGAGTTTAGATATGGGTAGCTCCCCCAAAAAAGGTTGAAATTTTCAAAGCAAATATTTTAGTGAAAAGGAAGAGAAATGATAATCTTTACAAATCCTAATATTTGCTTCAGTGCTAGATCAGGTGAGAAAATGAAAATATTGGTTCACTCTATTAAGTACCTCCTACGAAAGGTTAATATTTTGAATATTTATAACTCTTATCAAATTTTATGTAAGAGACCGATTGTCTTCAAAATTTATCGACCCAAGGTCTGGCGTTAAGGTGGAATATATCGGTTCACACCTTCTGGTATCTCCCCCACAAAGGGTCAACATTTTGAATATCAATGAATTTCAAAAAAAAAAAAAAAAAAAAAAAACGTTAAATTAATATCCGATTCCATTCAGACATGGCACATTTCAATATTTCCATCAACACAAGATCTGTTATAAAGATGGTAGAGATCGGACCATCCCTCCTGGTACACACCCTATAGAGGATCAAAGTTTGTAATAACCAAAACGATTAAAAAATCCAAAATAAGAATCAGGTTATCTTCATATTTCACACATCCCCTTACTTATACTAACACAAGATCTGCTGTGAATATGGGATATATCGGTCCACTCATTTTGGTACCACCGCAACAAAGGTAAAATTTTGAATATCCATGAAGCTTATAAATCGTGAAATTAACATTCGATCCTATTCTGACTTGATACATCTCAATATTTTTATCAACACAAGATCTATTGTAAAGATAATAGAGATCGGGCCGTTTTTTCGGTTAACTCCTCAACATAGGTTCCAAGAAAGCAAAGTAAGCATCAAAGAAAGAATAAAACATCAAATTCTCTTCAAATTTCACACGTACATACAGGGTGAGATAAAAAACCGCAACAACGTCAAACGCCATAATTTTTACGTTTTATTGAATGAAAGCAAAAGATGACGGAATTAGCATCAAATATTAGAATAAGTTTAGATTTGTTCGAATTGGTCACCTTGGATCGAATTGGATTATGGCCTTCAAACGGCCAATGAAACTGTCACACGTTGCCCGAATGTTGCTCTGCGGTATTTTGGCCCAATCCCGGTGAAGCGCTTGCTTGAGATGATCGCCACTCTGGTATTTTTTAGTGCCAACCTTGCTTCTAAAATACTCCAAACACAATAGACCAACAGATTGGCATCCGAATATTTTAGTGGCCATTGTGAAGAGAGGAATCTAATTCTGTAACCATTCTTGGGTGGCGCGTGCTGAGTGCGATGGCGCTGAGTCCTGTTGGAATGTCCAAGGTCTGCAGCCAAAATGTTTGCGTGCCCAAGGCTTTAATACACCCTCCACCATATTTTCTCGATAATATTCGGCGTTTATTCTGATGCCACGGGAGGGCGACCATCGGCTGTTATGGCGGTCCACACCATCATCATGGCCGGCGCTTGAGTTCTAGTGGCCAACCGAAGGTGCACTTTTTCAGCTGACCTCCTTGGCAAGTAACGCGATCATTTTGTTTGTTTACAAACTGCTGGACAACGAATGTTTTCTCATCGGAGAAAATCAAATTCGGCAGTTTACCACTTTCGACCAAGCGAAGCAACTCTTTAGCTCTTCTTATTCTATTCTTTTTCGGGTGCGGTGTAAGCTCTGGCAATTTCTGGAATTTAAATGGCTTTAACCCGAGCTCATTTTTTAAATATTTGCCGAATGGAATATTTCGATATATTTACCTCACAAGCCATTTTTCGGCCACTGCGAGGCGACCTTCGATCAAGTTGCTTTCTTACTTTTCGAACCATTTTTGCTGATGTTGCTGTTTTCTTCCGTCCACTTCCTTGACATATGTCGGGTTACGCTACTAGTATCACGGTAACGAGCAATGGTACGAGACACAAAAAAATTAATTCACATTTAAATGCTGGAGTGCTGTAACGATAGCCACATGTGGTTTTCCCGCCAAATATAAAGAAATCACACTATCACGCTTGAATTCGATCACGAATAACTTTTTTTCTGGAAAATTCTCACCAAATTGCTTTTGTACGCTTGTAAATTATATAATGAGGTGTCACTGGAATCATTTTAACAGTTGTCGGACGAGTGGCTTAGAAATGACAGTAGCATGAAGTTGGTTGCAGTTTTTTTTTTATCTCACCTTGTATAAAGTGAAGAAGGTAGTCGATATAGTCCAAACCTGGAACGCCGCACTATTTATATCATATTTATATAGGTCCAATACGAAATGGACATTATGGGTCCATTCCTTCGATTTTAATAAAAATAACAGAAGTCAAAAATATTTAAGTAATCGAACATTGGCTGAGGATATACAACTGTCGGTAAAACCGACTGCAACTTTTATACCCTCCACCATACTATGGAGGGTATATTAACTTTGTCATTCCGTTTGTAACTCCTCGAAATACTCACGTCAGACCCAACAAAGTATATATATGCTTGATCAGCGTAAAATTCTAAGACGATTTAGCGGTGTCCGTCTGTCTGTCTGTTTTAATCACGCTATCTTTCGAACGAATTGAGATAGAAGGCTAAAATTTTGCACACATGTTTATTTTTCCAGTAGGCAGGTTAGGTTCGTAAATGGGCTATGTAGCCCCCATACAACGGTACCTCCCGATATTCGGCATTTTGATGATTTTAGCAACATTATTCACCGGAATTGTTTCAAATTCGGTGTTTAAAGTTCGAAATGGATACTACAGCCTAAGGCAGAAAATTATCTATGCAGGTCCACGCCTTCGTAGAGCTCCCATATAACGGTACCTCCCGATATTCGGTATTTTGATGATTTTAGCGACATTATTCACCGGAATTGTTTCAAATTTGATATTTAAAGTTCCAAAAGGATTGTACAGCCTAAGACAGGAAAATTGCTGTGCAGGTCCTCGTCTTCGTATAGCCCCCATGTAACTTACCTCCCGATATTCGGTATTTTGATGATTTTAGCGTCATTATTCACCGGAATTGTTTCAAATTTGGTATTTGAAGTCCGTAATGGAAACTACGGACAGAAAATTGTCTGTGCAGGTCCTCGTCTTCGTATAACTCCCATATAACTGTACCTTCCTATATTCGGTATTTTCATGATTTTAGCGACATAATTCACCGGAGTTGTTTCAAATTTGATATTTGAAGTTCGTAATGGATACTACAGCCTAAAAAAGGAAATTATCTGTTCTGGCCCTCGGGACCTCCCGATATTCGGTATTTTTACGGTTTTAGCGTCATTATTCACCGGAATTGTTTCAAATTTGGTATTTAAAGTTCGTAATGGATACTACAGCCTATGACAGAAAATTGTCTGTGCAGGTCCACGTCTTCGTATAGGTCCCATATATCAGTACCTCCCTATATTCGGTATTTTGACGAGTTTAGGTACAATACCTACCGATATTGTTCAAGATGTCGTATTTAAACTTTGTAGTGGATGCTATAGATTCTGACAGAAAATTGTCTGCTCCGATATATACGATACGATACCTCTCTTTATACGATATTTTGATGATTTTAGCTACATTATTCACCGTATATTTCAAGTTATCGAATTTGAAAATGGTAATGGCTTATGACAAACAATGCCTTTGTAGGTCCACGTCGTATAGACGCCAATAAAACGGCTATAATCGGTATTTTTAAAATTTAAACATAATTTTTTAAGGATTTTATTTTTTGAAAATTTCCAAATTCATTCCAAATGGTGGAGGGTATTCAAAGTTCGGCCCGGCCGAACTTCCTTTTTATACCCTACAACACAATGTGTTGGGGGTATTATAAGTTTGATTGGGCCAGAATTTATGTAACACCTCGAAATATTGATTTCCCATATAGGAAAGTATATATGGATCTTCCTAGCTCGCCGAGCTGAGCCGTCCGTCTGTCCGTCTGTCCGTCTGTCCATGTTAATTTGTAATCACTCTACAGGTCGCAATTATGGCCCGATCTTCACGAAATTTAAAATGTAGGTGGGGTTAATGTCAGAATAGAACCCTATTTCTTTTGGAGATGATCGCCAAATGTTTAGGGGTTGAAATGGACCAAATACTGAAAAAATGTCGGATTTTGCAGTAGCTATACAGGTCGCAATTATAGACCAATCGACGCGGAATTTCGCATGTAGCTAGAGTTTAGGGCGGGGAAGAAGCCTACCAATTTGGGTGGTCATCGGATAATATTTAGCGGGTAAAATAGACCATATTTTTTTTTGTTGAAAAAATTCAAAATTTTTCATTAAACCGCGAATATATTAAATCCCGGCGAAATCACAAAGCCATGACAAGGGTACTTCTGATCTTTACATTGATGTTAAGATCCAACAAATCGGATATATAGCAAAATATGTGCGATATATATGTCTATCAAAGAAGATATGATTGAAAGATCTATTTTATGTCGAGTACGGCTGAACTGATTTCGACAGTTCTCATTAAATCAGAATGGCCTCTTGGCAGAAAAGAAAAAACGCCTAAAAAATCGCATAAAAATATCTCTCTAAAGATGAAAATATTGATTTTGTAAATTTTCTCATATTTTTTCCATTTTGTCACATTTTTGGCATATTTTCATTTTGAATTAAACATTTGGTAATATTTCTACAGCTAACAAAACTAAGTAGTTAGGATATCAGGATATCATATACAGATCGAATTTATGGCCCGATCCTTACGAAATTTTGCATGGAGATAAGATGAGGGTCAGAAGAGAAGCCTACTCTTTTTGGAGATGATCGCTATATATTTAGGGGTTGAAATGGACCACAAACTGCAAAATTGTTAGCAGGTCGTAATTATTGCCCGATCCTCACGCACATTTGAATGGGGGTTACGGGCATTGAAAAAGCCAAGCAATTTTGGATGGCCATCCAAAAATATTCAATGTGTGAAATAGTTTGCCAACTTTTGTAGACAAAATACGACAATGCCCATTCCAGTGACTTTTTGGAGAATTCACAAATACAGGAAAGACGCACTTCTGACTATTTCGTTAACGCTGATTTCGTGGAAGAATATAGTCAAATGTCTGTATCTCATATAGATGCGTTTCAGTCAAAAACCGACAATAAATGTTAATCTTTTGCCTCTTCTGAGAGATTATAGGTCTTTGGGAAATATTGGTTCCAGATCTAGGAAGACCATGTACGTGCGAAATCTGCCAATAAATTGGAAATGAGCAAATTAGTTTATGTTGCTATTATTCGAAAATTAGAGAACGAAACCTGATGGTTTTCTTTTATTATTTGTCACAATATCTTGTGGAATTCTTTCGAGTTTCTCGCCTATATAGATTGTATTGTTTATTGTAGTGTTGTAGGGTATTCAACGGTCGGCCCCGCTCGACTGTAGCCTTTGCTTACTTGTTTTATATTGTTAATATTCTTTTATCTATCCCAAAGTCAACAACATTATTAAAGTAATTTCTGCCCTTTCTCATTGACTTCTCGGCTGGGCTGGCTACTAATTCCCCTCTATAAAACATTATTAACATAATTATTAAAATAATTTCATTATTATCTATTCATAAAAAAATAAAGATAAACTGTCCTCACACTTTGCACATCTTTGGCATATCACTAAGGGTTTCTTTATGACTTCATAGCGGAGGACTGGCTGTCATGGCATCACACTGAGATAATTTTGAATGAATTTTTTTATGACAAAGACAAAATTATCAAAGTCCTTGTGAGAAAAAAATGAAAAAACAAATGAAGTTTAATGCCTTGGAGAAAAACAGAGAAAAAAGAAATAGATATTCTTTGTTTTCCAATAAATGAAGTCATTTGATGGATAAAATATCTATATAGCCTCCATATCCCATGTATCCTTTTGTTGCCCATGGAGTTGGCCCAATGACAATTCAATCACCATTGCTAGGGCAATTTTTTTTTTAATACGCAGTCCTTAGCGGAAAATTGATGCGTAAAAGTTATTTAATGATGCCGGTTACTATGCTAGTCCAATTATCGAGCTAATAAGCCATAGAAATGAACTAAAAGTTGTCAAATTTAATTTTTGTTTTGGTACTTTATTTAATGTCTTATTAGTTTTAAAGATTATGGTAAAAATTGTATAAAATTCTGTGAATTTTATTAACATTTATATGGCCTATTTGCCTTGAAAGGTGAGGAATTCTAACCAAAGTTACAAAGTTAAAATTTACAAGTTAAACCTAGGTGAAACCTAAACCAACGAAGTAATTTCCCGTTCCTTTTGTGTTCGCTATATAAGTTTAATTTCTGTATAACCCCTCAACATAGGCTCCACCCCCACTTTAAGCTTTTCTAAATCTTAACACATTTCTCCACTGATTTTGGTGTAAAATGATCTAGAAAATCTAAATACCTTCTACAATTTTAAAATAAACAAACTTTTCATGCAATTTTAAAGTGAATAATTAAATCCCTTAGCTTCTCGCTAGCAGCTGGTTGGAAACAACCCTTCTTTCCTTTGTCTAATTTATTATCATTTCCCAAATGTTTTCAACGAAAAACTCTGTAACATTACCCCAAATGAAAATGAAAAAGTATGCAAATGTTTACTGCTGATGACATTAAACAAAAAGAACTTCAATTTATGTTAATTACCAACTTTTTTGACAAATCTACCTTTCGTCATCAGCTACTCACAAATCCAAGAAATAACATTCACAAACGCTTGACTTCCAATTCTAGAGTTGTGGCAGTGAACAATTTAATTTCCAAAAGACATTTAAGGAATAAACTAAATAAAATGTTTGGATACCAAATGGGTTCTCATTGAAGACCCGAAGGTCTTCTCATAGAAGACCCGAAGGTCTTCTCATAGAAGACCCGAAGGTCTTCTCATAGAAGACCCGAAGGTCTTCTCATAGAAGACCCAAAGGTCTTCTCATAGAAGACCCGAAGGTCTTCTCATAGAAGAGCTGAAGGTCTTCTCATAGAAGAGCTGAAGGTCTTCTCATAGAAGACTCGAAAGGTTCTCATAAAAGACCCGAAGGTCTTCTCATAGAAGACCCGAAGGTCTTCTCATAGAAGACTCGAAGGTCTTCTCATAGAAGACCCGAAGTTCTTCTCATAGAAGACTCGAAGGTCTTCTCATAAAAGACTTGAAGTTCTTCTCATAGAAGACTCGAACGTCTGCTCATAGAAGACTCGAACGTCTGCTCATAGAAGACTCGAAGGTCTTCTCATAGAAGACTCGAAGGACTTCTCATAGAAGACTCGAACGTCTGCTCATAGAAGACTCGAACGTCTGCTCATAGAAGACTCGAACGTCTGCTCACAGAAGACTCGAAGGACTTCTTATAGAAGACTCGAAGGCCTTCTCATAGAAGACCTGAAGGTCTTAACTCATAGAAGACTCGAAGTCCTTCTCATAGAAGACTCGAACGTCTTCTCGTAGAAGACCCCAAGGTCTTCTCATAGAAGACCCCAAGGTCTTCTCATAGAAGACCCGAAGGTTTTCTCATAGAAGACTCGAAGGTCTGGTCATAGACGCCAAGAACTTCTTCTCAGCGAAACGCGGAAAGTCTTCACTCAGAAGACAAGAAGGTCTTCCCGTAGAGGTCAAGAAATTTTCGCACAGAGGACCAGAGGACTATAAGGACTTCTCATAGAGTATGGAAGAGTATTGAACTAAACTGCACCTGTTAAAAAAAACAATTCTCCCCCATTAATTTGTTGTCCAATTTCCACACATACTTTGATTAAAGCCATGTTTGTGCCACAGGTTGCATGCTAATTCATCAGTCACGAGAAGTTTGGAGGAAAACAGAACACTGAAATAAAGAAAAATCGCTTTGGGAAAAACTTCAGCAGCGTCTGTGCTTCAAAAATACAAAGATGTCCTATACTTTTCAACATTTTTCGTTGACTATAACCAAACCAAACAAAAGCAGATATCCTGCACACACACATTCGCATTTCTTCCTTAGCATTTGATGCCTCCATTGGCTTACTACGCTTCATCATAATTCGTTTTGAAGCCACTTTCAGGTGCATTCGTAAAAATGTCATGCCATTCTCTCTTTTGTATTGAAAAGAGGAAAACTGATGTTCCATCAGCTGAATTCGGTCTGCTTCTTTCGTCCTCTTTGCATTTTGATTTTGAAAGGAAAGGAATTCAAATGTGGCGGTGGTTGAGAACTTGTTAGGTGTTGATGGCATCGTTCAGGCTGGCATTTGTGGTAACAGTGGTTGGCGAAGATGGGGTGAGCGGAGTACAAGTCCTGGTGGCTTTTGCCAGTAACGTTATCGGTCGTGGTGGTGGTGGTGATGGCGACAGCAACAGTATTTGGTTTTGATTTGCATTTTAGCAAAATTTGCATAATACCTCCTGAACATCTTCGTTTTTCCCTTTCATTCGCATTCAAATTTCGATTCTCAAAGGGAGAAAGTGTAGACAGGGCAGGGAGATTGAGTTTTTGGAATTACAAATATTTTTCTAGGTATTTTCAATTAAGTTCCTTGAATGTTCTTCGCGAACAATTCGCAGCTTATGGCACATTCAAATGCTTAAGAATGGAAATAATGGGAAGATGATGTCTGTTAACAACGATAAGTGATAACATTTAGAGAACAACAGCAGGAACTTGTAGTGAAATTTGAAAGCTTTCATTTTTGTGGTCAAGTTTGCAAGGTGAGATAAAATGAGCGGAATGAGAATATCAGAGAGAAAACTTTATATAAATTATTCAACAGAAGTTTATGCGCGTTATCCAAATTAACTAAACCTGTATCCGCCTTATCCAACTTGGGGAAAACTAAATCCACGTTATTCAAATTGCGAATGATCTTTGCACAGGATATCAAAAATTAAAAAAAACAACTGTATCCATGTTATCCACATTAACTAAATTGTATCCTTTTATTCTCATTAAGGAAATTGAGATAACCCTTATCCAAACATCGTCCACGTCATCCAAATGTCGAAAATATTTATTTATCTTATATTCACCGGATGCCTTTTTCGGATTTTATGATCGTTTTGGTTATTCAAAATTTTGACACTTAGTGGGGGGAGGTACCAGAAGGAATGGTCCGAACTCTAGCATCTTTATAACAGATCTAGTGTTGATAGAAATATGGAGATGTGCAAAGTCTTAATGGAATCGGGTATAAAATTCGCGTTATATGAGTTTCAAAGATATTCAAAATTCTGACTCTTTTTGAAGGGGGTACCACGAGAAGTGGACCGATATATCCCAACTTTTTGAGGGTGGTACCAGAAGGAATGGTCCGATCTCTACCATCTTTATAACAGATGGTGTTGATGGAATTATTGAGTTGCACCAAGTCTGAATAAAATCAGATGTTAAATTCGCTTCATGGACATCCAAAATTTTGAAACTTTTTGGGAAGGTACCACAAGAAGTGGACCGATATATCCCAACTTCCCAGCAGATCTTGTGTTAGTAGAAATAATGGGATGTTTGAAATATGACGAGAACCGGATGCTTATTTCGGATTTTATTTATCGTTTTGGTTATTCAATACTTTAACCATTTATGGTGGAGGTGCCTGAAGGAATGGTGCGATCTCTACCATCTTTCTAAAAAATCTTATGTTAATAGAAATATTGAAATGTGCCAAATCTGAATGAAAGCGGATGTTAAATTCGCGTTTTGTAAGCTTTATGGATTTTCAAAATGTTGACCCTTTGTGGGGTCGAGTGGATCGAAGGAGGAGTGGATCGATATATTCCATCTTCACAGCAGATCTATTGTGAGTAAAAATAATATGGTGTGGAAAATATGAAGTTACCAGGAGAAATGTTCCGATATCTACCTTCTTAGAATCTTAGATAGAAATCTAAAAGGAATCCGACGTAAATTTCGCGTTTTATGAGCTTCAGAGATATTCAAAATGTTGACCCTCTGTGGGGGATGTACCTGAAGGATTAAACCGATATGTTCCTATTTAACAGCAGATCTGTGTTAGTAGAAATATTGGGATTTGTATAATTTGAAGATGATCAGACTTTTACTTCACCTTTCATATAAGTTATAATTATTAAATATTTGGTCCTTTGTGGGGGAGTGGACCGATCTTGTCCATTTTCGCACCTTACCTAGCACTGATGCAAATATAAGGACTTGCAAAGTTGGAGCTAACCCGGATTATCGTGTCTCTTTCTGTGCAGTAAAATATTTTTTGAAACTTTCGACCTTTTGTGGGGGTGGTACCATCTGCGAACTCAATCTAAGTCTGATAATTATATCACCATGTTCCATGTTTGAACCAAATCGTATACTAACTTCGAGAGTTGTCGTGCACATCAGCCAGCCAGACAGATGGACGGACACCCTTCGTCCTCGATTTCAAATATCCTAAAATGGATTTGGACCAAAGTGACCCAAGGTCTAAAACGATTATAACCATATGACTGAGGGTATAAAAAACAGAGTGCCAAGACACCTCCACCCAAAAAAAAAAATGGACATTTTGTCCCCAGAATGAGAATCGAAAATTTTGTCACCCCAAAACCGCACACGATCATCAATCATGTAAAATTTATGCAAACATATGTGCTCTCCTTTATACACTTGCATGGCTAGGTGGCATCCTTAAGTGTATTTTAGTTCCCTTTTAGATACGCATAACATTTCAGTGTGTTCGCGTGTGTGGGTGCAGATGTAAGAGAATGTTAGTTGTTTTGACGTTTGTGTGTACGTGGTTTTGTTTGTTCGTTACTTTTTC
Source organism: Musca domestica (assembly GCF_030504385.1). Taxonomy (NCBI): domain Eukaryota; kingdom Metazoa; phylum Arthropoda; class Insecta; order Diptera; family Muscidae; genus Musca; species Musca domestica. The sequence continues at coordinate 1,026,431 of NW_026712219.1, forward strand.
AGAAAAAAAAACGAAGCAAAGTAAAAAAAAAAACTACTCTATATTCTATTGAAATTGTCTACAAAGAGCTGTCAGTTTGTATGGCTTGTGTGTGGTGCCATTGGCCAAAAAGAAAATGAAAGGATGGGAATATCAAAGGATAATATAGTGTGTGTGCGAGTGTGGGAGGTTGGAGCAAAGTTTACCACCACTAAGATGCCATTTACATGCAACGACATTCTTTCAAACTGTTAAAAAAACTTGATTGGCAGAAAAAAACTTTAACATCTACTCGTTGTGTTTTTGTGAACGATTTACTTTAAAAAATTACTAAACTATGAGAAAAAATGAGGCATGAAACACCAGAATAACAAACAAGTAAAAAAGCTTGGCCGAACTTTGAATACCCTCCACGATTTGGCACAAATTTGGCAAAAGATTAAAATCCGTCATAAATTCTGTTAAAATCTTAAAAACACCGAATGTAGCCGTATATTAGGGTCCATACGACGACGTGGACCTGCAGAAGCAACTTTGTCACAAGTAATTACAATATTTAAATGGGAAACTTGAAAAAAAATCTGTTTATTACGTATCTAAAATCATCAAAATTTAGGGAGGTACCCTGAGGGTAATAAAACGTGGACCTGCACAGACAATATTCTGCCATAGGCTCTAGTATCCATTACGAACTTCAAATACAAAATTTGAAATAATTCCGCTAAATAATGTCGCTAAAATCATCAAAATACCGAATATCGGGAGGTACCGCTATATGGGAGCTCTACGAAGACGTGGACCTGTACAGACAATTTCTGACGTAGGCTGTAGTATTCATTACGATTTTCAAGTATCAAATTTGAAATAATTCTGGTGAAAAATTTCACTAAAATCATTAAAATACCGAATATCATGAGGTACCGCTATATGGGAGCTCTACGAAGGCGTGGACGTGCATAGACAATTTTCTGCCTTAGGCTGTAGTATCCATTTCATATCCGGTAAATTGTGTCGCTAAAATCATCAAAATACCGAATATAGGGAGGTACGTTATGTGGGGGCTATACGAAGACGTGGACCTACATGGCCCATTTTCTGTCTTAAGCCGAAGTATCTGTTACGAACTTCAAGTACCAAATTTTAAACAATTCCGGTAAATGATGTCGCTAAAATCATCAACATGAGGTACCGTTATGTGGGGACTATACGAAGACGTGGACCTACATGGCCCACTTTCAATACCAAAAGTCCTGCAGATATAATACAAATTTGAGTAAAAGTTTATTAAACTACTTCATTTGCTTCGGAAGCTAGAGTGATTTCCACAGACGGATAGACTAACAGACGGACCGACATTGCTAAATCGACATAGAATTTTATGCTGATCAAGAATATATATATATATATATATATATATATATATATATATATATATATATATATATATATATATATATATATATATATATATATATATATATATATATATATATATATATATATCCATACTATTGTGGAGGGTATAAAAAGAAAATATTACGAGCTACATTCGTTGCAATCTCCATGATATGTTTAAAATACAAATATAATTTTTGAGCTTCTTGCAGGTTTTTTTCAGTGTACATTATTGGAGAAAGTAAACTTTGTTAATTTATCAACTACCATGACTGTCGGTCTTTTTTGCCATTAATGACATTTTTTAAGATATGTGAGAAGAACACCAATAATTGCTGCACTTGAAGGAGATTATATCGGCATTGTTGCAGGAATATCAATTACTTAATGGTGGCAGTATACACTTGTGACCAGGACAAAAAAAATGGGTAGATATCTTGTTGATAGGCTAAAAAATTACATAGAATTTTATTTTTGTCTTGCGTCGGTATTGGAGTACTCAACTGAACACATATTTGATTGGATAAGCATACAATATATAATATACAATATTTCAAGTACACCTTTGAAAGGACCAACAGGGAAACATGCCCGATTTTAATAGAAGGCCTTTAATGGGTATTCCCAAGCATTTTTTAGAAGGACTGTCATGGCTCTAAGCGATGAGCAAACTGATAGAAGGACCACCATGGCTACAAAAATTTTTATACTCTACACCACATAGGCTATGTGTAATTGTTTGTAATATGCAGAAGAAAGCGGGATAGACCCATGGTTACTGCTGAGAATATTCTTAGAATCACTTTCTGAGTCGATTAATGCATGTCAATTCGACTGCCCATGTATTTTTGTGAACAAAGTGCAGGTCGCATTTATTATCTGATTGAATATTGAAATTGGTGAGAATCGGTTCAAATTCAGATATAGCTCCCATATATCTTCAAACGATTTCGGGTTAATTGTGCACCAAATGGCCAATATCGGTCCAAATTTTGGCATATTCAGTTTAGAAGTATGTACGTCAACTTTGGGGAAAATCGGTTCAGATATAGCAATAGGTCCCATATACAGGGTGAGATGAAAAAATCTGCAACAAACTCCAGACTGCTGTCATTCCTAAGCCACTCATCCGACAGCTTTTAAAATTATTCGAGTGACAGCTCATTATATTGTTTACAAGCGTACATAAGCATTTGGGTGCGAATTTTCCAGAAAAAAAGTTATCCGTTTCGTGATTCCTTTATATTTGGATGGAAAACCACAAGTGGCTATCGTTAGAGCACTCCAGCATTAAAATGTGGATAAATCTTTTGTGGCTCGAACCATCGCTCGTTACCGTGATACTGGTAGCGTAGTCCGACGTCAAGGAAGTGGATGGAAGGAAACAGCCATATCAGCAGAAATGCTTCGAAAAGTACAGAAGCAACTTGATCGAAACCAGCGTCGCAGTGGCTCGTGAGCTAAATATATCGCAATATTCCATTCGGAAAATATTGAAAAATAAGCTCGGGCTAAAGCCATTGAAATTCCAAAAGGTGCAAGAACTTACACCGCAACAGAAAAAAATAGATTAAAAAGAGCAAAAGATTTGCTTCGCTTGGCCGAAAGTGGTGAACTGCCGAATTTGGTTTTCTCCGATGAGAAAACATTCGCAGTTTGTAAACAAACAAAATGATCGTGTTTAATTGCCAAAGAGGTCAGCTGAAAATGTGCAACTTCGGTTGACCACCAGAACTCAAGCGCCGGCCATGTGATGGTTTGGGCCGCCATAGCAGCCGATGGTCGCTCTTCACTCGTATTAATCGACCGTGGCACCAGAATAAATGCCGAATATAGTCGCGAAAATATTCTGGAGGGTGTATTAAACCCTTGGGCACGCAAACATTTTGGCCGCAGACCTTGGACATTCCCATAGGACTCAGCACCATCGCACACAGCACGCGCCACCCAAGAATGGTTACGAAATGAGGTTCCTCGC